>NC_073642.1:39625000-39932500 GCF_029407905.1 Bubalus kerabau
TTTTCTAAAAACAAAACCTCGTAGCAAGGGGTTGCTTCCTCCAATTGATTTCATCTCAGTTTAAAGAACGTGAGTTTGTATAACTCACTTCTAGTGAGCAGAAAAAGATTTAAGACAAAATGTTATAAAGTCTAGAATTGTCATTTTCTTGGATTATATATTAAGAAATAATTATTATTCTTAAAGGCCTTTAGGCATCAATTCTGGAATAGTAAAGTCTAAGAGTAAAAATAGCTTTTAGCACAGAAGATAGAAACACAAAGAGAAAGGAAAAGTCCAATGGCAGTAGATAGCTGTAATATGAGAAAGGTGTGTTTGGCAGAAAAAGCAAGTAGGAGGTGAGAAAGCTCAGTATGGTGCAATACCTAGAAGCATATTCTGCAGGAAATAGCCCACAATAAACTGCACAACCCATAGGATGTATATATTACAAAGAAAGAGTTCAGGGAAAAAGTAAATCTCACTTATAAAAATTTGTACAATGGGCAGTACATCCTTAGAAATTGATTATCTAAATCCCAAACAAATAGGAGGACTATTCATATAATTCATTTTGTTTGAAATTTCCATTATATTGCTTTACTTTCTAAGAAGCATTAATTACCACTAAAAGAAGAAATGCTTAAATCTGGGTTTGTTCCACCAAATATCTTTTCTCTTGCACTCGTGCTCAAGTAAAGTTGGACACGCATGATTGGGTCTCCAGTCTTTAGGGAGAAAAGGATGAGAAAAGGGTAACTACCTGATTAGCATTCTGAGAAAGTATGGCAACATGAAATGAACCTATTTTATGTTGGTCTCTCTGTACATATTTCTAACTTTCATATATAAGAAAAGGAGAGAGATTATTCTGTTCCTTCCCCACTCTACAAATGCCTTGACAAATTTAAGAGAATAGAAATTATATCAAACATTTTTTTCCAAATTACAATGGTATGAAAGTAGAAATTAGCTATAGAAACAAAAACAGGAACAAACAAACATGCAGAGACCAAACAAAATGCTACTAAAAAGCCAATGGGTCAATAATGAAATCAAGAGAAAATTTAAAAATACCTCAAGGCAAACGAAAATGGGAATACAAATTTCCAAAATATACGGGATGCAGCAAAAGCAGTTCAAGGGAAGTTCACAGCCATATGCTTTTGGCCAGGCTTACCAAGAAGCAAAGAGAGAGTACCCAAATAAAATAATAACTGAAAGAGAAGAAATAATGACTCATAGCAAAAAAATCATGAGAATACTATGAACAGTTACATGCCAACAAACTGAATGACCTAAAAGAAATGTACACATTTCTAGAAACATACAGCCTGCCAAGAGACTGAGTCAAAAAGAAACAGACAACTTGAACAGACCAGTCCTTAGAAAGAAAATTGAATTTGTAATTAAACAAACAAACAAACAAAACTAGCAAACTAAAGCCCAGGATCAGATGGCTTCACAGGGGAATCCACCAAACATTTAGAGAAAAGCCAGTATCTATTCATCTCAAACTAGTCCAAAAAATTAAAGAGGAGGAAATACTCCCAAATTCATTCCACAAGTCCACCATTACCCTGAAACCAGAACTAGACAAAGACACTATGAAAGAAGAAAGTTACAGGCCAATATCTTTGATGAATATACATGCAAAAATCCCCAACAAAATATCAGCAAAACCAAATCCAGTAATACATTTAAAAAAGGGGGGTGGGGATCATATGCCATGGATCAAGTTGGATTTTATTCTAAGGCCTGAACATCCATAAATCAATCAAGGCGATATACCACATTAGTAAAAGGATAAAATCACATGATCATCTCAGTAGACACTGTAAAAGAATTTGACAAAATTCAACACACATTCATGATAAAGCTCTCATCAAAGCAAGTATAAAGAGAACATATCCCAACATAATAAAAGCTGTTAAACACAGCCAACATCATACTCAGTAGTGAAAAGCTTAAAGCCTTTCCACTAAATTCAGGAAGAAAGAAAGAATGCTTACTCTCACCACTTCTACTTAACATAGTATTGGAAGTTCTAGTCACAGCAATTAGACAAGAAAAAGAAATAAAAGGATCCAAATTGGAAGGGAAAAGGGAAAACTGTCAGAATTTTCAGGTGGCATGATACTCTACATAAGTTCAGTTCAGTCATTCAGTCGTGTCTGACTCTTTGCAACCCCATGAATTGCAGCACGCCAGGCCTCCCTGTCTATCACCAACTCCCATGAGTTCACCCAAACTCATGTCCATTGAGTCAGTGATGCCATCCAGCCATCTCATCCTCTGTCATCCCCTTTTCCTCCTGCCCCCAATCCCTCCTAGCATCAGAGTCTTTTCCAATGAGTCAACTCTTCGCATCAGGTGGCCAAAGTATTGGAGTTTCAGCTTCAGCATCAGTCTTTCCAAAGAACACCCAGGACTGGTCTCCTTTAGAATGGACTGGTTGGATCTCCTTGCAGTCCAAGGAACTCTCAAGAGTCTTCTCCAACACCACAGTTCAAAAGCATCAATTCTTTGGTGCTCAGCTTTCTTCACAGTCCAACTCTCACATCCATACATGACCACTGGAATAACCATAGCCTTGACTAGACGGACCTTTGTTGGCAAAGTAATGTCTCGGCTTTTGAATATGCTACTCTACATACAGAACCCTAAAATCTGCACCCCAGAAATTACTGAAACTAATAAATGAATTCAGCAAAGTGATGGATACAAAATCAATATACAAAATATGTTGCATGTGTATGCACTAATATCAGAAAGGGAAAGTTAAAAAAAAAAATCCCATTTAAAAATCACAAAAAATTACCTGGGAATAAACCTAGCCAAGGAAGTAAAAGACCTATACTCTGAAAAACTATAAGACATTGATAAAAGAAATTAAAGATGATTCAAAGAAATGGAAAGATATCCTGCATTCTCAGATGGAAGAATTAATACCGTTAAAATGGCCATATTATCAAAAGTAATCTGAAGATTTAATGCAATCCCTATAAAATTACCCATGACTTTTTTTAAAAAATTAGAATAATCCTAAAATTCACATGGAAACACAAAAGATCTCAAATTGCCTAAGCGGTCTTGAAAAAAAAAAAAAATTTTGCAGGTTGAACCCCCCAGAAGTTAGACTATACTAAAAAAAAAAAAGTTACAGAAAACAAATAGTTCATATTAGCACAAAAACAGACACATAGATCAAGGGAACAAAATAGAAAGCCCAGAGACAAACTTACACACTTTTGGTTAACTAATCTATTACAAAGGAAGCAAGAATATACACAATGGATACAGTCTCTTCAACAAGTGGCACTGGGAAAACTAGACTGGTGCTGCTGCTGCTGCTAAGTCGCTTCAGTCGTGTCCAACTCTGTGCGACCCTATGGACGGCAGCCCATCAGGCTCCCCCATCCTTGGGATTCTCCAGGCAAGAACACTGGAGTGGGTTGCCATTTCCTTCTCCAATGCATGAAAGTGAAAAGTGAAAGTGAAGTCGCTCAGTCGGGTCAGACTCTTTCCGACCCCATGGACTGCAGCCTACCAGGCTCCTCCGCTCATGGGATTTTCCAGGAAAGAGCACTGGAGTGGGTTGCCATTGCCTTCTCTGGGAAAAACTAGACAGTCACACGCAAAATAATGAGATTAGAAAATTCCCTTATATATAAGGGATATATGATATACAAAAATAAACTCAAAATGGTTTAAAGACCTAAACATATGGCCTGAAACCATAAAACTCTAGAAGAAAACATAGGCAGTACACTCTTGGACATAAATTGTGGCAATGTTCTCTTGGATCAGTCTCCTAAGGCAAAAGAAAAAAAGCAAAAATAAACAAGTGATATCTAATTAAATGTAAAAGCTTTTTCACAGCAAAGGAGATTACTGAAAAAACAAAAAGCCAATCTACCTACAAAAGGAGAAAAAAATGTCTGCAAATGATGCAACTGGCAGGTAATTAATATTCAAAATATACAAACAACCTATACAACTCAATATTTTTAAAAAATCAGAAAATGGGTAGAAGACCTGAATAGACATTTCTACCCAAAAAACAAAGATGGCTAACAGGCTTGTGAAAAAATGCTCAGCATTACTAGTTATTGGGCTTCCCAGGTGGCACGAGTGATAAAGAAACTGTTTACCAATACAGGAGACCTAACAGACACAGGTTCAATCCCTGGGTTGGGAAGATCCCCTGGAGAAGGGCATGACAACCCACTCCACTATTCTTGCCTGGAGAATCCCCACGGACAGAGGAGCCTGGTGATCCACAGTTCATAGGGTCACAAAGAGTCGAACATGACTGAAGTGACTTAGGATGCACTCTTTAGTTATTAAAGAAATTAAAATCAAAACAATTGAGATAAGGCCTCATACTTATCAGAATGGTTATCATTTATATGCCTACAAATAAATTTTGGAGAGGATATGGAGAAAAGGGAATGCTTGTACACTGTTGGTGGGAATATAAATTGGTACACCCACTGTGGAAAACAATATAGAAATTCCTCAAAAACTTAAAAATAGAACTACCATATGATCCAGCAATCCCACTCCTGGGTGTATATCTGGAAAAAAACAAAAACTCTAATTTGAAAAGATCTGTGCCTGAATTCATGCTCAGTCCCATCTGACTTTTGTGACACTATGGACTGGAGCCTGCCAGGCTCCTCTGTCCATGGGATTTTCCAGGCAAGAATACTGGAGTAGGTTGCCATTTCCTCCTCCAGTGAATCCTCCCTACCCGGAGATCAAACCTGCATTGACTGCATCTCCTACACTGGCAGGTGAATTCTTTACCATTGAGCCACCTGGGAAGCCCTTGAAAAGACGCACACCAAATTCATAACTGCGCTATTTACCATAGCCAAGACTCAACAGCAACCCAAGTGCCCATCAACAGACCAATAGATTAAGAAGATGTGGAGTGTGTAAACACAAACACACAGACACATGGACACACACACTGGAATACAACTCAACCAAAGAAAAGAAAGAAGTACTGCCATTTGCAGCAATGTGAATGGACGTAGAGAATATTATGCTTAGAGATGTCACTTATATGTGGAATCTAAAAAATAATACAAATGAGTGTATATGCAAAACAGAAAGACACACAAATAGAAAACAAAATGTGTGGTTACCAAAGGGGAAAGGGGGCAGGAAGGGCCAAATCTGTTGGAGAGCCGACAGATATAAACTACTGAATATAAACTACATAAACAACAAGAGTATACTGTAGCACAAGAAATTATATCCACTACTTTGCAATAACCTGTAATGGAGTATAATCTGCAAAAGGACTGAACCACTATTTTGTATACCTAAAACTAATATAAACCATACTTAAATTAAAAAATGGTAAATCAACCATACTTGCATTAAAAAATTGTATGCTCAGTCACTCAATTGTATTTGACTCTTTGTGACCCCATGGACTATAGCCCATCAGGCTCCTCTGCCTGGGGGACTCCCCAGGCCAGAATACTGGAGTGGTTGCTATTTCCTTCTCCAGGGGATCTTCCTGACTCACGGATTGAACCCCAGTGTCTTAACATCTCCTGCATTGGCAGGTGGGCTTCTTTACCACTAGCTCCACCATAACAACAAAAGTAAAAAAGTTTTAAATGAGGTTCAGTTAAAGCAAACAGAAATCTAAATCATCGAAGGCAGTTCCCTATGTCTTTCCATCCCCATCTAGGACATGTGTCACTGGCCCAGAATAGATGAGATTTGGGGAGTTCTTCACATTGAAGAACATGTTTAGATTATAAAACAAGTTCATTCTACACTTCAGAGTATTGAAAAGCCTTTGCGGTAACATTCTCCTGGAAGCCGTGTCTTAGCCCTTGGGTTCTACTTAGATAGTTAATCCTTAGTGAGGGACATTCTGCTAAGAGCATTTCAGACATAAAAATACATTAGCATATTTTTCAGAATTTCAACTGAAATTACATCAGGTCACCTGATGCTTTTCTCTTTCCTAAAGGGTCTCCCTCTCTGCACTCAAGCAGGACAGACAGCAGGTCAACTACTCTAATTTCCTTCCATTCAGTAAGTGAAATTTCTATAGAAGAGTAAAGAAAGTTTTTATTTCTGTACCTACGTGGATTTGATTTCAGTTTCATGTCATTTAACTAGCCCAATATTGACCATGATATGGGAAATAGATGGGGAAACAGTGGAAACAGTGTCAGACTTTATTTTTCTGGGCTCCAAAATCACTACAGATGGTGACTGCAGCCATGAAATTAAAAGACGCTTACTCCTTGGAAGGAAAGTTATGACCAACTTAGATAGCATATTCAAAACCAGAGACTTTACTTTCCCAACAAAGGTTCATCTAGTCAAGGCTATGGTTTTTCCTGTGGTCATGTATGGATGTGAGAATTGGACTGTGAAGAAGGCTGAGCGCTGAAGAATTGATGCTTTTGAACTGTGGTGTTGGAGAAGACTCTTGAGAGTCCCTTGGACTGCAAGGAGATCCAACCAGTCCATCCTAAAGGAGATCAGCCCAGGGATTTCTTTGGAAGGAATGATGCTAAAGCTGAAACTCCAGTACTTTGGCTACCTCATGCGAAGAGTTGACTCATTGGAAAAGACTCTGATGCTGGGAGGGATTGGAGGCAGGAGGAGAAGGGGACATCAGAGGATGAGATGGCTGGATGGCATCGCTGACTCAATGGATGTGAATCTCAGTGAACTCCGGGAGTTGGTGATGGACAGGGAGGCCTGGCGTGCTTCGATTCATGGGGTCGCAAAGAGTCAGACACAACTGAGCGACTGATCTGATCTGATCTGATCTAGTTTAAATGCTATTTTGGCACTTTTTCCATGAGACAGCGATCTCCTGTACACTAGACTTCTTCATCATAAAAATCCTAACTATTTCCTAAGACTTTGATTTGAGTTCATATTTTGGAAATCTTAGTAAGGTTCTCATTTGTAAAAGGAAGATTTAAACTGTCTTAAAGATAGGAAGAGTATATTTAAGTACATAAAATTTTAGTAACAATTTTTTAACATTGAAACCACTCTGAAATATGTTTTATTAATGATAAGAGAAGTCAGGCTAAAATGTGTTGTGAAAACATTTTCAATGCAACATAGAAAGTATGTAGCTCCTATTGTCCACATATATGGGATGAATTTCATTTAACTTGAAACCACATGATTCTAAAAGTTATATAGTTAGAGTGGATAAAAATAAGTCAGGGATGTTTGTAAGCAAGCAAATAAGTGTATGATCTAAGAAGCAAATGCTAAAATTCAAAGCAAAGTCTCATTAGTTAAAATTTACTAAAAGCATTGTATTTTTTCTTGCAATAGTTGGAATAGATGTTACTTCTTGCCTTGAAAATTTTGTTTGGTGTATAGCCAGTAGGAATTTGCTGTATGACTCAGGGAGCTCAAACTGGTGCTCTGTGAAAACCTAGAAGTGTGGGATGGGGTGGGAGGTGGGAGGGAGGGCCACGAGGGAGGGGACATATGTCTGATTCATTGTGATGTATGGCAAAAACAAACACAGTATTGAAAAGTGATTATCCTTCAATTTAAAAAATTTTTTAAGTTTATTTGGTTTTTTAGTGGTTTCCCTTGAATAGTAGTGGTTTCTACACTATGACATGATAAATAAATCTTTAGTACTGCCTACTTATTTTCTACATTTCAAAAGAATCTCTTCTTTCTGTACTTTTTTTAATGAATTTTTATTTTTATCGATTTTTATTGGTTCAAGTGAGTAATGATTAATGAGTGCAATAATTTTTTTAGATTGAAACCCATTTGGAAACACATTTGAATTTACTGTATCTTATCTAACAAGCTGGACTCTGAGATAAATTGATATCATGTAGGAATTTCTTCAAAATAATCTGAGATGATGATGTACACCCAACAAGATCTGAAATGAGCTGATAATTATTGAAACTTTAAGAGTTTCTAAGGTTTAAGAGTGCTTGCAGTTCATTATACTATTCCTCTACTTGACAATGTTACACTTGAAAATTTTTATGACAAAAGTTTTAAAAAATTTTAAATGGATTATGAAATTCCTGTCAGGTTAACTCTCTTGATATTTTAGTACCTTCTTTCCAGTCACTGTGAGAGATACCGTCACCATTTATTGCCAAGAATTTTGAGTACTGATTTAACATGAAAAGTAACAAACATTTGGTGAGCTATTAATTTTATTATTTGTGATGATTTGGCTTTCCATCTCATCCCTCTGAGTCTCTCACTGCTGTTTAAAAAATGAATTCCCAGAACACTTCATCATGAGAGAGAGTCAGATATTTCAATTTTGTTACTATTTTAAAAGAAGAAAAGATACTTAAAAACTTGTTCAAGGTCACAAAGCAATTTGCTACAAAAATCAGCCTAGGAAACCAAAACTTCATGGTCCTGGAAATGAGTGCTAACCATTGGAGACTTCCTTAATTGAGACTAAACTAGAACTGTTGCTTTGATTGAGGCTAAATTAGATTACAGACAGTCCTGTACTTTTCCACGCTCTTCCCTGAGAGTCATTGGTAGTCATGCACTAATTCAAATGAGTCACCTCCAAATTTAAATCAAAAACGTGTTTGGCAGTAACTACAGGCTTTATGGATCCATGGAGAAACTTTCTGGCAGTGCTCTCCATCAGTCACAGCGTCATGACTCACATCAGTCATCATGAGTAAGGGCTGTCAATGTCACCAACACAGACCCTGGATGAATGATCAGTGTCACACACCCAGGGTAAGTTGCAGTAGTTAATCAGATTGATGTTGTCATCCATGAAAACAGTGCAGGTCTTACAATTCTATTTAGAGCACATAGAGAGTATTTCCTGTTCAAATAGCTATAATCCTTCTCAAATGAATAAGCAATCAAATATTTTTGAGTCTATAGATTAAGCTTTGACTGAAACATAAATATTTCAGGATTAGTACCAAGGTTACTTCATTCAAATAGATTTCCCAAGGGAACAAAATGCCAGTGTACTGCCCTGAAGGAAATGTTGAGATATAAAATGTGTTTATATATCCCTCCATTTGCCCTCCATTAGTGAACTATAGTACAGAATATATTAATTTAAATTCCATAAAGGCTAATAAATATCATGAAGTCATTTCAGACCTGGACCTTAAAAAGGGAAATAAAATGGTAACTGTTATTTCCAATTACATGAAGTGTTAGTTATTATTGCCATGTAAAAAATTATCACAAACTTAGAGGCTTATAACAGCACCCATTTACTAACTTACGGTTTTGTAGGTCAGGAGTCCAGCACAGCCTGACTGGGCTCTCTCCTCAGAATATCAAGATATAAGCCAAGCTGAGTTCTTGTATGAGAGATCTGGGGAAAAGCCAGTTTATCTTTGGAGAAGGCAAAATTCCTCCTATTGGGAAGTCCTCCTATGGAAGTCCTATTCCTTGCTTCTGATCAGCCAGGACCACTCTTAGCTCCTAGAGGTTGCCCACCTTCCTTGCCACGCAGTCTTCTTCATCTTCAATCAGAAACAGCAAGTCTGCTTATATCTGATATCTCTCATTTCCTTTTCTGTGACCAGCCAGAGAAAAATCTTTGCTTTAAAGAGTTTGTTTGATTAAAGTTGTCCCACCTGGATTATCTCTCAATCTCAGGGTCAGCTGATTTGGGGCATTAACTGTATCTGCAAAATTCCTTCACAGCAGCACCTAGATTACTGTTCAATTGAATAATTGGGATAAGGTGTGTGTTTACCAGGGGTCAGATCTTAAAGGCCGTCTAGAATTCTGCCTATCACAAATGGTATCACATACAATAAAATTGTACTATATCTCCTATATCTAAGTATTTCTTTTAAATTAGTCAAAATCTTCAAATTTCCTTTATACTTTGCATCTTAGTCCATGTGGACTATATGGACTGCTATAACAGAATATCATAGACTGGGCAGTTTATAAGCAGAAATTTATTTAACATAATTCTGGAGGCTGAGAAGTCCAAAATCAAGATAGATTCAGTGTAAGAACTCACTTCCTGGTTCATAGATAGCCATCTTCTTACTGTGTCCTCACATAGTAGAAGGAACAAAAAGGAGCGCTATGGGATTTTTTTTTTTTTTTTAATAAAGGCACTGATCCTATTCATGAGGGCTCTATTCTCATGATCTAATCAATTCCCAAAGGCCCCAACTCAACTATCACATTGAGTGTTAGGATTTAACAAATAAATTTTGGGAGGATGCAAATGTGCAGTCTATAGCATCTTGTTAGTACATGTACACCTTACAAGTCTAGGCATCAGGATTTTGATATGTTTTGTTTCTATTCTGGCTATTTTTAAAACACTTTAAGAAATTATTTTTTTGGCTGCACTTGGTCTTTGTTGCTTTGAGAGGGCTTTCTCTAGTTGCAGTGAGCAGGTCTACTGTTCATTGCAGTGCATGGGCTCGTCTCGTTGCTGGTGGCTTCTCTTGTTGCAGAGCCCAGGCTCTAGGCATAAGGGCTTCAGTGGTTGCAAGTCACAGGCTTCAGAGCATGGACTCAGTAGTTGTGGTGCATGCTCCATGGCCTGTGGAATCTTCCGGGACCAGAAATCAAACCTATATCCCCTGCATTAGCAGATGGATTCTTATTCACTGCACCACCAGGGAAGCCCATTCTAGCTGTTTTTAAAATTGTTTATTTTCAGTTGGTCATAGATAACAGTTTTTACCCCTGTAATATAGACTGAAGCTTCAGTTCATTTCAGTTCAGTCGCTCAGTCGTGTCCGACTCTTTGCGACCCCATGAATCGCAGCACACCAGGCCTCCCTGTCCATCACCATCTCCCAGAGTTCACTCAAACTCATGCCCATTGAGTCGGTGATGCCATCCAGCCATCTCATGCTCTGTTGTCGCCTTTTCCTCCTGCCCCCAATCCCTCCCAGCATCAGAGTCTTTTCCAATGAGTCAACTCTTTGCATGAGGTGGCCAAAGTACTGAAGCTTTAGCAATGCACTATTTTGCCCATGTACTGATATATCTAGGCTAAAGCATGTACTCTTATTTGCCAGCCCAGTGACTTTCTAATCAATTTTGCAGATTGTCAGTATGACTGCTTATGACAAATGGCACTTATATATAGATGCAGAAAAGAATATAATTTAACTACTAAATTTGTACACTGAGTAATTTGTTGTTGTTGAATGGCTAAGTCGTGCCCAACTCCTAAGACCCCATGGACTGTAACACACCAGGCTCCTCTGTCCATGCGATTTTTCAAGCACGAATACTGGAATGCATTGCCATTTCCTTCTCCAGGGGATCTTCCCCACCCAGGGATTGAACCCACGTCTCCTATACTGGCAGGTGGATTCTTTACTGCTGAGCCACCAGGGAAGCCCCACATTGAGTACTTTCTGTAGCTAAAAGCAATGGTAATGGTTCTCCATCTGTCTTCATATTAATCTTTTGGGTTTTGTAGGAATTTATAGTTTACTACTCAAATGGAATAAAAGTCCAGCACCTTCTGACTGGTCTATCAGGAAAAGCATTATCATTTTTCTCACTAATTCTGGCAAGGATTGATTTTTTTTCTGAAAAAAATACCAGGTAAGCTCAAGGTCTATCATGATTCAAAGATCCTTTGCTTGTTTAGTAACTTGCCTAAACTAAATCTGTTGAATATGTCTCAGTTGTGGTATGTCACTGCCGATGTCTAAACTTGGGGAGATTTTCAAATTCTGGTTTTAATTTTTAAGGTTGGCTTGCTAGTGATTGGCCTTGTATCTGCATAGATTGTGACCAACCAGATATTGGTCATAGGTTGTACTCAAACACTTTAATCCAAGAAATACTTTCAACCTCTGCCCAAGGGTCTGTGTGCAAGTTGGGGAGCATATTAAAAGCTCAGCAGTTTTCAGGTGTGCTCCAGGTTTTCCTAACATCAGACTGTCTTGATTGTCATCTGTGGATGAACATATAAAAAGTCTGGATTCTGTTCAGTCTTTCATGAACATTTATGCAGACTTCCAGTTAGCCAGGGATATGAGGAAAGTTATCAAGCCCATGGTAGCCTCTTGCTAAAACCAGAATGGCAACCTCAGTCTAGCCAGGCCGCTGATCCAGTGACTCGCTATCAAGTTCACTACTTTTACTGACAACACTGCTGAGTACAGGTTTTTCACCTTCCATTCCAAATAAAAAAAGACCCATCCAAAAGTGAAGTTTCCGGTTTTCCTAGCCTGCCCCACCCTGGTACAATAATTGCATTATCCAACTGGGAAGCAAGGGGAATAGCCCTAGGCAAGAATGTCACTACTTCCTACTGAACTCTCCTGAAGTTCAGTCATTTTTCATGAATTAACACTTCTCACTGTTGCACACCTTTGGTAGATTTCCAGAGCCCTGAAATGGTTGTTTTTGACAAAATGTCTAGTTGACTTTTTAGTTGCTTCTTGAGGAAAGAATTTGCTGACCTCCTCATGTTGCCATAGCAAAATGTTCACTCTCAGGCCTGACTTTTTGATCTAAGGTCAAGGGCTATCTTATCTCCATATCAGTTTTAAGCAAAGTACTGACATGTTTATGGTTTGTCTTCATTAAATGCGATTCTGCAAGGAAGCAATTTTCAGTTTCATTACCCAGTTGAATGAGAACAACTCAGTGGCAAAAACAAGTACCAATTAACTAAATGAAAAGTTCAAGCTGTGAATTTATCTTCAGGGCAAACTGTAATAATGTGAAGGACAGCAATAGGAAGCAAAGTATACAAGTAACACAAAATAAACATTCTGGAAGTTGAACCTGCCTATATTATTCATTATAAATTATGGACAGATGGATTGATTTTATAGATAATATGCATAATAAACAAGTTCATTTATAATATGCAAGAATATAATTTATTTAGACTATAGCTTGGACTTAATGTAGGTCATTGAATTGAAATATTTTAATCTCAAATAGGGCTTCCCTGGTGGCTCAGGTAAAAATCTGCCTGCAATGCAGGAGACCTGAGTTCAATCCCTTGATTGAAAAGATCCCCAGAGGAGGGCATGGCAACCCACTCCAGTATTCTTGCCTGGAGAATCCCATGGACAGAGGAGCCTGGCTGTCTATAGTCCATAGGGTCGCAAAGAGTTGGACACAACTGAGTGACTAAGCACAGCACAATCTTAAATAGATATGGTAATTTTATCTATAAAATATTTATCAAATTTAATTATATAACTTGAGAGGATAACATGTTTAAGAATAGTTTTCTTAAACATATCTGCCATGCATTTACCATAATAAAAATGCTGCCTGGTAAAAAGCAGACAAATTTATATGGTTGTCAAGAAAAAGATTTTTAACTGAATATAATAAATCAATCAAAAAATTGAAAACAGTTAAAAGTTGGGGGGGAAATGCAATTTTTAAAGTGTATTACTAACAAAATATTGCCAAATATGTGGGAAAACACAGGAACTCTCTATATGCTAGTGGGAGAATAAATTACTACTGCCACTTTGGAGAACAATTCAGCATTACCTAATGAAGTTTTTAAAAGCACAATTATACAACCCAGTAATTCCATTTGTTCCAAAGAGACATATTCAAGGAAAGGTCAATTAAAATGTAGGCACTATATCGAAAGGTATGAAAACAAATAGATTTTCAACATATCAACATGTAGTATGTTACCATGTATATAATTTTTAAGTTATTCATGCATAAACATAAGAAGTTAAGATTTAATATGAGAAAATGAAAGAACACATTCCAAATTCAAAATAGAGGTTGACTCTGGAGAGGAAATGAGGAGAATATAGTGCTGGGAAGGAGTAGAAAGGTGACTTCATATCTCTCAGTAAAGATTATGAATTTGAAAAACAAAGGGAAATATTAATCTTGTTAATCTTTACTGATAATACAAAAGTGTGAGTTATATTTTACACTATATATTTCTAATTTGTAAAATAAGTAACGGTTAAAAAAGGGGGGGATAATATCAATACAAATGGGGCTATAAAACATAATTATTTAGTGTACCCATCCAAATTACCAACTAATAGTAGCAACTAATACATTTCCAAAGTATTGCTGTAAGGAATATGGCTGAGTGATTGAATATTCAATAAATTCATTCAGAAAGAATGAGGAGATGGAGCCAAAGCAAAAACAACACCCAGTTGTGGATGTGACTGGTGATGGAAGTAAAGTCCAATGCTGTAAAGAACACTATTGCATAGGAACCTAGAATGTGAGGTCCCTGAATCAAGGCAAATTGGAAATGGTCAAACAGGAGATGACAAGGGTGAATGAAGACATTTTAGGAATCAGCTAACTAAAATGAGGTGGAATGGGTGAATTTAACTCAGACGACCACCATATGTACTACCGTGGGCAAGAATCCTTTAAAAGAAATGGAGTAGCCATCAAGTCAACAAAAGAATCCAAAATGCAGTACTCAGATGCAATCTCAAAAATGACAGAATGATTTCTGTTCATTTCTGAGGCAAACTATTCAATATCACAGTAATCTGAGTCTATGCCCCCACCAATAACGCTGAGGAAGCTGAAGTTGAATGGTTCTATTAAGACCTATAAGACCTTTTAGAACTAACACCCAAAAAAAAGATGTCTTTTTCATTATAGGGGACTGGAATGCAAAAGTAGAAAGTCAAGAAATATCTGGAGTAACAGGTAAATTTGGCCTTGGAGTACAGAATGAAGCAGGGCAAAGGTTAATAGAGTTTTGCCAAGAGAATGCACTGGTCATAGCAAACACCGTCTTCCAACAACACAAGAGAAGACCCTTCACATGGACATCACCAGATGGTCAATACTGAAATCAGACTGATTATATTCTTTGCAGCCAAAGATGAAGAAGCTCTATATAGTCAGTAAAAACAAGACCAGGAGCTGACTGTGGCTCAGATCATGAACTCCTTATTGCCAAATTCAGACTTAAATTGAAGAAAGTAGGGAAAACCACTAGACGATTCAGGTATGACCTAAATCAAATCCCTTATGACTATACAGTGGAAATGACAAATAGATTCAAGGGATTAGATTTGATACAGAGAGTACCTGAAGAACTATGAACGGAGGTTCTTGACATTGTACATAAGGCAGTGATCAAGACCATCCCCAAGAAAAAGAAATACAAAAAGGCTAAATGGTTGTTTGAGGAGACCTTACAAACAGCTATGAAAAGAAGAGAAATGAAAGGCAAAGGAAAAAAGGAAAGATATACCCATATGAATGCAGAGTTCCCAACAATAGCAAGGAGAGACAAGAAAGCCTTCCCCAGTGATCAGTGCAAAGAAATAGAGGAAAACAATAGAATGTGAAAGACTAGAGATCTCTTCAAGAAAATTAGAGATACCAAGAGAACATTTCATGCAAAGATGGGCACAATAAAGGACAGAAATGCTATGGACCTAACAGAAGCAGAAGATACTAAGAAGAGGTGGCAACTATACACAGAACTATAAAAAAAAAAAACCTTCATGACCCAGATAATCATGATGGTGTGATCATTCCCCTAGAGCCAGACATCCTGGAATGCAAAGTTAAGTGGGCCTTAGGAAGCATCACTACAAACAAAGCTAGTGGAGGTGATGGAATTCCAGTTGAGCTATTTCAAATCCTTAAAGATGACACTGTGAAAGTGCTGCACTCAATACGCCAGCAAATTTGGAAAACTCACCATTGGCTACGGGACTGGAAAAGGTCAGTTTTCATTCCAATCCCAAAGAAAGACAATGCCAAAGAAGGCTCAAACTACCATACAATTGCACTTGTCTCACATGCTAACAAAGTAATACTCAAAACTCTCCAAGCCAGGCTTCAACAGTATGTGAACTGAGAACTTCCAGATATTCAAGCTGGATTTAGAAAAGCCAGAGGAACCAGAGATCAAATTGCCAACATTCATTGGATCATGGAAAAAGCAAGAGAGTTCCAGAAAAACATCTACATCTGCTTTATTGACTAGGCCAAAGCATTTGACTGTGTGGATCACAACAAACTGTGGAAAAGTCTTCAAGAGATGGGACTACCAGACCACCTTACCCTCCTCCTAAGAAATCTGTATGCAGGCAAGAAGCAACAGTTAGAACTAGACATGGAACAACACACTGGTTCCAAATAGAAGAAGGAGTACGTCACGACGGTATACTGTCACCCTGCTTATTTAACTTATGCACATGGACTGCAGGACTCCAGGCCTCCTTGTCCATCACCAACTCCCAGAGTTTACTCAAACTCATGTCCACTGAGTTGCTGCTGCCCTCCAACCATCTCATCCTCTGTCGTTGCCTTCCCCTTTCACCTGAACACAGAGTACATCATGAGAAATGCTGGACTGACTGAAGCACAAGCCGGAATCAAGATTGCCAGGAGAAATATCAATAACCTCAGATATGCAGATGACACCACCCTTTTGGCAGAAAGCAAACAAGAACTAAAGAGCCTCTTGATGAAAGTGAAAGAGAAGAGTGAAAAAGTTGGCTTAAAACTCAACATTCAGAAAACTAAGATCAAGGCATCTGGTCCCATCACTTCATGGAAAATAGGTGGGAAAACAGTGACAGACTTTACTTTGGGCTCCAAAATCACTGCAGATGGTGACTGCAGCCATGAAATTAAAAGATAGTTTAATGCTCCTTAGAAGAAAAGGTATGACCAACCTAGACAGCATATTAAAAAGCAGAAACATTACTTTGCCAACAAAGGTCCATCTAGTCCAAGCTATGGTTTTTCCAGTAGTCATGTATGGATATGAGAGTTGGACTTTAAAGAAAGCTGAGCACCGAAGAATTGATGTTTTTGAACTGTGGTGTTGGAGAAGACTCTTGAGAGTCCCTTGGACAGCAAGGAGATCCACCCTTGCTGTCCACCCTAGGAAATCTGTCCACCCTAAAGGAAATCAGTCCTGAATATTCATTGGAAGGATCGATGCTGAAGCGGAAACTCCAATACTTTGGCCACCTGATGTGAAGAACTGACTCATTTGAAAAGACTCTGATGCTGGGAAAGATTGCAGGTGAGAGGAGAAGGGAACGACAAAGGATGAGATGGTTGGATGGTAGCAGCAACTCAATGGACATGAGTTTGAGTAAACTCTGGGAGTTGGTGATGGACAAGGAGGCCTGGAGTCCTGCAGTCCATGGTGTCACAAGGAGTCTGAGAGACTGAACTGAACTGAACTGATATGATACAAGGCACTTTCACAGAGAACCAGTTAAAGCTTGACATTTTTTTATCTTTTAAAAATATAAACCTTTACAAGAGTCTATATGAGTTATGGATTTCTTATTCCTCTAAATATATCAAAGTGAAATATCACACTAGAGCTAGCATCTTTTTTGGCTGATAATTTGCCTCTAGAGCTCACACCTCATGAAAGCCTAACACCTTACCTTAATTCCTATTCCATAGCAGTATTATAATCCAGAAAAAAAATTTTTTTGTTCAAAGAATTAAAAGAGCAATTTAAACATTTTCTTCAGATTAAATAATAGCTATTTGGTTATAAAGCTTGATTTTTTTAACCTGATCTAGGAGTCAGGATACTACTAGTCATGATACCACTCTAATGTCAGAAAGCAGAGTTCCAAAAGTAACTCTTGACAAGAGTGAAAGAGGAGAGAGAAAAAGCTGGCTTGAAACTCAACATACAAAAAACTAAGACCATGGTAACCAGTCCCATGGCTTCATGTCAAAATAGAAGGGGAAAAAGTGGAAACAGTAACAGATTTTTTTCCCCCTTGGGCTCCAAAATCACTGTGGATGGTGACTGCAGGCATGAAATTAAAAGAAGCTTGCTCCTTGGAAGGAAAGCTATGACAAACCTAGACAGTATATTAAAAAGCAGAGACATAACTTTGTGGGAAAAGGGCTACCTAGTTTAAGCTATGGTTTTCCCAATAGTCATGTACAGATGTGAGAGTTGGACCATAAAGAAGGCTGAGTACCAAAGAATTGATACATTCAAAATGGAATGCTGAAGAAAACTCCTGAGAGTCTCTTGGAGTTCCAGGAGATCAAACCAGTCAGTCCTAAAGGAAATCAACCCTCAATATTCATTGGAAGGACTGAATCTGAAGCTCCAATGCTTTGGCCACCTGATGTGTAGAAGCAACTCATTGGAACAGGTCTTGATGCTGGGAAAGATTGAAGGCAAAAGGAGAAGAGGGCAGCAGAGGATGAGACAGTTACACAGCACTACTGATTCAATGGACATGAATTTGAGCTAACTCTGGGAGCTACTGAAGAACAGGGTAGCCTGGTGTGCTGCAGGGGTCTATGAGGTCTATGGGGTCTCGAAGAGCTGGACATGACTTAGCAACTGAACAGCAAGAAGTCAGGATACTTATGTCATTGCTCTGAATTTCTATTTTGGAAACTTGAGTAAGTTGGGGCCTTATCAGTAGAAGGAGAGTGGAGGGGTGGACAGGTAATTTTAATTCCCTTCCATAAATAAACATAAGCACTGTTCCCTGGGCAAGTCACTTACCATGGCTGTCCCTCAATGTCCTTATCTTTAAAATACTAAATAACCTACCCAGAGGGATTAGTAAAAATTAAGAGCGATAAATACATATAAAGTGCTTGGAACAGTTTGGCAGGTTACAAATATTCAGTAAGTGTTAATTATGATTATTATCATCATCACTATTTTCAATATCATCTGTAAGACTTAACTCAAAAGTCTAGTTTTATTAAAAAAATATTTGAAACATTTTATTTATTGCATTTTTCAACAAATTCATCTCACTGCTTTAAACTTGATATTTTTATTTTGATCAATAATACACATTCAACAAATAAAATAAGATAGCAATTTTTAAAAATTATGTAATTTCTTCCTCTGTAGAAAATAAAGCAGAACATAAATATTTAAATACATTGAGTGTGAATTTGAGTGTTTTATTATTATATTTCTAATAAGCATCTAAACTTACAGGCTTCCCTGGTGGCTCAGATGGTAAAGAATCTGCCTGCAATGCATGAGACCCAGGTTCGATCCCTGGGTCAGGAAGATGCCCTAGAGAAGGAAATGGCAACCCATTCCAGTATTCTTGCCTGGGAAAGCCCATGGACTGAAGAGCCTAGCAGGCTACAGTCCATAGGGTCTCAAAAAAGTCAGATATGACCAAGACACTAAACAACAAAACAACAATCTAAGGTTATAAGTAAACACACAATAAAATTTATGACACCCTTAAGTAGTTAGTTTTGTGTTCCTTACCCACTGGCCCCACTTCCATTATTATAACTCTCCTCATGTTACTTCCTATAAAGAAACAAATAATACTATGGAGAACAGTGTGGAGATTCCTTAAAAAACTGGAAATAGAACTGCCATATGACCCAGCAATCCCTCTGCTGGGCATACACACCAAGGAAACAGGAATCGAAAGAGACACATGTACCCCATTGTTCATCGCAGCACTATTTATAATAGCCAGGACATGGAAGCAACCTAGATGTCCATCAGCAGATGAATGGATAAGAAAGCTGTGGTATGTATACATGATGGAATATTACTCGGCCATTAAAAAGAATACATATGAATCAGTTCTAATGAGGTGGATGAAACTGGAGCCTATTATACAGAGTGAAGTAAGCCAGAAAGAAAAACACCAATACAGTATACTAACACATATATATGGAATTTAGAAAGAAGGTAACGATAACCCTGTATGCGAGACAGCAAAAGAGACACAGATGTGTAGAACAGTCTTTTGGACTCTGTGGGGGAGGATGAGGGTGGGAATGATATGGGAGAATGGCATTGAAACATGTAAAATATCATATGTGAAATGAATCGCCAGTCCAGGTTTGATGCATGGTACAGGGTACTCGGGGCTGGTGCACCAGGATGGCCCAGAGGGATGGGATGGGGAGGGAGGTGGGAGTGGGGTTCAGGATGGGGAACACATGCACACGCATGGCAGATTCAAGTCAATGCATGGCAAAACCAATACAATATTGTAAAGTAAAATAAATAAATTAATTAAAAAAAACTCCCCAAAGTAAAATAAATAAATAAAAGTTTAAAAAAAAGAAAGAAATAATAGCTAAATAAAGGGATGATATTCTTGAAAGAACATTCAGTATGACCAAGTACAAGGGCCAGATTCTTTCAACACGATTAATGAAGGACTATAATCCATCTCCATATTGTACAGTGTATGCTGATGATAATCTATATCAATAGTTTTATTTTACTTAGGCTCATTTGTTTGCATGACAGAGGCATTTACTACACATTGTTTATTAAATGCTCACCCACATTTCAGTGCCCACCCTGTACTTTGGTGGTGGCATTGCAGTTCTGGCCAACAGACTGTCCATCTAAATAATGTGTGCACATCCTAGACTGAAGCGTTTAAAAGCCAACATATAAAGCTTTTGCTCTCCCTTCACCTGCTGCAATAGTGGAATCTACTTATTGAGAAGCCAAGGCCACAAGATTTAAACAGCCTAGATTTCTAAGTCTGCCCTTAGAAGGGAGCCACCCCATATAAAGGCAGACTAGGTGAAAGAGAAATTTTTATGTCTTAAGCCACAAAGTTTCAGTTTTGTTTATTTTTAAGCATAGTCTCAATGTATAAACTTAAGATAGCACAAAAAGAGATTCATAGTAAAGACATATACAGATTGAAATTATAAATGGAAAGTGGTCACTCTTAGAAGATATCAAAATAATTTCATAAATGGTCTAGAAGGGCGGCTTAGGGGGACAACAATGAACAAAAATGTTGAGAGTCACTGGTTTAGACCAGAGATTCTCTTCTGGGGTCAGTGCCATTGTTTTGGGGTGTATTTGAAAATGTATGGGAGTGTTTTTGTCACACTGACAGGGTCATGTCCCTGGTGTTTAAATGACAGGCTAAGACAGTGAAGCATCCTGTAATGTGTGAGATATCCCCTACATGAGAAGAGCCAAGAGCTGTCTCAGAAATTTCAAGGAAACATTGCTGTGAATCAGACATCATACCTTTGTGCCTTCTTTGCCCTCGTAAATGAGGTTATATATTTTGCAATAGACAATGCAGCTCAGAAAGGGCTACTGCCCATCAGAGCAAGAGACCCTAATGTGAAGGGCGTCCTCAGTTGTGTTCACAATGTATGGAAAGGCGCTGCAATGGAATGTTCAACTTATGTTCCCAGTGTCTCCTGAGTTTAATCCAGCTCAAAAAATATTTATTGATCATCTACCCTGTAGTATACACTAAAGCAGCTGTGTATGACAGCAATGTGGGCGTAAGTAGTTGTGCAGATGCAAATTTTGGCTTCTATCCATGCCTTAACACAGTCCCAGAATGGAGCTCTGATAATGATAGTAATGATAATAATAATAATACCTATTTACTATTTGCCAGACCCTGTGCTAAGAGTAACCCTCATAACTAATAAGACAGATACTGTGATTATGATCTCCCTTATAACCAAAGGTTATTTTTTTTATAATTTATGTTTTTTCCACCCCAGGTATCAATATAAAATACATAGATTTCCGCCTTGCATAAATGTAACCAAGCAGGACCCTATGGGCCTTCCCAGGACAGAGCTTCTCCGCACATCCTGTGCTTTAGCTGCTCACTAAAGTACCCAGATAATAGTACTCGATGCAAATTTTCCTGGGCAGTTTTTCAAGTATGCATATGCCCCACCAAATGGAATATGTTAACTACTTGGTGACCATAAGCACAGAGCCCCAAGCCTCCTGGAGTCTATGAAGGAATAAAGTTAACCCCTGTGACCTCACCCTGTTCCCTCATCATCAGCCAGTCAGAGAACTGTGCAAAATCTGACCACTTACTTTGTGATCCCTCCCCTCCCCTGGCTGTCAAATGCTTAGCCAACACCTTCGGGAAGCTCAAGATTTTTTAGGGCATAACCAACCTCATCTGGGAGAAGGCAGTGGCACTCCACTCCAGTACTCTTGCCTGGAAAATCCCATGGATGGAGGAGCCTGGTGGGCTGCAGTCCATGGGGTCACGACTGAGTGACTTCCCTTTCACTTTTCACTTTCACGCATTGGAGAAGGAAATGGCAACCCACTCCAGTGTTCTTGCCTGGAGAATCCCAGGGACAGAGCAGCCTAGTGGGCTGCCGTCTATGGGGTCGCACAGAGTCGGACACGACTGAAGCGACTTAGCAGCAGCAGCAACCTCATCTACCTGCATGGCCTTACAATGACCCTTCAGATCAGATCAGATCAGATCAGTCGCTCAGTCGTGTCCGATTCTTTGCGACCCCATGAATCGCAGCACGCCAGGCCTCCCTGTCCATTGTACAGGAGACAGGGATCAAGACCATTCACATAGAAAAGAAATGCAAAACAGAAAAATGGCTGTCTGGGGAGGCCTTAAAAATAGCTGTGAAAAGAAGAGAAGCAAAAAGCAAAGGAGAAAAGGAAAGATATAAACATCTGAATGCAGAGTTCCAAACAATAGCAAGGAGAGATAAGAAACCCTTCTTCAGCGATCAATGCAAAGAAATAGAGGTAAACAACAGAATGGGAAAGACTAGGGATCTCTTCAAGAAAATCAGAGATACCAAGAGAACATTTCATGCAAAGATGGGCTTGATAAAGGACAGAAATGGTATGGACCTAACAGAAGCAGAAGATATTAAGAAGAGATGGCAAGAATACACAGAAGAACTGTACAAAAAAGATCTTCACGACCCAGATAACACGATGGTGTGATCACTGACCTAGAGCCAGACATCCTGGAATGTGAAGTCAAGTGGGCCTTAGAAAGCATCATTATGAACAAAGCTAGTGGAGGTAATGGAATACCAGTTGAGCTATTCCAAATTCTGAAAGATGATGCTGTGAAAGTGCTGCACTCAATATGCCAGCAAATTTGGAAAAGTCAGCAGTGGCCACAGGACTGGTAAAGGTCAGTTTTCATTCCAATCCCAAAGAAAGGCAATGCCAAAGAATGCTTAGACTACTGCACAATTGCACTCATCTCACACGCTAGTAAAGTAATGCTCAAAATTCTCCAAGCCAGGCTCCAGCAGTATGTGAACCGTGAACTTCCTGGTGTTCAAACTGGTTTTAGAAAAGGCGGAGGAACCAGAGATCAAATTGCCAACATCCGCTGGATCATGAAAAAGCAAGAGAGTTCCAGAAAAACATCTATTTCTGCTTTATTGACTATGCCAAAGCCTTTGACTGTGTGGATCACAATAAACTGTGGAAAATTCTGAGATGGGAATACCAGACCACCTGATCTGCCTCTTGAGAAATCTGTATGCAGGTCAGGAAGCAACAGTTAGAACTGGACATGGAACAACAGACTGGTTCCAAATAGGAAAAGGAGATCGTCAAGGCTGTATATTGTCACCCTGTTTATTTAACTTATATGCAGAGTACATCATGAGAAACGCTGGACTGAAAGAAACACAAACTGGAATCAAGATTGCCGGGAGAAATATCAATAACCTCAGATATGCAGATGACACCACCCTTATAGCAGAAAGTGAAGAGGAACTCAAAAGCCTCTTGATGAAAGTGAAAGTGAAAAAGTTGGCTTAAAGCTCAACATTCAGAAAACGAAGATCATGGCATCTGGTCCCACCACTTCATGGGAAATAGATGGGGAAACAGTGGAAACAGTGTCAGACTTTATTTTTCTGGGCTCCAAAATCACTACAGATGGTGACTGCAGCCATGAAATTAAAAGACGCTTACTCCTTGGAAGGAAAGTTATGACCAACCTAGATAGCATATTCAAAAGCAGAGACATTACTTTGCCAACAAGGTTCATCTAGTCAAGGCTATGGTTTTTCCAGTGGTCATGTATGGATGTGCGAGTTGGACTGTGAAGAAGGCTGAGCACCAAAGAATTGATGCTTTTGAACTGTGGTGTTGGAGAAGGCTCTTGGGAGTCCCTTGGACTGCAAGGAGATCCAACCAGTCCATTCTAAAGGAGATAAGCCCTGGGATTTCTTTGGAAGGAATGATGCTAAAGCTGAAACTCCAGTACTTTGGCTACCTCATGCGAAGAGTTGACTCATTGGAAAAGACTCTGATGCTGGGAGGGATTGGGGGCAGGAGGAGAAGGGGACGACAAAGGATGAGACGGCTGGATGGCATCACTGACTCCATGGACGTGAGTCTGAGTGAACTCCGGGAGTTGGTGATGGACAGGAAGGCCTGGCATGCTGCGATACTCTGCTCCAAACCCCAATGTTTCCATTTGTTTCACCTCACTGCATGTCAGCATTCAAACGTGTGTTAACACAAGTAAGGAAACTGCAGCTTAAAGAGGCGAACTAAATTTCTCAATGTGACTCAATATATTATTAACAAACCTGGCATGTGACATTTTGGGGCTCCAAAATCACTGCAGATGGTGACTGCAGCCATGAAATTAAAATACAGTTGCTCCTTAAAAGAAAAGGTATGACCAACCTAGACAGCATATTAAAAAGCAGAGATATTACTTTGCCAACAAAGGTCCATCTAGTCAAGGCTATGGTTTTTCCACTAGTCATGTATGGATATGAGAGCTGGACTATAAAGAAAGCTGAGAGCCGAAGAACTGATGCTTTTGAACTGTGGTGTTGGAGAAGACTCTTGAGAGTCCCTTGGACAGCAAGGAGATCCAATCAGTCCATCTTAAAGGAAATCAGTCCTGAATATTCACTGGAAGGACTGATGCTGAAGCTGAAACTCCAATACTTTGGCCACCTGATGTGAAGACCTGAGTCATTTGAAAAGACCCTGATGATGGGAAAGATTGAAGGTGGGAAGAGAAGGGGACGACAGAGGATGAGATGGTTGGATGGCAGCAGTGACTCAATGGACCTGAGTTTGAGTGAACTCTGGGAGATGGTGATGGACAGGGAGACCTGGTGTGCTGCATGGGGTCGCAAAGAGTCAGACATGACTGAGAGACTGAACTGAACTGAAGTGGGATGTGAATCCAGGCACTCTGAATCTACAGATTAGATCTTATCTGCCACTGTATATTATCTCCCAATTCACTTACAATTTCTGGTACTGTTTCTTCATCTAAAAAAATGGGAATAGAAAATCTCCTTTCTGCTATCATGAGAATGAAAGAAGGTGTTGTTGTTTTAATGATAGAAAAAGGCTGTAGAAATCATCTAATAGAATAGACAGTCACTAACTTATCTTCATTATTATCTGGTATTATTCTCTTTATCACTGATTCCACCACTCCTTGAAATTTCATATATTTGATGCTTTAAGCTACACAGTTTAAAATTCACTCATATCTTATTTTGTCTTAATGGCTGTTTCCTACACATTACAGCCTTCTTTTCCTACATGGTTAACTAACATTTATGGATGAAAACAGTTACTTGTACAGTACATATCCCACTTAATTTAGCAATTCTCAGTTGAACTTACCTTCAATTCACTTCTCGGTGGTTTTCTGATTGGTTGTAAGATCCCTCTGAGTTCTCCTTGATTTGCTGACTCACCTTCCACTACCAACAAGCTATCACACTCAATCTTTCCATTTCAATGGCTGTCTTAAGGTCTAAAGTTGTGGAGCAGAAAGGACAGCAAACCCACCAGTGAACACAATTCCTGACCTCAGTGGATCTCAACTAGGCGTAGCTTTTGGGCCAAAGCTCATTTCCTCTTCTCAGGAGTAAAGTCCAGAACAGCAACCTCCAGCACCCAGGACCCAAAGGTCTCTATCCCAGGATTCCCCTGCCAGCCTTGGTAAACCTCATGATATCCCACGAGATCAGGCTTCCTCTGAGAAGAGAGGTTGCAGCTGAAACAACTCAGGCAGTTCATTGAGCTGCCCCTGGCCCTCAGGCCATCCCAGCCCATTCTCTTGTTCTCCATCAGGACCCACACATCCTACATACAGACACCTGAAATCACAGAGCACATCTCGTGGACTCCACCTGTACCTGGTTAGCTTCCGTAAAAAACCCACACTCCACAAACTGGACCATGCCCCTGCCAGGCCAATGGATATTCTCTGTGGTGGTCAAAAGAAAAACATTCATACCAAAAGCAGTTTTGGTAATAAAGATACATTTGATTTCTATTTTCCCAACTCTACTTCTGTCAACAGTTTCCAAACTCTAGATGATGCAAAAAGGGAAGTAAAGTATTAAATCTCTAACCATTTCCCCCCAAATCCACATCTAACTAGAAAACTTTTTGTTTCTATGCTTGTGGCTCAAAATACCTATTTTAAATATTCATATTTCTACTTTAGTAGCTGCTATATAATAAATGTAGTAAGTCTCTCTTATGGTTATTTAGGAATCTGGTTTCTCACTAAACTAAGAAATGACTTAGCATCTTCTATAGTTTCTGATACACAACTTGTGTTTTGGTTTCCGGTTTTTTTCCTTTTTTGTCCTTGCCACAGGGCTTGTGGGATTTTAGCTCCCAACAAAGGATGGAATGCATGCCCTCCACAGTGAAAGCGCAGACTCCTAACCAATGGACCACCAGGAAATTTCCACAATAGGTGTTTGTTATTATTTAGTCATGAAGTCCTGTCCAACTCTTTGCGTCTCCATGGACTGCAGCTCATGAGGCTTCCCTGTCCTTCACTATCTCCCGGAATTTGCTCAAACTCATGTCCATTGAGTTGGTATGCCATCCAACCATCTCATCCTCTGTTGCTCTCTTCTCTGCCTGCCCTCAATCCTTCCCAGCATCAGGGTCTTTTCCAGTTAGCTGGCTCTTTGCATCCACTGGCCAAAGTATTGGAGCTTCAGCTTCAGCATCAGTCCCTCTAATGAATATTCAGGGTTGATTTCCTTTAGGATTGACTAGTTTGATCTCTTTGCAGTCCAAGGGACTCTTAAGAGTCTTTTCCAGCGCCACAATTCAAAAGTATGAATTCTTCGATGCTCAGCCTTATGGTCCAACTTTCATATCCATACATGACTACTTGAAAAACCATAGTTTTGACTATACGGACATTTGTCAGCAAAGCTATGTCTCTGCTTCTGAATATGCTAAGTTTGTCATAGCTTTTCTTCCAAGGAGCAAGCATCTTTTAATTTCATGACTGCAGTCACTGCCTGCAGTGATATTTTGGACCCCAAGGAAATAAAATCTGTCACTGTTTTCTACTTTTCCCCCATCTATTTGCCATGAAGTAATGGGACCAATGCCAGATCTTAGTTTTTTGAATGTTGAGTTTGAAGCCAGCTTTTTCACTTTTCTCTTTCACCCTCATCAAGACGCTCTTTAGTTGTTCACTTTCTGCGTTAGAGCGGTATCATCTGCATATCTGAGGTGGTTGATATTTCTCCCAGAAATCGTTTTTTTTTTTCCTTAGTCTTCAGTCTCCCAGCAATCTTGATTCCAACTTGTGAGTCACCAAGCCTGGCATTTTGCATGATGTACTCTGCATTGAAGTCAAATAAGCAGGGTAACAATATGCAGCCTTGATGTATTCCTTTCCCAATTTTGAACCAGTCAGTTGTTTCATGCAAGGTTCTAACTGTTGCTTCTTGTTCTGCAAACAGGTTTCTCAGGAGGTAGTTAAGGGAGTCTGGTATTCCCATTTCTTTAAGAGTTTGTTGTGATCCACACAATCAAAGGCTTTAGCATAGTCAATGAAGCAGTAACAGATGCTTTTTGGGAATTCCCTTGCCATTTCTATGATCCAACAATTGTTGGCAATTGGATCTCTGGTTCTTCTGCCTTTTCTAAATCTAGCTTATACATCTGGAAGTTTTCAGTTCATGTACTGTTGAAGCCTGCTGCTGCTGCTGCTGCTAAGTCTCTTCAGTCGTGTTCGACCCTATGAGACCCCATAGATGGCAGACCACCAGGCTTCCCCGTCCATGGGATTTTCCAGGCAAGAGTACTGGAGTAGGGTGCCATTGCCTTCTCCGACTGTTGAAGCCTAGCTTGAAGGATTTTGAGCATTACCTTGCTATCATGTGAAATGAGTACAATTGTCTGGTAGTTTGAACATGGTTTGGCATTGTCTTTCTTTGGGATTGGAATGAAAACTGACCTTTTCCAGTCCTGTGGCCACTTATGAGTTTTCCAAGTTTGCTGGCATATTGAGTGCAGCATCACTCAATGCAGCATCATCTTTTAGGATTTGAAATAGCTCAGCTGAAATTACATCACCTCCACTAGCTTTGTTCATAGTAATGCTTCCTAGGTCCTATTTGACCTCACATCCCTGGATGTCTAACTTTAGGTGAGTGATCACACCATTGTGGTTATTGGGGTCATTAAGACCTTTTTTGTAGAGTTCTTCTGTGTATTCTTGCCACCTCTTCTTAGTCTCTTCTTCTTCTGTTAAGTCCTTGCTGTGTCTGTCCTTTATTGTGCCCATCTTTGCATGAAATGTTCCCTCAGTATCTCTAATTTTCTTGAGATTTCTAGTCTTTCCCATTCCATCATTTTCCTATAATTCTTTGTACTGATCACTTAGGAAGGCTTTCTTTCCTTGCTACTCTCTGGAACTCTGCATTCAGTTCAGCCTATCTTTCCCTTTCTCCTTTGCCTTCCACTTCTCTTGTTTTCTCAGCTATTTGTAAGGCTTCCTTGGATAACCAATTTGCCTTCTTGCATTTCCTTTTCTTGGGGATGGCTTTGGCCCAGCCTCTTCATTCTTTCTGGAGCTATTTCTCTGCTCTTCCACAGTAGCATACTGGACACCTACCAACCTTCAGATGCTCACTGGCAGGTCTGACTCAGTCTCTTTTGGGCTCACTGCTTCTTTCCCCTGGGTCCTGGTACCCACAAGGTTTTGTTTATGCCCTCCAAGAGTTTCTGTTTCCCCTAGTCCTGTGGAAGTTCTGTAGTCAAATCCTGCTGTCCTTCAAAGTCATATTCCCTGAGGATTCCAGTCCCTTTGCCAGATCCCCACGTTGGGAAGTCTGATGTGGGGCCTAGAACCTTCATAACAGTGGAAGAATTTCTTTGGTATTATGGTTCTCCAGTTCATGGATCGCCAAGCTGGCAGGTATGGGATTTGATTTTATCATGATTACACCCCTTCTATCATCCCATTGTGGCTTCTCCTCTGTCCTTGGACATGGGTTATCTTTTTTGAAGGGTTCCAACATCTTTCTGTCAGTGGTTGTTCAACAGCTAGTTGCCATTTTGGTGTTCTCACAGGAGAAGATAAGCACAGGTCCTTCTACTCCATCAAGATTTTTTGAGACAATAGGTGTTTAGACACTAGGGCTAATAATATGCTGGTGTCACTTGACTGAGAAAGACTGTCCAGCAACTGCTTATATATTCTGCCATCTAAGATTTAAACTAAATATATACTAACTCTATATATCTTGTCATCAGAGTTGTTTTTCTAAGTCTGCTTAGTAAGATGAACAGTTTTTCCTCTGTATTAAAAAATTGTACTAAGCTCCAAAGATTCTTAAGCTTGAGATTCTGAAATTTTGTTATAGGAAACATTTTTAAGAATACCCTTATTCTAATAGAATATATTATATAAGGTTTTTTGGTAGAAAAAAAATTATTTCAAAATCAGTTATTTTCCCTCACACTTATTTCAAGGTCCATAGACAAACACTTGAAGTGCAATAAGTGACCCATTTTCATAAACTAGCAGCCACTGCCACACAGTTTTCATTCATAGATATATAGATATTGTGAACAAGTAGTGTTCTTTGAATGGAGCTTCCCAGGTGCCTCAGCGGTAAAGAATCCATCTGCCAAGCAGGAAATTCGAGTTTGATCCCTGAGTTGGAAAGATCCCCTGGAGAAGGAAATGGCAACTACTCCAGTATTCCTGCCTGGAAAATTCCATGGAGAGGGGACCCTGACAGGCTGCAGTCCATGGGGTTGCAAAGAGTGGGACACGACATCCTGACTAAATAACAACAGCAATGTTCTTTGAATACACTGGGTTGGTCACATCAAGATTTTTGTGGCACATTGCTAAACAAAAGAAAAGACAGGAGGAAGCTGACAATTTTGTAAAGAAAATCATCTATCCCAGATAATGGGGGATAGATGATAAATCCTGTTTCCCTGCACAGATTTATATACAATATCTCAGACTTAAGTGAAGATATCCATTCTCTAATATCAGACTTTCCTCTTAGATCCCCAGATAAAAATTTAAAGATTCCAAAATTGAATTCAGGAAATACCCTTTCTCATATATCCCTTTTTCATATTTACATATGGATTCATGATTAGTATCATTAAGGTATTATTCAGAAGTAACTTGGAAAAAAGAAATGAAACAAAACAAATTAGTAGCTTATATAACCATGGGTTTTTTTATTTGTTGTTTTTCTTACCAAACTAAGAATCTGTAGGTGTTTTAATGTTTCCTACAGAGTAGGAAAAACACTAAAATTAAAAAACAAGTATGTGGTAGGGTCAGCAATTAATTATTCTGTCCTAAAATAGCTACTCAACAATTATCCTTTATAACAGTTTTCTGTTATAAGTCCTAGAGATGAATTGTTTCAGAATGCAATAAATGTACAAGAACAAGTAAAGCTGTTCTTTAGAGTTCCAGGTGGGTGTGTATTGTGATCTTTCTGTTACCTTCCATTTTTACTCAGATCAACATTTTCCAAAGAGAATTACATTGGTTTTATTTTTTTAATTTGCAAGTTTAATATATCTTGATAAGAGGAAAGAGAGAAAAAATTATATCCCCAAAACACACCATTTTCATTTACTAAGAGGCTTTATATTACGATAAAAATGGTACTTCATAACTTTGCAAATAGATTATAAGCTAATCAAATGACAAAGATCATGTTTTTTCACCAATTTTGGTAATTATATATGATCATTTTTAACATGTTAATAATACGATGTCGTGAATATTTTGGGAATTCCAATTTCAAGTCCTCAGGAGAAAAGTATTTCTTCAGTTCAGTTGAGTTCAGTTCAGTCGCTCAGTCATGTCTGACTCTGCGACCCCATGAATCGCAGCACTCCAGGCCTCCCTGTCCATCACCAACCCCCAGAGTTCACTGAGACTCACGTCCATCAAGTCAGTGATGCCATCCAGCCATCTCATCCTCTGTCGTCCCCTTCTCCTCCTGCCCCCAATCCCTCCCAGCATCAGAGTCTTTTCCAATGAGTCAACTCTTCGCATGAGGTGACCAAAGTACTGGAGTTTCAGCTTTAGCATCATTCCTTCCAAAGAAGTATTTCTTACATGACTTAAAAAAAAAAAAAAAAAAAAACACCTTTTCTGTAGTCTTTATTCCTACTGGTCCCTTTTCAAAAGTATATAACATTAAAAGAGTTTTGGCTCCAACAGACACCAAAGTTTTCTGCCAAGATCAATTCTACAATCTGAAAGTGACAATTTCCTCCTTACACAAAGAAGGTAATGCAAAAATCACAATTTATCTAATTAACATCCTACTCCAGTTGGCTCTCAATACTGCTGTTATTAATTAACACTCTGCTACAAATCATCAACTCCTACACCTCTGCAGGCACTAGTTATTCCAAGTCAGGTCCTGATCCTACTGCTCTTTTGAGGACCCTTCTCTACTGTGGCTGCCCACTACCACCACCACCACCACTTCTAATACTGAGAGTTAACCACTGGAATCACAGTTTCTCCCATCTCCCAAAGAGAAGACATTTCCTCTTAAGTAGAATAGTTATTTCAATACAGGAAGAGATATTGCAACCTTTTAATTTTACACCAATAATAATACCATTGTCCTTTCAATTATATTTCACTCAGCTAGTGGTTTCATCATATCAACCAGGTACTAGACAAGAAACAATTTGTGTGTCACTGTTTCATCAAGTGCTCTGCTTTTCTCAACAAAACCAATGCCTGAAAGAAATCTTGTGCCTTCCAAGATGTCTCTTGGGAAATGAAAAAGGAGCAAGGCATCATCTTAATTTATTGCCTTCATGTTCCAGAAACTCCAAATCAGACTTTCTCCAAAGCAAACCATCTTGTTATTTTCTTCCAGAGATTAAAACCCCATGCAATTAGTTGGCCTGCCATAGTTATAGATAAGTCATTACTATGCTTGCATTAACCTATGGTTCAGATGGTAAAGAATTCACCTGCAGTGCAGGAGACCTGGGTTCGATCCCTGGGTTGAGAAGAACCCCTAGAGAAGGGCATAGCAACCCACTCCAGTATTCTTACCTGAAGAATCCTCATGGACAGAGGAGCCTGGTGGGCTGCAGTCCATGGGGTCTCAAAGAGCTGGACGTGACTGAGTGACTAAGCACATAGCAACTATTCAAAAAAATTTCAAACTTAAGATATTTATGAATTATCCCATGTTTGGTATACTTGTCAAAGTTACTATAATTTTCCAATTAGAGAAGCTTTGTATAGTTATTCTGAGCTCACTATTGTGTACCTTATTTTTATGGTGTTGGAGTGAAGTAGCACATTTAAAGAAATGTGTGTTAAAAATGCTATGAGAGTAGATATCTATTACAAGGGAAAAAAACTGTAAGAAACACAAACACATGGAGATTAAATGACACATTTCTAAATAACCAAAAGCTTACTTAAGAAATCAAAAAATTTCTAGAAACAAATGACAATGAAAACACAACAACTCAAAACCTATGGGCTGCAGCAAAAGCAGTTCTAAGAGGGAAACTTATAGCAATACAATCCTACCTCAAGAAACAAGAAAAACATTGAATAGACAACCTAACTTTATACCTAAAGCAACTGCAAAAAGAAGAAGGAAAAAAAAAACCCAAACTTAGTAGAAGGAATGAAATCATAAAGATCCAAGCAGAAATAAATGAAAAAGAAATGAAAGAAACAATAGTAAAGATTCATAAAACTAAAAGCTGGTTCTTTGAGAAGATAAAATTGACAAACCTTTAGCCAGACTCATCACAAAAAAATAGAGAAGAATAAAATCAACCAAATTAGAAATGAAAAAGGAGAGGTTACAACAGACAATGCAGAAATATAAAGGATTATGAGACCCTTGAGAGTCACTTGGACTGCAAGAAGATCCAACCAGTCCATCCTAAAGGAGATCAGTCCTGGGTATTCATTGGAAGGACTGATGCTAAAGCTGAAACTCCAGTACTTTGGCCACCTCATGCAAAGAGTTGACTCATTGGAAAAGACCCTCATGCTGGGAGGGATTGGGGGCAGGAGGTGGAGGGGATGACAGAGGATGAGATGGCTGGATGGCATCGCCAACTTGATGGACATGAGTTTGAGTGAACTCCAGGAGTTAGTGATGGACAAGGAAGCCTGGTGTGCTGTGATTCATGGGGTCACAAAGAGTCAGACATGACTGAGTGACTGAACTGACTGACTGACTGATGAGACTATTATGAACAACTACATGGCAATAAAATAGATAACCTGGAAGAAATGGACAGTTTCGTAGAAAAGTTCCAATTTCCAAGACTGAACCAGGAAGAAATAGAAATTATGAGCAACCCAATTACAAGCACTGAAATTGAAGCTGTGATCAAAAATCTCCAAAAAAAACAAAATCCCAGGACCAGATGGCTTCACAGGAGAGTTCTATCAAATATTTAGAGAAGAGCTAATGCCTATCCTTCTAAAACTCTTGCCAAAATGTGCAGAGGAAGAAACACTTCCAAACTCATTCTACGAGGCCACCATCACCATGATACCAAAACCAGACAAAGACAACACAAAAAGAGAAAACTACAGGCCAATATCACTGATGAACATAGATGCAAAAATCCTCAACAAAATTTTAGCAAACAGAATTCAACAACACATCAAAAAGCACATACACCATGATCAAGTTAGGTTTATTCGAGGAATGCAAGAATTCTTCAATATAAAGAGATCAATCAATGTGATACACCATATTAACAAATTGAAAGATAAAAACCATATGATCATCTCAATAGATGCAGAAAAAGCCTTTGATGAAATTCAGCACCTATTTATGATTAAAACTCTTCAAAAAATGGGAATAGAAGGAACCTACCTCAACATAGTAAAGGCCATATATGATAAGCCTACAGCAAACATTATTCTCAATGGTGAAAAACTGAAAGTGTTCCCCTAAGATCAGGAACAAGACAAGGGTGTTCACTTTCACCACTATTGTTCAACATAGTTCTGGAAGTCCTAGCTACAGCAATCAAAGAAGAAAAAGAAATAAAAGGAATCCAGATCAGAAAAGAAGAAGTAAAACTCTGTTTGCAGATGACATGATACTGTACATAGAAAACCCTAAAAATAGCACCAGAAAATTACTAGACCTAATCAGTGAATTTAGCAAAGTGGCAGGATACAAAATCAATACACAGAAATCGCTAGCATTTCTATATACTAACAAAGAAGAATCAGAAAGAGCAATTAAGGAATAAATCCCAATCAATCCCATTGTAACAAAAAGAATTAAATATCTAGGAATAAACTTACCTAAGGAGATAAAAGAACTGTACACAGAAAATTATAAGATGCTAATGAAAGAAATCAAAGATGACATAAACAGATGGAGAGATATTCCATGTTCCTGATTAGGAAGAATCAATATTGTGAAAATGACTATACTACCAAATGCAATCTACAGATTTAACGCAATCCCTATCAAATTACCAATGGCATTTTTCGCAGAACTAGAACAAGACATTTCACAATTCATATGGAAAAACAAAAGACCCTGAATAGCCAAAGTAGTCTTGAGAAAGAAGAATGGAACTGGAGGAATCAAGCTTCCTGACTTCAGGTTATACTACACAGTTACAGTCATCAAGACAGTATGGTACTGGCACAAAAACAGAAATATAGACCAATGGAACAATACAGAAAGCTCAGAAATAAACTCATGCACCTATGGGTACCTTATTTTTGACAAAGGAAGCAAGAATATACAATGGGGGAGAGACAGCCTCTTCATAAATGGTCCTGGGAAAACTGGACAACTACATGTACAAGAATGAAATTAGAACACTTCCTAACACCATACACAAAGATAAACTCAAAATGGGTTAGAGACTTAAATGTAAGACCAAAAACTATAAAATGCTTAGAGGAAAACAAAGGCAGAACACTCAGTGACATAAAGCAAGATCCTCTATGACCCACCTCCTAGAGCTATGAAAATAAAAACAAAAGTAAACATGTGAGACCTGATTAAATTTAAAAGCTTTTGCACAGCAAAGGAAACTACAAGCAAGGTGAAAAGACAACCCTCAGAATGGGAAAAAATAATAGCAAATGAAAAAACTGACAAAGGATTAATTTCCAAAATATACAAGCAGCTCATACAACTCAATACCAGAAAAACAAACAACCCAATCAAAAAGTGGGAAAAAGACTTAAACAAACATTTCTACAAAAAGACATACAGATGGCTATAAAACAGATGAAAAGATGCTAAACATCACTCATTATTAGAGAAATGCGAATCAAAACTACAATGAGATATCACCTCACACCAGTCAGAATCAATTCTGTTCAGTTCAGTCGTTGAGTCCTGTCCGACTATTTGTGAACCCATGGACTGCAGCACACCAGGCCTCCCTGTCCATCACCAACTCCCCGAGTTTACTCAAAATCATGTTCATTGAGTCGGTGATGCCATCCAACCATTTCATCCTCTGTCATCCCCTTCTCCTCCTGCCTTCAATCTTTCCCAGCATCAGGGTCTTTTCAAATGAGTCAGGTCTTCACATCAGGTGGCCAAAGTATTGGAGTTTCAGCTTCAAAATCAGTGCTTCCAATGAACATTCAGGACCAATTTCCTTTAGGATGTACCGTTATATCTCCTTGCTATCCAAGGGACTCTCAAGAGTCTTCTCCAACACCACAGTTCAAAAGCATCAATTCTTCGGCACTCACCTTTCTTTATAGTCCAACTTTCACAACCATACATGACTATTGAAAAAAATCATAGCCTTGACTAGACAGACCTTTGTTGGTAAAGTAAGGTCTCTGCTTTTTAATATGCTATCTAGATTGGTCATAACTTTCCTTCCAAGGATTAAGCATCTTTTTATATCATGGCTGAAGACACCATCTGCAGTGATTTTGGAGCCCCCAAAAATAAAGTCTAACACTGTTTCCACTGTTTCCCCATCTATTTGCCATAAAGTGATGAGAACGGATGCCTTGATCTTCGTTTTCTGAATGTTGAGCTTTAAGCCAACTTTTTCACTCTCCTCTTTCACTTTCATCGAGGCTTTTTAGTTCCTCTTCACTTTCTGCCACAATGGTAGTATCATCTGCATATCTGAGGTTATTGGTATTTCTCCCAGCAATCTTGATTCCAGCTTGTGCTTCTTCCAGCCCTGCATTTCTCATGATGTACTCTGCATATAAGTTAAATAAGCAGGGTGATAATATACAGCCTTGAAATACTCCTTTTCCTATTTGGAACCAGTCTGTTGTTCCGTGTCCAGTTCTAACTGTTGCTTCCTGACCTTCATATAGTTTTCTCAAGAGGCAGGTCAGGTGGTCTGGTATTCCCATCTCTTGAAGAATTTACCACAGTTTTTTGTGATCCACATAGTCAAAGATTTTGGCATAGTCAATAAAGCAGCAGTAGATGTTTTTCTGCAACTCTCTTGCTTTTTCGATGATCTAGCAGATGTTGGCAATTTGATCTCTGGTTCCTCTGCCTTTTCTAAAACCAGCTTGAACATCTGGAAGTTCACGGTTCACGTATTGCTGAAGCTTGGCTTGGAGAATTTTGAGCATTACTTTACTAGCATGTGAGATGAGTGCAACTATGCGGTAGTTTGAGCATTCTTTGGCATTGCATTTCTTAGGGATTGGAATGAAAACTGACCTTTTCCAGTCCTGTGGCCACTGCTGAGTTTTCCAAATCAAAAAGTCTACAAACAATAAATGTTGGAAAGGGTGTGGAGAAAAGGGAATACTCTTGTACTGTTGGTGGGAATGTAAATTGATATAGCCACTATGGAAGATGGTATGGAGATTCCTTAAAAAACTAGGAATAACACCACCATATGACCCAGCAATCCCACTCCTAGGCATATACCCTGAGTAAGCCAAAATTGAAAGAGACACATATATCCCATTGTTCACTGCAGCACTATTTACAATAGCTAGAACATGGAAGCAACCTAGATGTCCATCAACAGATGAATAGATAAAGAAGTTGTGGTACACAATGTAATATTACTCATCCATAAAAAAGAATGCATTTGAGTCAGTTCTGATGAGGTGGATGAACCTAGAACCTATTTTACAGAGTAAAGTAAGTCAGAAAGATAAAAATAAATACCATATTCTAACATATATATACAGAATCAAGAAAAATTGTACTGAAGAATTTACTTACAGGGAAACAATGGAGAAACAGAAATAGAGAATAGACTTATGGACATGGGGAGAGGGGAAGAAAGAGTAACTGGAAACTTAACACTACTATTTGTAAAATAGATAGCCAATGGGAAATTGCTGTATGGCTCATGAAACTCAAACAGGGGCTCTGTACCAACCTAGATGGGTGAGGTGGGGAGGGAAATGGGAGGGAGGTTCAAGAGGGGATATATTGTATACCTATGGCTGATTCCTCAGCCACCTCATCGAAGCAAAGAAATAGAGGAGAACAACAGAATGGGAAAGACTAGAGATCTCTTTCAAGAAAATTAGAGATACCAAGAGAACATTTCATGCAAAGATGGGCTCGATAAAGGACAGAAATGGTATGGACCTAACAGAAGCAGAAGATATTAAGAAGAGGTGGCAAGAATACACAGAAGAACTGTACAAAAAAGATCTTTACGACCCAGATAATCACATTGGTGTGATCACTGACCTAGAGCCAGACATCCTGGAATGTGAAGTCAAGTGGGCCTTAGAAAGCATCACTACGAACAAAGCTAGTGGAAGTGATGGAATTCCAGTTGAGCTATTCCAAATCCTGAAAGATGATGCTGTGAAAGTGCTGCACTCAATATGCCAGCAAATTTGGAAAAGTCAGCAGTGGCCACAGGACTGGTAAAGGTCAGTTTTCATTCCAATCCCAGAGAAAGGCAATGCCAAAGAATGCTCAAACTACCGCACAATTGCACTCATCTCACACCCTAGTAAAGTAATGCTCAAAATTCTCCAAGCCAGGCTTCAGCAATACATGAACTGTGAACTTCCAGATGTTCAAGCTGGTTTCAGAAAAGGCAGAGGAACCAGAGATCAAATTGCCAACATCCGCTGGATCATCGGAAAAGCAAGAGAATTCCAGAAATACATCTATTTCTGCTTTATTGACTATGCCAAAGCCTTTGACTGTGTGGATCACAAAAAACTGTGGAAAATTCTTCAAGAGATGGGAATACCAGACCACCTGACCTGCCTCTTGAGAAGCCTATATGCAGGTCAGGAAGCAACAATTAGAACTGGACATGGAACAACAGACTGGTTCCAAAGAGGAAAAGGTTCCGGGAGCCGGCATATTGCATATTGAGTGCATATTGCATATTGAGTGCAGCACTTTCCACAGCATCATGTTTCAGGATCTGGAATAGCTCAACTGGAATTCTATCACTGCCGGGAGCCAGCGTGAGGAACTCCGCCCATGACAAAGGTCATGAGGAAGGAGGCTCGGCATACGCAAAGGCGGGATCGAGCCTCAGGAGTCCCCCTGGAAATTCTCGAGCATCTACCCCCCAAACCAGAGTCTGCCTACTTTCTGCTTTGTGCTTTCACCTACACCTCTGACTTTATGGGGGCTGTCCCCCACTACCTCTCTCTGAAAAAAAGAGTTAGCTTACAGCTCCAGTTAATAATTCCTGGGTGTGACAGTGTTTCAACCTACAAACTCCTTTGGAAATCCTCTAGCCTGCCTGAATAGGTTTTTCCGGCCACATGTGATTGTTCAGAGCCTCCCAACTGTGAGAGGCAGGAGATGTTCTAAACTGCCTAAACACAGATTCTTTGAGTAGTTAAAAGATTGATTAGAAATTGTATTGGTGAAGGGTTTTTCACTTGTTGGGCCAATGTTTTCTGCTAAGTCTCCATACTCCTTACCTACTGTGTCCTTGGCAGTGTATTGATTGATATAATGGGTGTATAGAAATGTAAGTAGTAGCCTCAATGTTTGTAACGTTGGACCCTTGAGTTAATTCTTTTCTTGATTGAGCCCACCTCATCTTTGCCCTATAGGAATGCAGCTTTGTGCAGTGCTTTTTTGGAGGCTGGTGCCTGACTTTGGAATAATCACCTTTAGAGAAAGATAAGTTTCTTAAAATGTTAACAGGCCTCCTGGCCAGAAGATGATGTAATTCACCTGAACTTTTGCATATGATAAGTTTGAAAGCCTGGCTTCGATTAGGACCAGGAACTGCTGTCCTTGCATGACTCCACCCCTTCCCCCATTATCCTCCATGCACAACTTTAGGTATAAAAACTACTTTGGAAAATAAAGTGTGGGCCTTGTTCACCGAAACTTGGTCTCCCCATGTCGCTCTCTCTCTCAAATTCTGGCTGAGTCTCCATCTGGAGCGCGGAACCCGCCATGCTTGCTAATTATGCCTGGGCTTCTAAGATCCGACCGGGGAGGCCTCAGTGTCTCCTCTCCTTCAGGAGAACGGAAGGACGCCTGTGGCCTACGTAAGTGGTGCAAACTTCTTGTCTTGAAGTTTTATTGGTCTCCCACGTAAACCAAGCTACTCAGCCTCTTTCTACTCAGCCTCTTTTCTTCACTGAATTTTCCTACTGAGCTATCCTTATTTCAGCCGCTTTTCTCCACTGAATTTCCTACTGAGCTATCCTCATTCTATTACTCTTTATATCCTTAATTAATGTTTAATTAAGCAGTTGTTTTCTGATCCTCGCCTACGCTGTCTCTCCTTCGAATACCCTGGATCAGCCAGGGCTGGACCCTGGCAAAAAGGAGTACGTCAAGGCTGTATACTGTCAGCCTGTTTATTTAACTTATACGCAGAGTACATCATGAGAAATACTGGGCTGGAAGAAGCATAAGCTGGAATCAAGATTGCCAGGAGAAATACCAAGAACCTCAAATATGCAGATGACACCACCCTTATGGCAGAAAGTGAAGAGGAACTAAAAGGTCTCTTGATGAAAGTGAAAGAGGAGAGTGAAAAAGTTGGCTTAAAGCTCAACATTCAGAAAATGAAGATCATGGCATCTGGTCCCATCACTTCATGGCAAATAGATGGGGAAACAGTGGAAATAGTGTCAGACTTTATTTTTTGGGCTCCAAAATCACTGCAGATGGTGACTGCAGCCATGAAATTAAAAGACGCTTACTCTTTGGAAGGAAAGTTATGACCAACCTAGATAGCATATTCAAAAGCAGAGACATTACTTTCCCAACAAAGGTCTGTCTAGTCAAGGCTATGGTTTTTCCTGTGGTCATGTATGGATGTGAGAGTTGGACTGTGAAGAAGGCTGAGCGCCGAAGAATTGATGCTTTTGAACTGTGGTGTTGGAGAAGACTCTTGAGAGTCCCTTGGACTGCAAGGAGATCCAACCAGTCCATTCTGAAGGAGATCAGCCCTGGGATTTCTTTGGAAGGAATGATGCTAAAGCTGAAACTCCAGTACTTTGGCCACCTCATGAGAAGAGTTGACTCATTGGAAAAGACCCTGATGCTGAGAGGGATTGGGGCAGGAAGAGAAGGGGATGATAGAAGATGAGATGGCTGGATGGCATCACCGACTCGATGGACATGAGTTCGAGTGAACTCCGGGAGTTGGTGATAGACAGGGAGGCCTCGTGTGCTGCGATTAATGGGGTCACAAAGAGTTGGACACGACTGAGCGACTAAACTGAACTGATGGCTGATTCATGTTGAAGTTTGACACAAAACAGCAAAATTCTATAAAGCAATTATCCTTCAATAAAAAATAAATCAATTTAACAAAAAAGAAAAGACAGCCATAAATCTGAATCCCAGATGATTCAGCTAGTGGTGTCAACCAGGCTCAGTACTATAATACAAATCTATTTATAAAAAAATACATTTGACAGCTATTTTCCTTATATTTAGTAAGAATTAATATGCTTGACATTAAGAATTTCAGAGAAATTTTATAATCATAATATAATAAATTCATTTTATTCACAAAAAATTGTGTATTAAACATGTAGTAAATACTGAATAATAATTGTCATTATCACTAGCCATTATTACTCTAATTCTTTCTCCCAGTTGTAGGTGGATTTCATTTCTTATAATTTATACAGAAATAAATTTCTAACTTCTCCAATGTATTCATGTTTGAAAAAGCAAGAGATTTACCTTCATTAATTTTAGGCTTTATTTTAAATGTCAAACCTTAAATGTGTTAAAAAAAAAAGTGAGTTATAAATAATTTGTCAAATATATGATATTGTTAGCTAAATTATCCTTAATATTTCATTAAATTATATGTATTGTACTGGGTTGAGTGGTAGCTTCCCAAAAGGTATCTGCCTAAAACCTGTAAACATGACCTTATTTGGAAAAGTGTCTTGCAGAACAAAGCAAGTTGAAGATCCTGAGATGATCATCTTAAGTTACAGAGGGTTCTAAATTCAATGACCAGTATCCTTAGAAGAAAAAGTGAGCAGACATACAGATATGAAGAAAGAGGCAGAGATTATAGTAATAAATCTGTAAGTCAAAGAATACCAAGGATTACAGTGAGCCATGGAGCCAAGAGACAGGCATGGGATGAAGTCTTCTTCAGAGCTTCCAGAAGAACCAAAGCTGCCAACATTTTTATTTCAGACTTCTGGCCTCCAGAAAAAATAAATTTCTGTTGTTCTAAGCCACCATGTCTGTCGTTGTTGTTTAGTAGCTAAGTCATGTCCAACTCTTTTGTGACAAATGAAGTGTAGCCCACCAAGCTTCTCTCTCCTTGGGATTTCCCAGGCAAGAACCCTGGAAAGGTTGCCATTTCCTTCTCCAGGGATCTTCTGGACCCAGGGATTGAATCTGCGTCTCCTGCATTGCAGGCAGTCTTTACCACTGAGTCACCTGGAAGCCCTACCGTGTTTGGACTAATTTATTTTATATACACAATGGAGTATTACTCAGCCATTAAAAAGAATACATTTGAATCAGTTCTAATGAGGTGGATGAAACTGGAGCCTATTATACAGAGTGAAGTAAGCCAGAAAGAAAAACACCAATACAGTATACTAACGCATATATATGGAATTTAGAAAGATGGTAACAATAACCCTGTGTACGAGACAGCAAAAGAGACACTGATGTATAGAACAGTCTTATGGACTCTGTGATAGAGGGAGAGGGTGGGAAGATTTGGGAGAATGGCATTGAAACATGTAAAATATCATGTATGAAACGAGTTGCCAGTCCAGGTTCGATGCACGATACTGGATGCTTGGGACTGGTGCACTGGGACGACCCAGAGGGATGGAATGGGGAGGGAGGAGGGAGGAGGGTTCAGGATGGGGAACACATGTATACCTGTGGTGGATTCATTTTGATATTTGGCAAAACTAATACAATTATGTAAAGTTTAAAAATAAAATAAAATTTAAAAAAAATAAATAAAAAAAAATAAAAAGCACTCCTAGGAAACTAACACATCTATTAAATGCATATCATTATGTTTATGTCTGTTTATTTCTAAGGATCAGTCTACCATATCTCTGAACTTGTGTGATATTCAGCAACAAAACAAGAATTTAATTATTATTAATATCTTTTTCATTGTTATTAGTATAGCCACCATTCATAAAGGCTCACTATAATGCAGATACTCTATGCATACTTTACTCCTGTAATCCTCACAATTAACATACAATATTATCCACATTTTCCAAACTCAGAGAGGTAAAAAAAACATGCCCAAGTTTTCATGACTGCTGCTGCTGCTAAGTCGCTTCAGTTGTGTCCGACTCTGTGTGACCCCATAGACAGCAGCCCACCAGGCTTCTCCGTCCCTGGGATTCTCCAGGCAAGAACACTGGAGTGGGTTGCCATTTCCTTCTCCAATGCATGAAAATGAGAAGTAAAAGTGAAGTCGCTTAGTCATGTCCGACTCTTAGTGACCCCATGGACTGCAGCCCACCAGGCTCCTCCGTCCATGGGATTTTCATGACTAGTAAGCAACAAAATCAACTTTCAAAAGTACAGGTACATCTGTTTCCAAAATCTCAGCTCCAGCAAGATTTGCTTTTTTTCTTAAGTGGATAATGTCTTAATAAATGTCATATGTAACAAGCCCACAACTAACATCATATTCAATAGTGAAATACTGAAGGCTTTTTTCTCTAAGGTCAGGAAGAAGACAAAAGTGTCCACTGTTGCCACCTTTATTCAACATATTCAATCCTAAACAGAGAAATTAGGCAAGAAAAAGAAATAAAAGGCATCTAAATTGAAATAAGAAGTAAAACTGACACTATTATCAGATAACAATAATATATATAGAAAACCTTAAACACCCCACTGAAAATTTGTTAGAGCTGATAAACAAATTCAGTAAAGTTTCAAGCTACAAAACTGATATACAAAAATCTGTATATCAGTGTATTTTTATATTGAGTTGGCCGAAGTTTCATTCAGGTTTTCCAGTAAGATGGTGTAGAAAACCCAAAAGAACTTTTTGGCCAATCCAATACCCCACGTCCGAGGCCAGGGGCGGCAGCCGGGAGGACCAACCCCACGCCCAAGGAGCCCTGGCTGCGTGGGTGCAGGAGGGCCTAGAGGAGCTACCCCACTTTGAAGGCCAGGAAGGGTAGCAGTGAGGGGATACCCCTCATCCAAGAAAGGAGCAGTGGCTGCGCTTTGCTGAAACAGCCGTGAAGAGATACCCCACGTTCAAGGTAAGAGAAACCCAAGTAAAATGGTAGGTGTTGCAAGAGGGCATCAGAGGACAGACACACTGAAACCATACTCACAGAAAACTAGTCAATCTAATCACACTAGGACCACAGCCTTGTCTAACTCAGTGAAACTAAGCCATGCCCATGGGGCAACCCAAGATGGGCGGGTCATGGTGGAGAGATCTGACAGAATGCGGTCCACTGAAGAAGGGAATGGCAAACCACTTCAGTATTCTTGCCTTGAGAACCCCATGAACAGTATGAAAAGGCAAAATGATAGGATACTGAAAGAGGAACTCCCCAGGTCCGTAGGTGCCCAATATGCTACTGGAGATCAGTGGAGAAATAACTCCAGAAAGAATGAAGGGATGGAGCCAAAGCAAAAAGAATACTCAGCTGTGGATGTGACTGGTGATAGAAGCAAGGTCCGATGCTGTAAAGAGCAATATTGCATAGGAACCTGGAATGTCAGGTCCATGAATCAAGGCAAATTGGAAGTGGTCAAACAAGAGATGGCAAGAGTAAATGTCGACATTCTAGGAATCAGTGAACTGAAATGGACTGGAATGGGTGAATTTAACTCAGATGACCATTATATCTACTACTGTGGGCAGTAATCCCTCAGAAGAAATGGAGTGGCCATCATGGTCAACAAAAGAGTCCAAAATGCAGTACTTGGATGCAATCTCAAAAACGACAGAATGATCTCTGTTCGTTTCCAAAGCAAATCATTCAATATCACAGTAATCCAAGTCTATGCCCCAACCAGTAACACTGAAGAAGCTGAAGTTGAACGGTTCTATGAAGACCTACAAGACCTTTTAGAACTAACACCCAAAAAAGATGTCCTTTTCATTATAGGGGACTGGAATGCAAAAGTAGAAAGTCAAGAAACACCTGGAGTAACAGGCAAATTTGGCCTTGGAATACAGAATGAAGCAGGGCAAAGACTAATAGAGTTTTGCCAAGAAAATGCACTGGTCATAACAAACCCCCTCTTCCAACAACACAAGAGAAGACTCTACACATGGACATCACTGAAATCAGATTGATTATATTCTTTGCAGCCAAAGATGGAGAAGCTCTATACAGACAGCAAAAACAAGACCAGGAGCTGACTGTGGCTCAGATCATGAAATCCTTATTGCCAAATTCAGACTTAAATTGAAGAAAGTAGGGAAAACCACTAGACCATTCAGGTATGACCTGAATCAAATCCCTAATGATTATACAGTGGAAGTGAGAAATAGATTTAAGGGCCTAGACCTGATAGATAGAGTGCCTGATGAACTATGGAATGAGGTGTGTGACATTGTACAGGAGACGGGGATCAAGACCATCCCCATGAAAAAGAAATGCAAAAAAGCAAAATGGCTGTCTGGGGAGGCCTTAAAAATAGCTGTGAAAAGAAGAGAAGCAAAAAGCAAAGGAGAAAAGGAAAGATATAAGCATATGAATGCAGAGTTCCAAAAAATAGCAAGAAGAGATAAGAAAGCCTTCCTCAGCGATCAATGCAAAGAAATAGAGGGAAACAACAGAATGGCAAAGACTAGAGATCTCTTCAAGAAAATTAGAGATATCAAGGGTACATTTCATGCAAAGATGGGCTCAATAAAGGACAGAAATGGTATGGACCTAACAGAAGCAGAAAATATTAAGAAGAGGAAGCAAGAATACACAGAAGAACTGTACAAAAAAGATCTTCACGACCCAGATAATCAGGATGGTGTGGTCACTGACCTAGAGCCCGACATCCTGGAATGTGAAGTCAAGTGGGCCTTAGAAAGCATCACTATGAACAAAGCTAGTGGAGGTGATGGAATTCCAGTTGAGCTCTTTCAAATCCAGAAAGATGATGCTGTGAAAGTGCTGCACTCAATATGCCAGCAAATTTGGAAAACTCAGCAGTGGCCACAGGACTGGAAAAGGTCAGTTTTCATTCCAATCCCAAAGAAAGGCAATGCCAAAGAATGCCAATTGCACTCATCTCACATGCTAGTAAAGTAATGCTGAAAATTCTCCAAGCCAGGCTTCAGCAATATGTGAACCGTGAACTTCCTGATGTTCAAGCTGGTTTTAGAAAAGGCAGAGGAACCAGAGATCCAATTGCCAACACCCACTGGATCATGGAAAAAGCAAGAGAGTTCCAGAAAAAGATCTATTTCTGCTTTATTGACTGTGCCAAAGCTTTTGACTATGTGGATTACAATAAACTGTGGAAAATTCTGAAAGAGATGAGAATACCAGACCACCTGATCTGCCTCTTGAGAAATTTGTATGCAGGTCAGGAAGCAACAGTCAGAACTGGACATGGAACAACAGACTGGTTCCAAATAGGAAAAGGAGTACGTCAAGCCTGTATATTGTCACCCTGCTTATTTAACTTCTATGCAGAGTACATCATGAGAAACGCTGGACTGGAAGAAACACAAGCTGGAATTAAGATTGCCAGGAGAAATATCAATAACCTCAGATATGCAGATGACACCACCCTTATGGCAGAAAGTGAAGAGGAACTAAAAAACCTCTTGATGAAAGTGAAAGTGGAGAGTGAAAAAGTTAGCTTAAAGCTCAACATTCAGAAAATGATCCGGTCCCATCACTTTATGGCAAATAGATGGGGAAACAGTGGAAACAGTGTCAGACTTTATTTTTGGGGGCTCCAAAATCACTGCAGATGGTGACTGCAGCCATGAAATTAAAGGACACTTACTCCATGGAAGGAAAATTATGACCAACCTAGAGAGCATATTCAAAAGCAGAGACACTACTTTGCCCACAAAGGTTCGTCTAGTCAGGCTGTGGTTTTTCCAGTGGTCATGTATGGATGTGAGAGTTGGACTGTGAAGAAGGCTGAGTGCCGAAGAATTGATACTTTTGAACTGTGGTGTTGGAGAAGACTCTTGAGAGTCCCTTGGACTGCAAGGAGATCCAACCAGTCCATTCTGAAGGAGATCAGGCCTGGGATTTCTTTGGAAGGAATAATGCTAAAGCTGAAACTCCAGTACTTTGGCCACCTCATGCAAAGAGTTGACTCGTTGGAATAGACTGATGCTGGGAGGGATTGGGGGCAGGAGGAGAAGGGGACGACAGAGGATGAGATGGCTGGATGGCATCACTGACTCGATGGACGTGAGTCTGGGTGAACTCCAGGAGTTGGTGATGGACAGGGAGGCCTGGCGTGCTGCGATTCATGGGGTCGCAAAGAGTCGGACACGACTGAGCGACTGAACTGACTGAATACTAGTAACAAACTATAACAAAGAGAAATTAAGAAAAAAATCTCATTAAAACTGCAATTTTTACATTTTACAAAATTACAATTATAATTTACATATAGAACAAAATACTTAGGAGTAAATTTCACCAAGGAGCTGAAAGACTTGTACACTGAGAAATATGAGACATTTATAAAAGAAACTGAAGAAGACACGTATAAATGGAAAGAAGTGATTAAGTTAAAGTTATTAGAGTGGACTTTAATCCAGTCTGACTGGTGTCCCTATAAAAAGAGAATATGTGGAAACAGAGACATAGGATTTGCATGCACAGGGAGTGAAGAGGCAGCAATATGTATGCCCAGGAGAAAGACCTCAGAAGAAATCAAGCTTTGACCCTGGATCTCTAGCCTCCTGAATCATCAGAAAAATTAATTTCTGTTGTTTAAACCACTCAGTCAGTCGGTAGCATTCTGTTATGGCCGCCTTAGCAAATTACTACAGAGCAGAAGAGTTCTAGTAATGTTTTAAAGAATTTGAGTATTATAAGTTAGAAAATGGCATAATATATTCATAAAGAAACATTGCTATCTTCAATAAATCTATAAAAGTCTATTAAAATATACATGAGTTCCTTCAGAAATTCCACAGATTTCTTCCCTTAATTGCATAAAGAAATTCCTTCTTGAACACTAAAATGAAAAGTAAATAAAAAATGATTTTTCATGATCTTAGTTTTCAGTTTTAATTTACACTTCTGCAACTTAATTGTTTTTACTTATTTCCTATTTGACAAGACTCAAGCTATATTATGGTCTAAATTATTTTCTGCATTAGGCATAAAGACAAAAATCTCAATATAATACTTTAATTTGAGAAAAAGGATACTGTAAGTTTCAAACAGTTGGTTTCAACTGTTTTCAATTGTTCAACAATTGGTTTCAAACCAATTTAGCCTCAAAATTTCAAAATATAACCAAATGTAATTTTAGAACTACCTTATACCTCACTGTGCATACAATGTGTGGATAAACATATTAAGTACCCTAGTGTACCTTAAAAGTATATTAATCATGCATAATGTGCTTCCCTTTTGGCTTGGCTGGTAAAGAATCCACCTGCAATGCGGGAGATCTGGGTTCAATCCCAATCATGCATAGTATCTAACCAAATTTTTAATACGGGAATTCTAAATCCCCCTTTTTACTGATACTCTGCTTAAAGCAGTGTTGTTAAGAATATAATTCACTTAGAAGATTTATTTAGATAAATTGTACTTTGCTATTAAATTTTACTATAAACCTTACTCATATTAACACTGTTCTCTGAACTTTTTTTCTCACTCTTCCATCATCAACTACAGCCTTTAAATTGACTATTGGGATTTGTTGGTAACATAACTACTGATATCACCTGAACTCCTAAATACTGAGGACTGAGTTTAGTTCTTCCTATTTAATATCTGGATACAAGTTTTGTTTCATGGTTTATCTATGGTATTATTAAATATCTGAATGGTCCTCAGAAGAAAACTGTTATTATTGACATTAGTTATTGATCATTAAATTAACCTATGTGACATGAATATACCACTCCAGTTGCTCAGAAATTTACAAAGTAAAACCAAGTCCATTTCAAATGATGGAGAAAAATCCCCCTCTGTATTTTCTTAAAGTCAGTCCTTATTCATACATTTTTACAAAAGCCTCCTTTTTACTGGAGTTATTAATCCTGAGAAATCAAAGGGCAGAACATCAAGCATTCAAAACATGGAAAGAATATGTTCCTATTTCTTTTCCCTGTGATTGTTATTTTAATAGACACCTACCACTTTTGTCTCTTTTCCTGGAATGCAGTCAGATCTCACTTCTCTGCTGTCACCATGTTGTGGTTTTAAAAGCTGCCTATTGATTTAATTTCCATGCACTCGGGTTTTCAATAGTAGTGGAACTCTTCATTTATCCTCCATGTTTTACATTAATACATTTACATCTATACAAAATGGAACTGCAGCAATGGTAATGATACCTGTCTCTACATTATCTTAAAAACATAGCTGTATCACTAAGAACAGGAGAAAATTTATGTTCAGATTATTGACATTTAAGTATATAGAATGCAAGACTACCATTATTTACAAGTGGTTTATTACTTTCTTTCCTGAATCAGTATAGAGAAGTTTGTTAATTATATACTACAGATGTGGAAAAAGATATTCTTATACCTTTGAATGCTACTTTTTTCACATAATTACCTTTAAAGTAAGACAAGCCTCTTTGTACTACCTTAGCTATAATGCATATTCTCTAACATAGTTTATGTACCCTAAATACCTTCATTAAATTTTTAAAACTTTGTAATCAGAAATTCATTTTCCTGTTCTAAGACTTACACAAGTATAGAGGTTCAAACACAGTAAAGTTTTCCCTATAACTCTTTTGCCAACTATGCTTCAAATACGACAAATAGTCATTAAGAGCCTACAATATGCAAGACACTATTCTAAGAACTTTGAAGAACTTGGAGATAATAAAGACATTGTTCCTGTTTATGGCAGTAAAACTGATACTTCACCTTGCTGCTACTGGGGATAAGTATGTAAAATGCACTTCATAACTAATAAACACTTTACAATTTTAGATAAACCAAAAAAACATGCAACTAGTTCCTCAGAACAGATGAGATCTTCACTTCCTATAAGTTACTGACATCCCATGATAACAACTATATTACTAACCTCTTAATAATGCTGATGTCTGAAGATATGTAATTATCCATGTAGAAATTATAATCATATGATAAAATTGTTTTATACTATACCATTAACAACTTAATAAAACTTTGGTAATTCTGGTAATTGTGTGGATTTTTTTCTTTTCTTCTTGAAATGTCTTTTGTGACTTTTACTTGATGAACTGGTTCTTCTAAAATCTGAATTCAGGATGGAATTCTAAAATAGCCTTTCTGTATACAGAATTGTTGACAATCCCAAGCATGCCAGAAACGCAGAATTAGTTCTTCCTAAATAACAATGTAGAATAGTAATATGTTTTAGATGCCTCCATTTGTATGTACAAAATTGAGAGAGGACAGCATTCAAGTTTTTTAATCAATAAAACAATGAATATTACAAACAAATTAACTTAGTATTCAATGCAAAAAGCTTGAAAATTAAATAAACCAGGAGGAAAACTTGATACCATTTAAAAGCAATTAGAATATACTGAGGGTTCAGTCCCTGGGTTGGGGAAATTCTAGGTTCATCCACATCACTACAAGTAACCTAACTTCATTCCTTTTTATGTCTGAGTAATATTCTACTGTATATATCCACCACATCATCTTTATCTATTCATCTGTCAATGAACATTTAGGTTGATTCCATGTCCTGGCTATTATAAACAGTGCTGCAATGAACACTGAAGTACATGTGTCTTTTTGAATTATAGTTTTCTCAGGTTATATGGCCAGTAGTGGAATTGCTGGGTCATATAGTGCTTTTATTTTTAGTTTTCTAAGAAGCCTCCATGCAGTTCACCATAGTGGTTGTATGAATTTACCTTCCCACCAACAGTGCAAGAGTGTTCCCTTCGCTCAACACCTTCTCCAGTATTTAGTGTGTTTAGATTTTTGATAATGGCCCTAGAATAGCAAGTGATTCTCAGGTGGTGCTAGTGGTAAAGAACCCACCTGCCAATGCAGGAGACATAAGAGATGTGGGTTTGATCCCTGGGTCAGGAAGATCTCCTGGAGGAGGGCATAGCAACCCACTCCAGTATTCTTGCCTGAAGAATCCCCGAGGACAGAGGAGCCTAGTGGGCTACAATCCATAGTGTCGCAAAGAATCGGACACGACTGAAAAGACTTAGCATGCACTCATCTAGTAGTAAGTCTTGACGAAATATAGGGGGAGCACTAACAGTATCTACTATAAGTTTAGTCTATAAATATCTGTTTTTATTTGTAAGTATTTGTAAGATATATTAAAGTTACTTATTTACATTTCTCTCATGAATAACTAATTTCCTGCTTCATTCTTTTGCAACTTTTGGTAGAAAGACTAAAAAGTACAGAAATGACATAGAGAATGGATGTGTGGACACAGTTTTGGGAAGGAAAGGGTGGGATGAATTGAGAGATTAGCACTGACATATATCCACTGCCATGTGTACAATAGATAGCTAGTGGGAAGATGCTTTATAGATTAAGGAGCTCAGCTCAGTGATCTGTGATGGCCTGGAGAGGTAGGGTGGAAGGTGGGAAGGAGGCTTAAGAGGAAGGGGATAGATGTATGTATATACCTGATTCATGTTGTTGTATAACAGAAACTAATACAACATTGTAAAGAAACTACACTCCAATGTAAAAAAGCAAAAATGAACAAGAGGGGCTACATTAAACTAAAAATGAAAAGGCAACCTACAGAATAGGAGAAAATATTTTGCACACTGTGTATATAAAGAAGGGCCTTCCCAGGTGGTGCCAGAGGTAAGGAACCCACCTGCCAAAGCAGGAACTACAAGAGACATAAGTTCAATCCCTCAGTTGGGAAGATCCCCTGGAAGAGCGTATGGCAACCTACCCCAGTATTCTTCCCTTGAGGCCATCAGGTACATGACAAGATTCTCAGCATCACTAATCATCAGGGAAATATAAATCAAAATCACAATAAGATATCACCTGTACAAATGGCTATCATCTCAAAAACAAGAGACTAAAAAGTATTGGCAAGGATGTAGAGATAAGGGAGCCCTCGTATACTGGTACTGGGAACTTAAATTGGTGTAACCACTATGAAAACAGTATGGAGATTCATCAAAAAGTTAAAAATAGAACTAGCATCCAATATTGGGTATATATCCAGAAGAAACTGAAAATAGGATAATGAACAGACACACGCATTCCCATGTTTACTGCAGCATTATTCACAATAGGCAAGATATGGAAACCACCTGTCAACAGATTAATGGATAAAGGAGTTGTGAGATATATATAATAATATATAATATTATATATATAATATTATTCAGCCATGAGAAAGAAGGAAATGCCGCTAGTTGCAACAACATGAATGGACCTCAAAGACCTTATGTTAAGTGATATAATGTAGATAGAAAAAAGCAAATACTGTATGACATCACTTACATGTGGAATTCAAATAAACCAAACTCATAAAAACAGAGAGTATAATACTAGGAGGGTGGGGGAATTCAGGAGCTGTTGTCTAAGGGCACAGACTTGAAAACAGAAGATAAGTTTTGGAGATCAACAGCATAGCATAATGATTATAGTCAAGAAGGCCATGCCATACCATGCTCAGTCGCTTCAGTCATGTCTGACTCTTTGAGACCCCATGGACTGTAGCCCATCAGGCTCCTCGGTCCATGGGATTTTTCAGGCAAAAATACCAGAGTGGGTTGCCATGCCCTCCTCCAGAAGATCTTCATGACCCAGGGATTGAACCCTCATCTCCTGTGTCTTCTGTATTGCAGGTGGATTCTTTAATGCTGAGCCACTCAGGAAGCCCATAGTCAGCAATATTGTATTATAAACTTCAAATTTTCTAAGAGATTGTATCTTAGTTATTCCCACCACAAATAGAAATGATAAATATGTGACATGACAGAAGTGTTAGCTAATACTATGGTGCTAATCATATTGCAATATATATGAGTCTCAAATCCATAGGCTATATATTTTTAATGCATCCAATATCATATGTCAATTACATTTCAATAAAAAATAAACATAAAAACATTAATAGCAATGGCATTCACCATATTTCTTTTTTCAATAGTCATTCTAAGTAGTGCTTAAACATGATAATACTTATCCAGTAACACCATTCATAGACATTAGTTGGAAAATGTTATTGAGTGCTTCAATAAGTTAAAAATCACTCTCCTAATTTGAGGGTTTGGTATAAGATAAAGATTATACAATTATAGGGGGGAAAGCACCCTAAAATAAGAAAACAGAAATATTTGCTCCTTTCTGACAATAGAAATCTTTGTTCCTTTTTTTCTTAAATGACAATTTTCACTTTTCAGATGCTACCTTTTCTACTTTTCTAATAGCCTCCAAGTTACTTTTGAAGACTTTTCAAAGTCTCTATGTCAATCTCTCCCATTATCAATATGCCTTATTTACTAAATAATTTTAAAATCTACATGTAGAAAATAATTGGCTCAACTGAAAAATAAAGAAAAGTTTCTTCTTATATTTTCCCTTTCTCCTTGAATGATTCTCTATGAAAGCCAATAGATGAGGCTAAGTAAGAGCAGTACCTGTATGTCCCAGTTTCAGGCCGTCAGATCACTTGAGTGGGAAGAAGGCATGTGTAGAGGGGGAAGTGACTTGGCAGTGGCTCTGGCTGGAGTCTAGCCAGAAGGAGAATGTTATTTTTGGAGAGAAAAAGGAATTATTAGTGATAGGAGGTTGTTCAATATTCAAAGCAGGGAGTTGGTGGGAAGGGGTGGAAAGAGGTAGGGGATAGAAAGTAGAAATGGATTTGATGATATGGTAATGAAACAATGGAACCATTACATTGTGGAATGTACCTATTTCCACATTGTGGAAATACCCCTATCAGGGCAGAACACAAACTACCAATGATAAATGTGTGTGCATAACTATGTATTCTATGTTTGTGTATGTTCCTTCCTTCCTCCCCTGCCCTTCTTGCTCTCACTCTCAGAACTTAGTTACCATGATATGAGAAACGCAAATTACATGAAGAGGCCATGGCTGGAGGCCCCTGTTTGGCAGCCGCAGGTGATCATCCAGCTAACCTCCAGACTCAACTCGCAGATATGTTGAGTGGGTGGGTGAGCAACTTGTACATCCAGCCCAGGCAAGCCTTCATGTCACTTCCGGCCAACCGCTATTTGACTCCAGTCTTACGAGAGGCCCCAAGCAAGAATGGGCTAACATATCCCAATCCACCTACAGATATGTGAAAGATAAAATAGGTATTTTAAATCACTGTTCTGGAGTGATTTGTTACACAGTAGTTGATAATTAGAAAAGTAAATTCAGTGACACTTTAATGGGAAATGGGAAACTTGTATAGTATCTAAATGTCTCACTGAAAATATATAAAAGGATAGAGAGTAAAATTACAGTGAAGAAACGTCTCAGGCACCTGCTTACCAAAAGGATCAAAGTTAACGTCTTCAGTAAGGGGACAAATGGAAACCACGCACCACTTGGTAGATGAAATGAGAGGAACACAATATCGCTCTGAGAACTAGCTGCCCAAAATGCACAACCTGAACCTAATCATGAAAAAATATCAGACAAAGAGACATTCTACTAAACAACTGGCCTGAAAATTTCAAAACGTGAAGAAAGTCCATAACATCAAGGGAAGACTCAGGGGCTCTTTCGGTTAAACAGAAGATAAAAAAAGTGATCTCGTCAATGAACAAGTAAAATTGAAATTCAAAACGCATTACCTAACCTATAACGGAAAATAATCTGAGAAAAAAATACATATGTATATATATTGCTGAAATATATATATACATATATTTTAAAGACAGAAGCATTCTATCATAATATGAGATAAAATGACTCAACGATGAATTGTGAAACACAATCGAGAAATGCAGAATAATGTAGAAGGGTCAACATCATATAAAATGAGTTCCAGTAAATCACAGTATAGAAAATAAGGGTATGGACAGTCTCATTTTCATCTTTTAGTCAGAAATGATCACTAGAAACTAAAATCTGTAAGCTAGGAATGTAATTACTTCCCTGAGGTAACATGACTTCAGCACACAATACAACAGTAATACTACTAACTTTACTCTGAACAGTTAAATGACTAAATGGAAAAAACACATATTATCATTTATATTAACACCCTCAAAATAAAACTCTTAAATATATAAATCTTAGAAAATATGAAGGGGCTTCACTCGTGGCTCAGTAGTAAAGAATCTGCCTGCCAGTGCAGGAGACACAGGTGGTCCGGGAAGATCCGACATGCCGCAGAGCAGCTAAGCCAATGTACCACAACCACTGAGCCTGCGCGCTAGAGCCCAGAGCCACAACCACTGAAGGCCGCACACAGAGAGCCTGTGCTCTGCAACAAGAGAAGCCACCTAAAGAAAAGCCCCTGCACCGCAACTAGAGAGTGGCTCCTTCTTGCTGAAACTAGAGAAAAAGCCCATGTAGCAACGAAGACCCAGCACAGCCCAAAATAAATAAAAAAGAAAATTAAAAAAAGAAAATATGCAGAAGACCTCTATGAGGAAAACTGCAAAGTTCTGATGAAATATATCAAAGAACTAAATAACAGGAGATAAAAGTTCTTAACACAAGAAAAATAATTTGGTAACTATGTATGGTTAAGGATATTAACTAGACTTATATGGTGATTATTTCACAATACATATAAATATTGAATCATTATGTTATACCTCTGAAACAAATATAATGTTTTATGTTAATTATACATCAATAAAAATTTTATAATACTTAAGTAACATTAAAAAAAAAATTTGCTCTGTGAAAGACTACCAAGAAAATGAAAGGCAACCCACAGACTGGGAGAAAGTATTTTCAAAAGACAGATCTTATAAAGTTCTGTTATCCAAGTACACAAAGAACTCTTTTAACTCAACAATAAACAAATGAACAACTCAATTAAAAAATGGACTAAAGACCTAAGCAGACAGCTCACCAAATAATATACACAGATGGTAAATAAGCATATTAAAAGACATTCAACATCATATATCATTTAGTAATTGCAAATTAAAACAACAGTGGAATACCACTACACACTTATTAGACCAAAATCCAAAACACAGGACACCACCAAACGCTGATGAGGTTGTGATACAACAGAAATTCTCATTCATTGCTGATGAGAATACAGCCACTTTGGAAGACAGCTTGGCAGTTTCTTACAAAACTAAATATACTCTTACCATACCATCCAGCATGGCATTTACCCAAAGGAGTTGAAAAACTTTGAGCATGCAAAAACCTGCACATGGATGTTTACAGCAGCTTTACTGATAATTGCCAAAACTCAGAAATAACCAAAATGTCCTTCAATAGGTGAATGGATAATAAATTGAGGTACTGTATCCAGACAATTAAATATTATTCAGTGCTGAAAAGAAACAAGCTATCAAGTCATGAAAATACATGGAGGAAAGTTTCATGCATTTTTCTATGTAAAAGAAGCCAATCTGAAAGGGCTACACACTGTTATGATTCCAAGTATAACAAACAGCATTCTGAAAAAGGCAAAACCCCAGAGACAGTAAAAATGTCAATGACTACCAGGGGCTAGTTGGAGAGACAGGCAGAGCACACGGGATTGTCAGGGCAGTGAAACTTTTCTATAGGATACTGTGGTGATACATGTTATATATTTGTTAAAAACCACAGGATGTACAATGCTAATGGGCTCTGAATGGTAATGATATGCCAATATGGATTTATCAATGATAACAAATGTACTAATCTGGTTGGTGTGGGCCTGCCAGATGGCTCAGCAGTAAAGAATCCGCCTGCCAATGCAGAAGATGTGGGTTCGATCCCTGGGTTGGGAAGATTCCCTGGAAAAGGAAAAGGCAGCCACTTCAATATTCTTGCCTGGGAAATCCTATCGACAGAGGAATCTGGTGGGCTGCAGTCCGTGAGGTCTCAAAGAATCGGACACAACTTAGCAGCTAAACAACAACCAATCTGGTGTGGGATGTTGCTAAAGAGGAACCTGTAAGTCTAAGTGTGTGAGGGCAGGGAGTAAATATATGAGAACTCTATATTTTCACTTAGTTTTGCTTTGAATTTAAAGCTGCTCTGAAATTTTTTAAAGTGACAGCTAAAGGAAATGCATGATCTTGGATTGACTATTGTTGGCATTGATAAACAGTTAATTGGAACTCCAGATTAAATGGTAGTGATGTTTTAATGTCAATATTCTGACATTGATTACTGTATTGTGATTAGGTAGGAGAATGTGTTTGTAGAGATTACACAATAAACATTTGAGAATGATGAGGTATCGTATTATAACTCAGTTTCAAATGGTCAGACAAAAGGTTCTTTATACTGGTCTTGCCATACGGAATTATTTCAAAATAAAGCTTATCTTTAGTATTTAAAAAAAGGAGAAAATAAATATTTCTTAAGGTTAATGTTGTACAGTTAATAGTTAAAATATAAGAAGGTAGACATTAACCAAAAAAATTTTCAAAAAAGATTATTTTTCCTATAAAATATTACCAAAAAACAATATTAATTATAATCTAGTTTTTAAGTAGGATGCTACATTCTTGTTTCTTTACTGTTATGGTTACTTTCCTGACTACATATTATATAGATTTTTTGGTATGTCAGATATTATATTACATTGGGAAATTATCTGATATGTCCCCCTAAAGTAGGCACCACATTATGCAAATATAAGAATGCAGAATTCCAAATAAAATTAACACCACTCTTCAACAAAATGCAACTAATGATTTCAACTTTTAAAACCACTTAAACTTTCTCCACTTTTTCATGTGAGTTGGTCATTTTGGACCTTATAAAGTTCAAAAGGGGTGAACAAATATATTAGATGAAGGATTTTTAATTACTATTTTAAAATAGCTTATTACCAGTGACTTTTGAAAAATGACAAAGGATATACTGAGCAAATAAATGGTATCAATATGTATTAGCCAATATGTAATTTAAGTATATGCACAAAGGAACATATAGGCAATGCCAAAGAATGCTCAAACTACCGCACAATTGCACTCATCTCACACATTAGCAAAGTAATGCTCAAAATTCTCCAAGCCAGGATTCAACAGTATGTGAACCATGAACTTCCAGATGTTCAAGCTGGTTTTAGAAAAGCCAGAGGAACCAGAGATTGAATTGCCAATGTCCATTGGATCATGGAAAAGGCAAGAGAATACCAGAAAAATATCTACTTTGCTTTACTGACTATGCCAAAGCCTTTGACTGTGTAGATCACAACAAACTGTGGAAAATTCTTCAAGAGATGGGAATACCAAACCACCTGAACTGCCTCTTGAGAAATCTGTATGCAGGTCAAGAAGCAACAGTTAGAATTGGACATGGAAAAATAGACTGGTTCCAAATCGGGAAAGGAGTACATCAAGGCTGTATATTGTCACCCTGCTTATTTAACTTATATGCAGAGTACATCATGAGAAATGCTGGACTGATTGAATCACAAACTAGAATCAAGATTGCCAGGGGAAATATCAATAACCTCAGATACACACATGACACCACCCTTATGGCAGAAAGCAAAGAAGAACTAAAGAGCCAATAAAAGTGAAGAAGAGGAGAGTGAAAAAGTTGGCTTAAAACTCAACATTCAGAAAACAAGGATCATGGCATCCGGTCCCATCACTTCATGGCAAACAGATGGGGAAACAATGGAAACAGTGAGAGACTTTATTTTGGGGGTCTCCAAAATCACTCCAGATGGTGCCTGCAGCCATGAAATTAAAAGACGGTTGTTCTTGAAAGAAAAACTATGACCAACCTAGACAGCATATTAAAAAGCAGAGGTCCGTCTGGTCAAAGCTATGGTTTTATGTATGGATGTGAGAGCTGGGCCATTAAGAAAGCTTAACACCAAAGAATTGATGCTTTTGAACTGTGGTGTTGGAGAAGACTCTTGAGAGTCCCTTCAACTGCCAGGAAATCCAACCAGTCCATCCTAAAGAAAACTAGTCCTGAATATTCATTGGAAGGACTGATGCTGAAGTTGACTCTCCAATACTTTGGTCACCTGATGTGAAGAACTGACTCATTGGAAAAGACCCTGATGCCTGGAAAGATTGAAGGTGGGAGTAGAAGGGGAAGACAGAGGATGAAATGGTTGGATGGCATCACCAACTCTATGGACATGAGTTTGAGTAAACTCCGGGAGCTGGTGATGGACAGGGAGGCCTGGCATGCTGCAGTCCATGGGGTCACAAAAAAATCAGACATGACTGAGTGACTGAACTGAACCGAACAAAGGAACACATTTTAGTAATAAGAGAGTACAATTTTAAAAGAATCATATATTCGCAAAGAACTAAAATAGATTCATCAAAAAATAGAACTTTCTTGAATTGCCTCATACTTATTTTATGGTGTATTAATTCAATCACCAGAATGTAAACATAATAAGAGCAAGTTATTTTGTTCAATGTTGTGTCTCCAGCACCTGGAACACTCCCTGAGCACAAAACCATTTTCAACTGAATGAATAAATGAATCATATCTGGAGATGATGCACGATAATCTTTTCCACGTTTAAGGCACCTAAATAGTTGGAATTCAGCCCCAGTCACCAAAATACACTGTACTACATTTCAAACCTAAAAAAAATAAAATTGAAAAGGTTCCCCATTTTCACTTACAAAAGTAACAAAATTTGTTGGTGAAAATAATTCCATTTTCATGTCCTTTACACAATAGCATTTTCATCTTTGTCCTTTTAAATGTTAGTGTATATAGAAGTGTAAGCATTAGTGCATGTAAGAATAAAAACCAGGAAGACCTGAAGTTGGTATGTACATTCTTGCTATGGATCAAGCATAGCATGACTGTCTTAGAGGAAAAGAAATTAAGTTGCAAGGTGCTGCAGCCGTGGTGTATTGTGGGAAAAGTGGAGAAGGACAAAGAGGCAGAAGATTTTTAATCACAGGCTTTAATTTAAATCAAAAATTTCTGCTGAGAATTCCTTTGATAATTGCTTCTAATTTCTCTATCATTTGTCTTTTATGTTTTTAGCTATGTTCATTATGGGGAAGATTTTAAATTTAAAATAATTATGCATACTGAATTCTCTATTGCCTCAATTTTCATTTTATTACATTCCTTTTAATATTATAATGAACAATGTATTCTGATGCATCTAGTTATTAAGGAACATTTGACTAGTCAAATACAACTTTAAAAAACCGTAGTTTCTATTATTTTGGTATTCTATTTTAATGCATTCTTATAGCTTTTATTGTTTTTATTATACCAGTTTTCAGATCTAATTAATTCTGCCAGCACAATAGCTTGTTAAAATGCTTTGAGACAGTAAACAGTGGAGATGTATGCTGTGTGTATATATATATATATATACACACACACACATACACACAAATGGTTTGATTATTTTAAGCAAAGTGATTGGATGTTAATTGCTTAAAATGAGTAAATTCATTTAAAACAGTTAACTCTGCTGTGTGCATAAAGAACTACAATATCAAAATAAAAATATTGGGAGTTCCATATGATGCTACTCCCTCCTAAAAATATTTAAAACCAAACAAAGTATTTCATAATGTACCCAGGAGGATTGTAATTCAGTTTCCAGTCTCAAGGAGCCACACCTTACTTCTAGATAGTTTATGGTATTGGGATATAGGTTCAGCCTAAATTAAAAATGACCTCTACAAGCTAGACATACATATCTAGGCTGATGCACCTAGACACGTTTATATCTTGTAAACAATACAGCTAGATATGTTTAGATCTTCTGTTTAAAGTCACCAGGTATTCAGATTCCTTCTTGTTGTTTCTACCATCCATAAAGTGTTACACTTGCCCTTTAAAAGCATAAACTGAAAGCAGCACACATCCCAGTGGAAGACCTTGATCATATGGCTCCACCTAGCTGCTGGGGTCGGACATGACTGAGCGACTTTATTTTCACTTTTCACTTTCATGCATTGGAGAAGGCAATGGCAACCCACTCCAGTGTTCTTGCCTGGAGAATCCCGGGCACGGGGGAGCCTGGTGGGCTGCCCTCTATGGGGTCGCACAGAGTCGGACACGACTGAAGCAACTTAGCAGCAGCAGCAGCAGCAGCTGCTGGGGAGGCTGCCAAGCAGTCTTTATTCTGAGCAATCATAACCAACTCAAGTTTGTGAGAGTAAGTAGCAATCTCTGCAATATACAATAAGTCTCACAAATTTACTAATATAAAATCAGATGAATGGATAAGAAAGCTGTGGTACATATACACAATGGAGTATTACTCAGCCGTTAAAAAGAATACATTTGAATCAGTTCTAATGAGGTGGATGAAACTGGAGCCTATTATACAGAGTGAAGTAAGCCAGAAAGAAAAACACCAATACAGTATACTAACACATATATATGGAATTTAGAAAGATGGTAACAATAACCCTGTATACAAGACAGCAAAAGAGACACTGATGTATAGAACAGTCTTTTGGACTCTGTGGGAGTGGGAGAGGGTGGGACGATTTGGGAGAATGGCATTGAAACATGTATAATATCATATATGAAATGAGTCGCCAGTCCAGGTTCAATGCACGATACTGGATGCTTGGGGCTGGTGCACTTGGATGACCCAGAGGGATGGTATGGGGAGGGAGGAGGGAGGAGGGCTCAGGATGGGGAACACATGTATACCTGTGGCAGATTCATTTTGATATATGGCAAAACCAATACAATATTGTAAAGTTAAATAAAATAAAATTAAGAGAAAAAAAATAAAATCACATTGCATTTTTCAAAATTCCACTTTGCATCTGTATAATTGAGAATTTAGACTTAAGCATTAAAAGGCTACAACTGAATTCCAAAAAATGTTTCCAATAAATAGGGAACGTTTAAATTTTTTTTTCAATATGGCTTTCAATACTGTACACAACAATGTTAGTCCAGTAGAGTCAAATTATAATAGAACATGCTATCTACAAATATCATGAAACACAGTAACATGGCTTTGTTTTCTTACATTGCTTCCCTGTATTGGACACTGGTGATCACCCAGCATCCTTTCTTCCTTTCTGTTCTCTTTTTCTTTTTTCGGCCATGTTGTGTGGCATGTGGGATCTTATCTTAGTTCTTTCTTAAGTAATTCCAACTTAATTCAAGTGTTCACATAAAAAGCCTCTCTCTCTATCCATCTTACTCTCTCTCTCTCTCTCTCTCTCTCTCTCAAACACACACACACACACACACACACATGACAAAAACATAAACGCTTACAGCATCCATCTCAAGATCATTAAGGAAACCAGGGGTGTATAAAGCTGGTGTCGTAGGCAGCAGGGTAGAGGCTAAAAGAATTTGGACCCTTGCTGGCAAGGTTGAGTTGATGAATCAATACACCTTGATGTCATCCTAGAAGATAATAAATTTTCTTATTTTTAAACTGTCCTAAGTCAGTTTTTCAATCACTGGCTTCACAAAGCCTTCTAACTGATATGCACTACTTCCTAAAAAACTCACTTTACTACTCACAAAAACACTGAGCAATATGATTTCTAGAGTTCAGAAAAGCTATATACAGCTCTAAAAAGCAAAATTTAGCTCCAAATTATCAAATTTCCATGATATAATTTCATATATATTCTGAATAAGTTTGGGTAAGTCTAAAATGATTCAACTTAAGTTTCAGATTGATCAAATCAAAACTTTTTCATTTTTAAAGCATAGATTTCAATACAAAATCACTGGAATTTGTTTAATTTCACATCTAACCATATATCAGTGTGACCCTCTGAGAGTCAGTGTTTATAGAAATATAGCCATTATATCAGGAACACATACCTATTTGCCCAGCATCAGGAAACTGTTTTTTGCTAAGATGTATCTACTGATGGGCTTCCCCCCACCCCCACCCCCACATTAGGCTTGTCTTTTCCACAAGAAGAATCCTGAAAGCTTATCTACTTTTATAGGCCAAAAGTGCTGCTTTATTCAAAGGGAACTTCAAATGTTCTCACTTTGCAATAGAAATTGTCCTTAAAGGGTCTTAGAATAGTTAGATTCTATTGCAACAAGTATTTATTTCCTTGACTGAAAGAAGAAACTATTGTACATTATTTGACTGGGGTTTTTTCTTAGCCTTTTTTCCTTTATTTCATTCCTATTCATGGCTTATTTACAATTTATTATGCTTTGTATCACAAGACACATCATTATAATTGTCAATCCCTTTTAAGGTTTTGAAAGATAATGAAAGAGATAGAGTTTTAAAACTCTAAATAAGAAGTGAAGTAATATTAATGTGTGATTGAATGTCAGCTGTTTGAGTAAAACAGATGATTCAATGATTTCTAAATGCAATATATTCTGGGTGAGATTAAGCTAACAAAACTAAGTCCTCTTAAAAGAATCAAAAGAGATATATATGGACTACTTATGACTTCATCGAGAGCATAGTACTTCTCAGTTCAGAGAAATTCATTAGAAATTAGCTCCCTAATATTAAAAGCAAAAGATTAGTAGTATTGACATATTCTAGCACACAATAGGAAATCAATAACTGAATGTTGCAATCTCAGATTAAAGCAAAAGAAAAGGTTGATGTTACAGCTTTTTATTTTACAAAGTGTAAAGAAATAGTGATTACAATTACAGATGTAAATGAAGGAGAAAGTTTTCTTTGACCACATGAAAAGGTCCATTTTTGTTAGTAAAGATAAATAAATAAGTATGCATTAATATATTTTACATAATTTAGTAGTGCTTTCAGAAATCATCATTGGATGTCAATGTTACAATTAGTTAAGAGCATAAAACTAGAATGCTAAAGTTCAAACCTTGGCTTTGAACCACTTACTGACTGTGTACCTTTAGGCAAATCAATAAACTTAGCTGGTTCTCAATCTCCTCATCTGTAAGATGGGTATGATTATAATAATACTAAATTTTTCATAGGTTTGTTACAAGGATCAAACGGTAAATAAATATTAAGATTTAAAACAGTGCAGGTACTGAAGAAATATAAACTATTAGTAGTAATTTTCTATCCATGAAAATTATCAATTCACTCTATATTTTAAGAAATGTCAGTTAAAAGCATACTTCTATATTTTTCTATTAAAATAGAAATGGTCATACAAACACACGATTCTATCAGATAGAATTGCTGAAGTTGTCCCAGAGGGCCCTTAAACTATACGAATTTAATTTTTTTTTTCTTTTTGCTATTCCAGCTGGGTGATTTCCACCACTCTGTGCTTCGGATCTCTGGTCTGTTCTGTATCATCTAATCCAAGGCTCCCCAACCCCCAGGCCATGGACCGGTACCCACCCATGGCCAATTAGGAACCAGGCTGCACAGGAGAGGAGCAAGCTCGTCTGTAGTTAAAGCCACTCCCCATCACTCACATTACCACCTGAGCTCTGCCTCCTGTCAGAACAGTGGCAGCATCATGGGATTTTCCAGGCAAGAATACTGGAGTTGGTTCCCATGCCCTCCTCCAGGGCATTTTCCCAACCCAGGCCTCCTGCATTGCAGGTGAATTCTTTATGGTCTGAGCCAACAGAGAAGCCCATTAGATTCTCACAGGAGAGCAAAGCCTAGTGTGAACTGCCCCTGTGAAGGGCCTAGGCTGTGTGCTCCTTATGAGAATCTAATAATGCCTGATGATCTGGTTCTGCATGATGGTGAGCTACACAATTATTTCATTGTATTTCACATATAAAATAATAGAAATAGTGATAATAATAGAAATTAAGTGCACAATAAATTTAATGTGCTTAAATCAGCCCAAAATCATCCCTCCCTGCCCCCCGCGACCACCCCCTATTACAAAATCGGTCCCTGATGCCAAAAAGGATGGGGATGGCTGCTCTAATCTGCCGTTGGTTCTCTCTGGCATATTTTTCATTTAAGTTATTGTATTCTTTAGCTCTGCTGCTGCTAAGTCATTTCAGTCATATCCGACTCTATGCGACCCCATAGACGGCAGCCCACCAGGCTCCCCTGTCCCTGGGATTCTCCAGGCAAGAACACTGGAGTGGGTTGCCATTTCCTCCTCCAATGCATGAAAGTGAAAAGTGAAAGTGAAGTCGCTCAGTAGTGTCCGACTCATCGGGACCCCATTGACTGCAGCCTACCAGGCTCCTCCATCCATGGGATTTCCCAGGCAAGAGTACTGGAGTGGGGTGCCATTGCCTTCTCCGATTCTTTAGCTCTAGTTGGTTCTTTTTATAATTTCTAACTCTTTATTAAAGTTCTCATTGTGTCGTTCCATTTGTCTCCCGAGTTTGGTATGTATCTTTATGAATCACTGCCTTGAACTCATTATCAAGTAGATTTCTTATCTCCATCTCATTTAGTTTTCTGAGGTATTGTCTTTTTTTTTTTTAACTTAAAACATATTTATCTTTCTCCTCATTTTGCCTAATCCTTTATTTATATCTACATGCTAGGTGTGTATTAGGCCCTATGTCTCCAAATCTTTGGAAAGTGGTCTTATGTAGGAGATGCTCTATGAGCTCAGCAGCAGACTCCCCTCTGGCCACCAGAGACAGATGTTCCAGGGGTGTCTGTCTTCTTCATGGCTTGTGTGCTCCCTTCTATTTTGGTGAGGCTGACTGCTGTGGGTACACTGAACCAGCTGATTGCAAGGCCTTGCCCCATATGGTTGCTGTGGGCATGCTGGCAGGCAGGATAGGCCCTCCAGCGGTGCTGGCTGCAAGGCCTAGTGGCATGTGACTGCTACAGGTATGCTTGTGGGTGGGGCAGGCCCCCAGGGCTAATAGGCCATGGGGAGGGCTCCAAAACGGTGCCCACCAGCGCCATTGTCAGCAGGGTAGAATAAGATCACAAAAAGGCTGCCACCAGCATCTCAGTCCCCAAGGGAAGTCCCAGCTCCCTCGTCCCTCTCCAAGAGGCTCTCCAAGTCACCAAGTGGGTCTGACTCAGGGACATTTCAAACTGTTGCCTCTCAACTCAATGTGGGGTTCAGGTGAGAACCTCCTCACTTCTCCAGAAGGATCTTAGCAATTGAGATATCCTTCCTGCTTATGGTCACCTACCTGGGAGTGTGGGTCCTGACTAGACCACATCTCCATCCTTCCTACCCATCTGGTTGTGGTTCTTTCTTCATATCTTTAGCTGTGGAAAATATTTTCTGCTACACTTCAGGACATTCTCAGAAAGGGTTAATTTGTAAGTAGTTGTAATTTTTTTTGGTAATTGAAGTTTGTGCTTTTGGAAAGAGGTGATTTCAGAATCTTCCTACTCTACCATGTTGATCCCTCGCCCTCCTGATATACATTTTGAAAATAATAAATACACTGATTATATTCACAAAGTATAAACTGCTCAACCAGCTAAAAAGCTTCTTTTTAAATACATTCATTACATTTAATACATTCAAACCACTTATCCTGACATAGCTGGCATTTTATCAGATATAAAAATAATAATGTTTACTATATATTTCCAACTAGAATATGGGGTATTGTGTTTTCACTTAGTTCATATTATTTTTAGGCAATTATTTCTCTTTGACTGAAGTAAACAGGCAATTCATTGTGCTTGTGATTTTAATCACATTGTTCTGCTCCCCAAATCACAAATGTTGAGATACCACACAATATTTCCATACAACATTTGTAACTCCCCATTTGGAAGTCAAATTTTTTTTTATAATCATCCCAGGTGCCTCAGTGGTAAAGAATCTTCCCACCAATGCAGTAGGCACAGAAGACATGGGTTCGATCCCTGGGTCAGGAATATCTCCTGGAGAAGGAAATGGCAACCCACTCCAGTGTTCTAGTGGAAAATCCCATGGACAGAGGAGCCTACAGTCCATGGAGTCACAAAAGAGTCAGAAACTGAGTGACTGAGCATGCAATGTTTATATTGCACACCAATCAGATTCAGAGAATCCCTTGAGTTCTAGGTAAATAAGCCAAAAATAGCTAGAATTGGAAAAAACTCAGAACATGTTGGACAAATCCTTTTTTTCATAGGTAAAGAAACCAATGCCCACAAAACAACCTGAGATCATGGAGAAGCTCACTGTCTTTACCACACAGAAGATTCAGATTTTTACTTACAACATCCCACTGCTCAGCCCTGTCCTCCAATTATAACCAAACTACTAGAAACAGCAAATGGATTTGATTCTAAAGGCATTATTATGGTCTTTTACAAAGTTGTATTGAGATCTGCAGAAAGCTGTCTTTGATTCCACTAAGGATATAGCATTATTAGCAGACAACAACAACAAAATGGTAATACCCACCATCTCATCTGAAGTTTGTGATGGAATCATTATGTTATCCTGATTAAAGAAATTGCTCTCCTTTGGTCAATCTGCCCCAGCTATTATCTGAGAACATCTAATCAAAAAGTGCTGGATGGCATGTTCTAACAAGAAAAGAGGCAATTGTAAGTTATTAGAAAATGTTGGTTGACCCTTTATTTACAGTAGGAAGAAAACTGCAATAAGATATTCTTGAATCCTGACATATTTCTAGGAAGACTCACAATTTTAATTTTTTAGTCAATTAGAATATTTGTATAATCTATCTTCATTTTACTTTATACACAATGACAATTAGAGAACAACCTTTTCATAAGAGTAAAGAAAAGAGTTATGCATCCACCTAATGAATCATATGTGTATAGGTACCAAACCCTGGAATTCTGCGGGACATTTCACTTATTTTTCAATTGCTATTTTTCAACTGAATTTTCTGATTAATTGCCTTAATCTTCAAATATCTTTGTTGATAAAAATTCAACCACAGAAAGGTCAGTAATCAAAGAATTATTAAATGGGAAGAATTTCCATATCTCCTTGACTTCAATTTTTTAAAAAGTAGGTTTCTTTTTCGTTTTTTAGTTCTTAAGGTCTATTTGTATCACTCTATTGAAAATAACATGCACAGTTAAATCCAAATTTGGTAGAATGTGAATGTTAAAATAATCTCAATAAGAACATTTAACTCTTTTATTACTTCCGCCTTTCTCTGCCATCCTAGATAGATACCGTCCCTTCCTTCATGAAATATTTAAAAGAGTATGTTTTCTGGCTCAAGGACATGTAAATAATATCTTTGTTGGTAATGATTTGTATTCTAGTTTTAATGGTAATATCAAATGTTGCAAGACAGGGTATGCAGTGGAGATTCCTCTAAGCCTGACATTAGAGAGGTCTGAGAAACCCACACAATAAGGAAACTCACCCCTTATTCCTGGAAGAATTCCTGAGAGGAAGACCATGAGACCAGAGAGCAAAAGTGGCGGGTCCATCTCAGAAGGTCAGAGGCACATCAGCTAATCTGAGCTGACTGATGGAGGCCAATGTTCTATGGCCTAAGAATGATACAGAAGCAGCAACCAACGGATAGACTTGAAGTAGTCATTGTCAGTGGTAATATGTATTGTTGAATGATGAATGGCATGTAATTCTCTTCTCAGCTCCAAATAATGGCACAATTCTTGTGAGACTTGGCAAGGTTTTGTTTCACTATTCACTACGTGGTCAGTCTATGCCCCAGGATAGAAAATAACGTGAGTGTAGTCAAGCTTAGGGGCTTCCCTGGTGACACAGATGGTAAAGAATCTGCCTGCAAGGCGGGAGACCTGGGTTCAATCCCTGGGTTGGGAAGATCCCCTGAAGGAGGGCATGACAACCCACTTTCAGTATTCTTGCCTGGAGAATCCCCATGGACAGAGGAGCCCGGGTGGCTATAGTCCATGAGGTCGCAAAGAGTCGGACATGACTATGCAACTAAGCACAGCATAGCCAAGCTTAAGAGGCAGGTAAGTGATACTCAGGTTAAAGACTAGACCAGTATTCAAGGTTGCACACAGATAATATACACACCAGACTCAAATAGTGCAGTGTTTACTTGTAGCAAGAGGTGAAAGAGTAGCAAGACCCAATTCTTTGCAAAGCATTGGTCCCTCAAGGCCAGCAGATCCTTTCTACAGCCTCATAGATAGTGTGGCCGCATGCACCTCACTTCTTATTGCAGTATAAGGACCTCAAACATTCCCCTGTGTGGTCTGAAATACAGAAAGTTGGGGGCAGGGGTGTGCTTGAGGGTCATAGACATCTGACATTAAGCAGTAGAAAGGAGCACACACTGATTATGAAACAGGGAAAGATATTCCTACACAAGGTGATAAGCCCAGCAAGGCTGTATGGGTTCCTTATCTCTTGGTAAGTGTACTGATCTAGATCCAGGGCCCATTCTTATGTGGCCAAGCTGGGGTTGAAAGACTGTTTGCAGGAGACTACCTTTCTTAACAAGCTTCCAGAAGCATTTTTGTTGTTGTTGTTCAGTCGCTAAGTCATATCCGACTCTCTGCGACCTCACAGACTGCAGCACACCAGGCTTCCCTGTCCTCTATCTCCTGGAGTTTGCTCAAACTCATGTACATTGAGTGAGTGATGCCATCCAACCATCTCATTCTCTGTCACTGCCTTCTCCTCCGGCCCTCAATTTTTCCCAGCATCAGGGTCTTTTTCAGTGAGTTGGCTCTTCACATCAAGTGGCCAAAGAAGCATAGCTGAGTTATAACACCATCGATTAAACCACTTTTTTTAGTGAATAAAAGTGATGTCCCCTGATGAAATTAAAACATCCCAAACACATTCAGAGAGAGTTAATATCAAGAGTGAAATGGTTTCCTCCTCTATCCTCTGGCATTTGTTTTTTCTCCTTTTTCTCTATAAGTACCACTTCCCCAATTAAAATTTAAGTATCCACCCTAGTCTCCTAAGCTTCATCAACTTTCTGGCCAGTTTTTTGCTCAATGTGCATGGTTAACATGTACTTAATACCTACTTGTATTTTACTTCTCTCACAAACTTCTTGACATCCTTGCTACTTCTTGTCACCGCTTCTTTTGGATGTTTCTACTTATTAAATTCTCACTTCTCCTTGATATCTTAAAATCTACTTTAGTGTATAAGTGACGATGAAAACCAATAATGCAAAAAAGAGTTGTGTTTGTGCATAAAAACCACGATTGTGTATGCCCACATATCCTAATAATATCTTAGTTCAGTGACTCTTTTCCTTCTTTCATTCCCATCCTGTTTCTCTTAACCTGCTGCTGCTGCTGCTGCTGCTAAGTCGCTTCAGTCGTGTCCGACTCTGCGACCCCATAGTCGGCAGCCCACCAAGCTCCGCCATCCCTGGGATTCTCCAGGCAAGAACACACCCACACATACAGAACTGTGCTCCTACACACACACACACACAAAACATGTGTACACACGTGGTCAGTTTGTCCATTTTGACTCAGTGATAATTCCCTGGTGGCTCAGCTGGTAAAGAATCCATCTGCAATGTGGAAGACCTGGGTTCAACCCCTGGGTTGGGAAGATGCCCTGGAGAAGGGAACAGCTACCCACTCCAGTATTCTGGCCTGGAGAATTCCATGGACTCTATAGGACATGGGGTCGCAATGAGTTGGACACAACTGAGCAACTTTTACTTTCACTTTTTCACAGTGACTATTTTTACAGAGAAAAAATTCTGAGCCTAATTATAAATAATAATAGTATCACTAAATACGTGATAAAGGGAATCCCCTGGCAGTCCAGTGGTTAGGACTCAGCCCTTTCACTGCCAGGCCCTGGGTTTGGTTCCTGGTCAGGGAACTAAGATCCCACAAACCATGCAGCTAAAAAAAAAAAAAAAAAAAACCACCATGATACAGGTTCACAGTTTTACACAATTACATAGCCAGTCTGCGTGGATTGTGTGATTGATTGAACTCATAAAATAAACAATTAAAATAATTGTAGTTTAAAAAGAGGTTTTTGTTAATATATTGCAGTCTGGACTGATTATCTGGAGAGGTTATTCATGCTGGTGGCTGTTATTGGTTAAAAATAATTAATTCCCTATGGGCTATAAGGGATTAACCACTGCTAAACTTCCTCTTAATAATTTATCATGGAGCTTTTGCTCTATATTTCCTTCAGGGGAAAAAAAAAGTCCTCTTTCTCTTACAGAGCAATATTAATCACACAAGAATAGAAAATCTTCTCATTAAAGCCCTGAAGCTCATTGGGGAAGTTTAAGTTATTCTAACACCTCCCTGATATTGTTGGATCCATGTAGCAAAGATCACTGACTTTCCTGCCAGTTAATTGTCTTACATGAGCTGATCTAAAGACCAAAGTCCATTTTCTACGCCAAGTGGAAAGGAGAGCTGTAGCTGTTTCTACTAAAGCAGCTAATTAAGTTTCTCTTCCAAAACACTCTATGTCCTTTAGTCCTATTACATTAGCACATGCTTATAAGCGTGTTACAGATGTGCTTCATTTTATGCAACTGATGTTTCTGAAAAGTCAAGGATATTTAGAACCCATCTGAGGAGCAGCGAAGGTTTCAGGTTAAAGAAACCTATGCAAAAATAATTTTGTCAAATGAAACATTCTGAGGTAAACACCTCTCCTCTAACAGATAAAATTTTTATAAAATCATTGTGGGAACACAAACATAATAATACACCATAAAGCTGAAGAAACATTGGCAAGACAAAGCCTGCAGCGTAAGAAAAGAAAGAAAAAAGGCAGAGTCAAAAGAAACAGGACACACAGATTTAGTAAATTAATAATGAGGACAATCGAAGGGAAGAATCTCACCTTCAGAAAGCAAACCCACCTAAGACTGATTGTCAAGGAATTTCGGAAATCATCTGAGGTGATAGTGAACCACTAAGGAAGCCATTTAAGAGAAAAAAAGCCTCTTATGTAGTCTAACCAAGTGGGAAGTATACATATGAAAGATTTCCTCTCCCACTTAGGGCATGCACTAGAAAAAGCATTCATGAAGTTAACTAAAGTATCAATTTTTAAGTTCTAAGTCTTTCCAACTAAAGAGTAAACAGCATGACAAATGTTATGCATTTTTAAGTTCTCTGGCAACCAGAGAACTAAACAAGTATAGTTTGAACTATGAACAAACTAAACAAGTATAATTTCCCTGAAAACCCTTACTTTTGAGTTTAAGCGTGTTATCATATATGATAAAGCTTCAATAGAAAGATACAGTGTTTCCCCAATTCAAGTCATTGAAACTTTTGCTAAAATTATTTTCAGGAATTAAAGATAAGGGCATCACAAATGACCAAAAGTTATATTAAAATACATGGAAAATGATGCAGAAAAAAATGACACAAGGAGACAGGAAATACTTAAATATAAATATTTTATTAAATTTGATTTAGAATATTTATGTGAAACTTCCTAGGTGGCTCAGTGGTAAAGAATCTGCCTACCAATGCAGGAGACCCAAGAGACATGGCTTCGATTCCTGGGTCAGGAAGATCCTCTGGAGTAGGAAATGGCAACCCACTCCAGTATTCTTGCCTGGATGGACAGAGGAACCTGGCAGACTACAGTCCATTGGGTCACAAAGAGTCAGACACAACTGAGCAACTAAGCACAGCACAGTTCAGGACACATGGCTAGTGTAGCATAATGGCTGTTTTTGACAAGGTTATGGAGAGGAGAGGAAAGGTGTCATGTACCAGTTGGAAAAAGCCATGGGCTTTATTACTGCTAAAGGTACCAAATTATTAAGAAGTATATGGACAAATGATGAATATATGCCTGTTTGACATCCTTCAGATTAAATTTCAATTAAGGAATATGGTCACAAGCTTCAATAAGGTTTGAGCAAGAAGAACAAACTAGAAATAAAAAAGGTCTAAATCTGAAGTCTTTCCAAGCTATTACAGTTTTCTTAGCATATCCCAAATATCAAACACTTTATAAGATGTTCTTCACTATCTATATGCATTGCTGTTTCATACACCTAGAAGTTTCAGCACATAAGTTTTGTTATGAAGACTTCAAACTTTTCAGTTACCACCTACAGATAGGATCCTATTTTAGTGAACATACAATCAATGTGCTTTGTGGTCTTAGACCAGATTTTTTTCAGGTTTTGACTTAAACACCTGAGTGGAAATTTGAGAAGAGATGAGGAGTTGATGGGTTCCATTTTTACCACTTGGGAAATTTTCAGTAAGCAATTGAATATTCACATCTGAAGTTCAAAAATAAGATGGGCTAAAAATAAATCTTTGGGGTTCATTAACAAATGATGGGAACTGAAGCCAAGAAAGTACTGAAGATTATTCAGATGGGCTATTCAGAGGACGAGTGTAAAGTGATATGAGAAAAAGTCTAAGAAACAATAAACACCTTGAAGAAAAAAGAACTCATTATTTAATGCTAAGCCAGAAGAAAGCAAGAATTTCTTATTGAATGACTACTTTTCAAAGATTGTTCTGTATGAAGCTGTATCATTTTACTGCCTTTCATTTTAAGTTCATTTTCACTTTACAAATCACACAGCACACAGACCCATACACAAACACAGATTTAATAATTGTGGTTATGGCACAACAAATGTTTATGAAATATTTACTATGTACCAGATACAGTGCTAAGTTTTTATATAAGTTCACTCATTTAATCTTCATAACAGCCTGCTCCACCTATCTGTGGCCATGTAACAAACTAACAGAAAACTTGGTTATTTTACAACAATAGCCATTTATTATATTTCATGATTAATGAAATCAAGTCAAGGGATCAGGTAGGGGATAAGTATCACACTTAAACTCCACATGAAGTCAGCTGAGGTCACTAGATGATATTCAGCTGGTCCGGATTTAACATAATTAGCAAAACTAAAATTTTTGGTAGTTTGAAAGACAGGTAAATTGTTAAAATATTACTGGGCACAGAGCACTCATAGATTTAACAGAGGACACAAGCTTTGTCAACATACAACCCTCAAAAAGTTTTATTTTAGTGAAGGGAATGAGGGCATTAACCTCAGCACATAATCATTATTATGTATTATGAATCAAGTACTGTGGAATATCTATGGCACTTCAGAGGAAGAAAATAGTCTGATTTGCACCGATCCTCTATATGGAATGTGTCCTCTGCCATCATGACTGCCTCAAATGTCACAGCCTCCTGAAGGCATTCCTGAATCTCCAAACTCTCTGCCCTTGAACCTCTGTTGTTACACTGTTTACATTTATCTCAGGATACTCACTTTACCTCACTTTTTATGTAGTTATGTTTGCCCTTTTCTAATCTCCTCTCCTCTATTAACCAGACCATTTGTCTTACTCATCTTTAGCTCCTATCACATAGAACAGGAAAAAAATGAATCAATAATTATGAACTAATTTTGAATATGAACCTATTAAAGAATTATTGAGTGTCCACTTAAACTGTTGATTATCTACTATATACCAAGAACTAGGTATAGAGAGTTTAATAAAACATGTGTGTGGCATGCTAAGTTGCTTCAGTCATGTCCAACTCTGTGTGACCCCATGGACTGCAGCCTGCAAGGCTCCTCTGTTCCATGGGGATTCTCCAGGCAAGAATACTGGAGTGGGTTGCCATGTTCTCCTCTGAGGGATCTTCCCAATTCAGGGATCAAACCCACGTCTCTTCTGTCTCCTGCATTGGCAGGTGGGTCCTTTATCACCTAGCACCACCTGGGAAGCCAATAAAACATGGTCCAGGTACAAGAGTTGACAATGTAGTTGTCAATTAGATCCAAATTAGAGTTCAAGGATTCACACTATTACAAATAAGGCACCCATGATAATGTCTTGAATCCAATTTAAAGTGAGAGATTTACCTAACACAAATTTTACAACTTCATTTTTTACAACTTACAAAGACCTAAACACTCAAATAATCTTACATTAGGAATCTTTTCTTCTTTTTTTTTTTTTTTTTTTTGCCCAATTAGGGGAAAAGCTCTTCCCTCATCATCAAGGAGTGTTACTTGCAATTTTTAAAAACAGATTAAAATTGGTGAGTAGAAAACTAAGTAGGCCAAGGCTGAAAATAAACGTTAACATTTGACTGAAAACAGCTTCAGAATATCAATGGTAGATCAATATCCTTATTAACAAAAGTATGTTACTTAAATTCTATTTCATCTGCCCTTTGTATTTATCACAATACATTTTATCCTTAAAGTGATATATAAATTTTCAGATTCCTTTATCAAAACTTTAACATGGTTTATGAAAAGTAAGCATGAGTTTGAGTGAACTCCACGAGTTGGTGATGGACAGGGAGACCTGGCATGCTGCAGTTCATGGGGTCACAAAGAGTCAGACACGACTGAGCGACTGAACTGAACTGAACTGATGAAAAGTAAATCTTGCTATTTTCAATTCACAGTGCTTTTTTGTCTTTCTTAAAATTTTTGCTTTTGAGGCAGAAGTCTTAAAGGTACACATGGAAAAGCAATACGTGATCACCGTTGAAAGCTAAGACAATCTAGTCAGGAAGTTTTTACACCTGTCAGCTAATGCTGATGCTCTGAGTTGATATGCTGCAGGGCTTGAAGAAATGGCAATTAGTATTACTCCTTCTTCCTTTCCCTCTCCTTCAGCAGAATCCATACCAACCTCCTCATAATCCTTCTCAAGGGCAGCCATGTCCTCACGGGCCTCAGAAAACTCTCCTTCCTCCATGCCCTCACCCACATACCAGTGAACAAAGGCATGCTTTGCATACATCAGGTCAAACTTGTGGTCCAGGTGAGCCCAGGCCTCAGTGATGGCTATGGTATTGCTCAGCATGCACACAGCTTGCTGTACTTTGGTCAGGTCTCCACCAGGTACTACAGTAAGAGACTGATAACTAACGCCAACCCTGAAGCCAGAGGGGCACCAGTCCACAAACTGGATGCCGCACTTGGTCTTGATGGTAGCAATGGCAGCATTGACATCTGTGGGAACCACATTACCACAGTACAACAAGTAGCAAGCCATTTACCATGGCGAGGGTCACATTTCACCATCTGGTTGGCTGGTTCAAAGCAAGCATTGGTGAAAGCTGTTCATGGTAGGCTTTCTCAGCAGAGATGACGGGGCATATGTGGCCAGTGGGAAGTGGATGTGGGGATAGGGCACCAGGTTCAGGTTGGTCTGTAACTCTATCAGATCCACGTTCAGGGCTCCATCAAACCTCAGGGAAGCAGTGATGGAGGACATTAGCTGTCTAATAAGGTGGTTAAGATTTGTGTAGGTTGGGCACTCAGTATCAAGGTTTCTATGACAGATGTCATAGATGGCCTCATTGTCTACCATGAAGGCACAATCATAGTGCTTCAGGGTGGTGTGGGTGGTGAGGATGGAGTTGTAGGGCTCAACTACAGCTGTGGAAAGCTAGGGTAGGGCTCAACTCCAGCTTGTACTTCTTGCCATAATTGACAGAGAAATGTTTCATCAGCAAGGAGGTGAACCCAGAACCAGTTCCCCCATCAAAGCTGTGGAAAGCCAAGAAGCCCTGAAGATCTGTGCACTGGTCAGCCAGTTTCTGAATTCAGTGCAAGACAAGGTCAATGATCTCCTTGCCAGTGGTGTGGGGACCTTGGACATGGTTATTGGCAGCATCTTCTTTGCCTGTGATGAGCTGCTCAGGGTGGAAGAGTTGGCGGTAGGTGCCAGTTCAAACCTCATCAATGACTGTGGATTCCAGATCTACAAACACTGTGCTGGTCACATGCTTGCCAGTGCCTGTGTCACTGAAGAAGGTTTGAAGAAGTCATATCCTCCCCCAGTAGTCTTCTCATTGCACCTCTGGCCATTGGGCTGGATGCCATGCTCCAGGCAGTAGCGCTCCCAGCAGACATTACTGATCTGGACACCAACCTGGCCAAGGTGGATGGAGATGCAGTCATACATGGTGGCTACAGGTCAGCAGGCACAGGCAGCAGGAGCAGACACCAGGTCACAGTTGCCATCCCCAACAAGCTAAGAGCCGAGGTAAGTAATGCACTGTCACAATGCTTTAGTAAATAGGCTGTTTTCTCATTAAATCAGCAATAATAATTTTCTAACTCAAAGGCTAAAAATTCAGGAACTGCTTAATGATTTTTGCACATAATAAATTCTTTTAGTGGGCATGATCAGTTCTAATTTATCCTCTATTAATCAATTGGAACTCAAGGTGACCTTCCATGAAAAACAAATCCACAAATTAAACAAGTCTTTCAAACAAACAAACAAAATCTTTTCTGTTCATTTCCCTTAACAATGGACTGGCTCACAGCTACTTTAAGTTTTCTACTTGCTCATATCAAAATAAAACCTAAAGAAAATCAATGAAAATTCAGCCAGAATAAAATATAAAATGATTATAAAGTTTAAAGAGTTAATTTTTGCAGAGAGATTTGAATTGTAGCAATAAAAGTCTTTAAGCACACATAAATAATTCCTACCTGAGAAATTTTTTAAAATATTTTATTTATTTATTTGACTGCACTGAGTCTTAGTTGTGGCATGTGGGATGTTCTAGTTGCAGCCTATGGGATCTAGTTCCCTGACAAGGAATTGAACCTGGACCCCCTGCATTGAGAGCACAGGCCTTAACCACTGGACCATTAATGAAATCCCTCTACTTGAGAGATGTAGGCATATGCTACTAAGCACGGATGATAATCAGTGAGAAGGGAATTCTTGGTTTTACTGGCATCTTTATATACACAAAATATAAATTTGATTATAATAGAATAATTATGAGAATAATTATCCAACACAAGTGGATATCATTCTCTGTTCTTTTAAACTAGAGTATGTATTAGTAATTCTCTGGTGACTTTCCCCTGAGACGTTACCTGCACTCAATTATTTTAAAAGAAGACACATTAGAAGGTATCTATTAAGCAATGCTCAAACAGAGCCCTGATTCAGGAAGAAAGGACATTAAAATGTGCTTTAATCTACAAGAACTTATTTTTCACTGTAGAGTTAGAAGAAGCTGGCTCTTTTCCCTCTAAAAAAGGGGGAGACTAGAAACAGAGTCACAAGACATAGGAAACTCACAGAACTTTAATATTGCTTCCTATCCTCCTGAGGGGCTTCGTAGCTGGTGCTAGTGCTAAAGAATATGCCTGCCCGTGCAGGAGACATATAAGACATAGGCTCAATCCCTGTTGGGAAGATGTCCTGGAGAAGGGCATAGCAATCCACTCCAGTATTCTTGCCTGGAGAATGCCATGGACAGAGAAGCCTGGAAGGCTACAGCCCAGAGGGTCACAAAGAGTCAAACATGACTGAAGCAACTTAGTGCACATACACATCCTCCTGAGACCCAGTAAGTTAAAAAAAAATAGTGGAGAGGATCTTATTCAAAGAAAGATTATAATTTCTCACCATTATTAGCAGGATATAATAATGCACACCCAGTGTGAAAAAATAACAAACGGTGTAATTATTTCTCCAGTTTAAGAGTCCACACAGGAACTGTATCAATCCTTACCCTTTTCAAGAGGTAAAGATACATCATCAGGAAATCTCAATGTGATCAACAGAAATGGCACAGGTCATAAAGTCAAGACTGTTAGCTGTTGACTAAAATGTATTTTCCCTTTATTCCTAGACACAAAACTAAACAAAAATTTCCAGCCTTGCATGACTATTTTTCTCCATAGAATAAAATGTGACACATGCCTCTAATGGATTTAAGTCTTAGAACCATGACTATGCCTCTACCACGCTGTCTTTCTCTTTCTCACCCCGAAGCCACAGAGACTCCATTTCTACCATGCAAAGAATGACAATCCTAAGGCTATGATTGGGCAACCAATGGAAAAAACTTGTGTCTCTGAATAACCTCATGGAGCAGAATTGAACCTTTCAGTTTTGGCTGTTATTTAAAAGAGAAGCCAGGGGGAGGAGCCAAGATGGCGGAGGAGTAGGACGGGGAGAACACTTTCTCCCCCACAAATTCATCAAAAGAGCATTTAAACGTCGAGTAAATTCCACAAAACAACTTCTGAATGCCGGCAGAGGACATCAGGCACCCAGAAAGCAACCCAACTCTTTGAAAGGAGGTAGGAAAAAATATAAAAGACAATAAAAGAGACAAAAGAGGGAGGGATGGAGTTCCGTCCAGGGAAGAGAGTCTTAAAAAGAGGGAAGTTTCCAAACACCAGGAAACCTTCTCACTGCCAAATCTGTGCCGAGCTTTGGAAGCACAGAGGGCAACATAACAGGGAGAAAAAATAAATAAACAATTAAAACTCGCAGATTGTGAGCCCTATGGTAACTCCCTCAGCAGAGAAGCAGCGCAGACGCCTGCACACGGCATTAGCAAGCGGGGGCTGGGCAGGGAGGCGCGGCGCCAGCTGCATCGCTTAGAGTAAGAATCTGGCCTGTATACCCTGAGCGCTATCTGAGAGAAATAATTTGGGCTAGCAAACCAGACTGTGGGATATATACCACAAGAAAAGCCAGCCCTAACCCAAGACAACGCCAGGCCCGCGCACGGAACAAAGGACTGAACAGAGATAGCCGGCTGCAGACCTTCCCCCTCCGGTGACAGGCAGCCAGAGCCCGAAGGGGGCAATCGCAGCCCCAGAGAAACATTATCTATAAAACTGTAAGCAGACTTCTTTACTAAAACTTCTTGGGGGTCTGGACGGTCAACATCTGCCTGAGAAGGTGCGCCGGTTTTACACCCAGATAACCGAGTGGCAGGGAGTCGATAAGTCGCAGCATTGGCGCTCGCCAAACACCTCATCACCTGAGCTACTTGGACCTGGGAAGAGCACAAAACGCAGGCCCAACTGAGTCTGCGCCTCTGAGGACTACCCGAGTGCCTGAACCTGAGCAGCTTGGACCTGGGAGGTACATGCAGCCCAGGGCTGGCCTCGGATTGTTCCCGGCAGAACAACCTAGAGCCCGAGCAGTGTGGGCAAGGAGGCTACACGCGCCGTGAGCGGGGGCAGACCCAGTGTGGCTGAGGCACTGCGAGCTCACGCCAATGTTATTTGTTTGCAGCATCCCTCCCTCCCTCCCTACAGCGCGACTGAACAAGTGAGCCTAAATAAAAAAAAAAGTCCTCCACCGTCCCCTTTGTGTCAGGGCGGAAACCAGACACTGAAGAGACCAGCAAACAGAAGAAGTTATAAAAGAGGGAAATGCCTTGGAAGCTACAGGCAATAGATTAAAACCCTGTGCTTACTACGGACTACATAGGAAGGGGCCTATAGATCCTGAGAAATATAAGTCGGACCAAAGAACTAACCAAAAATGAACTGAACCCACAATACTCACAACAAAACCAGAGAAAGTCCTAGATATATTTTTACTATTTTTACGATCATTCTTTCTTTCTTTTTTTTTTTTAATTTTTTTTTTAAATTTTAAGTCCTCTATTGTTCCTTTAATTTTCACTTTTATAACCTATTACTTTGCAAAAAAAAAAGACCCTATTTTTTTCTTCTTCAGCAAACTTCACACATATATATATATTTTAGAATTTTTTGACCTTGTTTTTTCTGTTTTTCTTTTTTCTTCTTTTCTTTAACATTGTATTTTTGAAATTCCAAACTCTACTCTAGATTTTTAATTTTAGCTTTTTGGTATATGTTATCAATTTTGTACCTATAGTATTTTTTATAATTTCTGTGACTTTTTTTTTCTCTGTTTTTTTCTCTTCGTCTTTTATATAACATTGTATATCTGAAATTCCAAACTCTACTCTAGATTTTTAATTTATGCTTTTTGGTATTTGATATCAATTTTGTACCTGTATTTTCTTTATAATTTTCACAACCTTGTTTGTTTTTTTGTTGTTTGTTTGTTTTTTCTCTCTTTCTTTTCCTTCTTCTTTTCTTTAACATCGTATTTTCGAAATTCCAAACTCTACTCTAGATTTTTAATTTTTGCTTTTATGTATTTGTTACCAATTTTGCACCTTTAAGAACCCAATCTTCAGGACCCAATTTTCACTAGGGAGCGAGATTACTGGCTTGACTGCTCTCTCTCCCTTTGGACTCTCCTTTTTCTCCACCAGGTCGCCTGTGTCTCCTCCCTAACCCCTCTCTACTCTACCCAACTCTGTGAATTTCTGTGTGTTCCAGACGGTGGAGAACACTTAAGGAACTGATTACTGGCTGGATCTGTCTCCCTCCTTTTCATCCCCCCCTTTTATCCTTCTGGCCACCTCTGTCTCCTTCCTCCTTCTTCTCTTCTCTGTATAACTCCGTGAACATCTCTGAGTGGTCCAGTTGTGGAGTGCACATAAGGAAGTGACTACTGGCTAGTCCACTCTCTCCACTATTGATTCCACCTCATCTCATTTGGGTCACCTCTAACTCCCTCCTCCCTCTTCTCTTCTCCATGTACCGCTGTGAACCTCTCTGGGTGACCCTCACGGTAGAGAAACTTTTCATCTTTAACGTAGATGTTTTATCAATGGTTCTGTATAGAAGGAGAAGTTTTGAAACTACTGTAAAAATAAGACCGATAACTGGAAGCAGGAGGCTTAAGTCCAAACCCTGACTCCAGGGAACTCCTGACTCCAAGGAACATTAATTGACAGGAGCTCATCAAACGCCTCCATACCGACACTGAAACCAAGCACCACACAAGGGCCAACAAGTTCCAGGGCAAGACATACCAAGCAAATTCTCCAGCAACAAAGGAACACAGCCCTGAGCTTCAAGATACAGGCTGCCCAAGTCACCCCAAAACCATAGACATCTCATAACTCATTACTGGACATTTCATTGCACTCCAGAGAGAAGAAATACAGCTCCACCCACCAGAACACCGACACAAGCTTTCCTAACCAGGAAACCTTGACAAGCCACCTGTACAAACCCACACACAGCGAGGAAACGCCACAATAAAGAGAACTCCACAAACTGCCAGAATACAGAAAGGACACCCCAAACTCAGCAATTTAAACAAGATGAAGAGACAGAGGAATAGCCAGCAGATAAAGGAACAGGATAAATGCCCACCAAACCAAACAAAAGAGGAAGAGATAGGGAATCTACCTGATAAAGAATTCCGAATAATGATAGTGAAATTGATCCAAAATCTTGAAATTAAAATGGAATCACAGATAAATAGCCTGGAGGCAAGGATTGAGAAGATGCAAGAAAGGTTTAACAAGGACCTAGAAGAAATAAAAAAGAGTCAATATATAATGAATAATGCAATAAATGAAATTAAATACACTCTGGAGGCAACACATAGTAGAATAACAGAGGCAGAAGATAGGATTAGTGAATTAGAAGATAGAATAGTAGAAATAAATGAATCAGAGAGGATAAAAGAAATACGAATTAAAAGAAATGAGGACAATCTCAGAGACCTCCAGGACAATATTAAACACAACAACATTCGAATCATAGGGGTTCCAGAAGAAGAAGACAAAAATAAAGACCATGAGAAAATACTTGAGGAGATAATAGTTGAAAACTTCCCTAAAATGGGGAAGGAAATAATCACCCAAGTCCAAGAAACCCAGAGAGTCCCAAACAGGATAAACCAAGGCGAAACACCCCAAGACACATATTAATCAAATTAACAAAGATCAAACACAAAGAACAAATATTAAAAGCAGCAAGGGAAAAACAACAAATAACACACAAGGGAATTCCCATAAGGATAACAGCTGATCTTTCAATAGAAACTCTTCAAGCCAGGAGGGAATGGCAAGACATACTTAAGATGATGAAAGAAAATAACCTACAGCCCAGATTACTGTACCCAGCAAGGATCTCATTCAAATATGAAGGAGAAATCAAAAGCTTTTCAGACAAGCAAAAGCTGAGAGAATTCTGCACCACCAAACCAGCTCTCCAACAAATACTAAAGGATATTCTCTAGACAGGAAACACAAAAACGGTGTATAAATTCGAACCCAAAACAATAAAGTAAATGGCAACGGGATCATACTTATCAGTAATTACCTTAAACGTAAATGGGTTGAATGCCCCAACCAAAAGACAAAGACTGGCTGAATGGATACAAAAACAAGACCCCTGCATATGTTGTCTACAAGAGACCCACCTCAAAACAGGGGACACATACAGACTGAAAGTGAAGGGCTGGAAAAAGATTTTCCATGCAAATAGGGACCAAAAGAAAGCAGGAGTAGCAATACTCATATCAGATAAAATAGACTTTAAAACAAAGGCTGTGAAAGAGACAAAGAAGGTCACTACATAATGATCAAAGGATCAATCCAAGAAGAAGATATAACAATTATAAATATATATGCACCCAACACGGCAGCACCGCAGTATGTAAGACAAATGCTAACAGGTATGAAAGAAGAAATCAACAATAACACAATAATAGTGGGAGACTTTAATACCCCACTCACACCTATGGATAGATCAACTAAACAGAAAATTAGCAAGGAAACACAAACTTTAAACGATACAATAGACCTGTTAGACCTAATTGATATCTATAGGACATTTCATCCCAAAACAATGAATTTCACCCTTTTCTCAAGCGCACTTGGAACTTTCTCCAGGATAGACCATATCCTGGGCCATAAAGCTAGCCTTGGTAAATTCAAAAAAATAGAAATCATTAAAAGCATCTTTTCTGACCACAATGCAGTAAGATTAGATCTCAATTACAGGAGAAAAACTATTAAAAATTCCAACATATGGAGGCTGAACAACATGCTGCTGAATAACCAACAAATCACAGAAGAAATCAAAAAAGAAATCAAAATTTGCATAGAAATGAATGAAAATGAAAACACAACAACACAAAACCTGTGGGACACTGTAAAAGCAGTCCTAAGGGGAAAGTTCATAGCAATACAGGCACACCTCAAGAAACAAGAAAAAAGTCAAATAAATAACCTAACTCTACACCTAAAGCAACTAGAAAAGGGAGAAATGAAGAACCCCAGGGTTAGTAGAAGGAAAGAAATCTTAAAAATTAGAGCAGAAATAAATGCAAAAGAAACAAAAGAGACCATAGCAAAAATCAACAAAACCAAAAGCTGGTTCTTTGAAAGGATAAATAAAATTGACAAACCATTAGCCAGACTCATTAAGAAACAAAGGGAGAAAAATCAAATCAATAAAATCAGAAATGAAAATGGAGAGATCACAACAGACAACACAGAAATACAAAGGATCATAAGAGATTACTATCAACAATTATATGCCAATAAAATGGACAACGTGGAAGAAATGGGCAAATTCTTAGAAAAGTACAACTTTCCAAACCTCGACCAGGAAGAAATAGAAAATCTTAACAGACCCATCACAAGCACGGAAATTGAAACTGTAATCAAAAATCTTCCAGCAAACAAAAGCCCAGGTCCAGACGGCTTCACAGCTGAATTCTACCAAAAATTTAGAGAAGAGCTAACACCTATCCTGCTCAAACTCTTCCAGAAAATTGCAGAGGAAGGTAAACTTCCAAACTCATTCTATGAGGCCACCATCACCCTAATACCAAAACCTGACAAAGATCCCACAAAAAAAGAAAACTACAGGCCAATATCACTGATGAACATAGATGCAAAAGTTCTTAACAAAATTCTAGCAATCAGAATCCAACAACACATTAAAAAGATCATACACCATGACCAAGTGGGCTTTATCCCAGGGATGCAAGGATTCTTCAATATCCGCAAATCAATCAATGTAATACACCACATTAACAAATTGAAAAATAAAAACCATATGATTATCTCAATAGATGCAGAGAAAGCCTTTGACAAAATTCAACATCCATTTATGATAAAAACTCTCCAGAAAGTAGGAATAGAAGGAACATACCTCAACATAATAAAAGCTATATATGACAAACCCACAGCAAACATTATCCTCAATGGTGAAAAATTGAAAGCATGTCCTCTAAAGTCAGGAACAAGACAAGGGTGCCCACTTTCACCATTACTATTCAACATAGTTTTGGAAGTTTTGGCCACAGCAATCAGAGCAGAAAAAGAAATAAAAGGAATCCAAATTGGAAAAGAAGAAGTAAAACTCTCACTATTTGCAGATGACATGATCTTCTACATAGAAAACCCTAAAGACTCCACCAGAAAATTACTAGAACTAATCAATGATTACAGTAAAGTTGCAGGATATAAAATCAACACACAGGAATCCCTTGCATTCCTATACACTAATAATGAGAAAACAGAAAGAGAAATTAAGGAAACAATTCCATTCACCATTGCAATGGAAAGAATAAAATACTTAGGAATATATCTACCTAAAGAAACTAAAGACCTATATATAGAAAACTATAAAACACTGGTGAAAGAAATCAAAGAGGACACTAATAGATGGAGAAATATACCATGTTCATGGATTGGAAGAATCAATATAGTAAAAATGACTATACTACCCAAAGCAATTTATAGATTCAATGCAATCCCTATCAAGCTACCAACAGCATTCTTCACAGAGCTAGAACAAATAATTTCACAATTTGTATGGAAATACAAAAAACCTCGAATAGCCAAAGCGATCTTGAGAAAGAAGAATGGAACTGGAGGAATCAACCTACCTGACTTCAGGCTCTACTACAAAGCCACAGTTATCAAGACAGTATGGTACTGGCACAAAGACAGAAACATAGATCAATGGAACAAAATAGAAAGCCCAGAGATAAATCCACACACATATGGACACCTTATCTTTGACAAAGGAGGCAAGAATATACAATGGATTAAAGACAATCTCTTTAACAAGTGGTGCTGGGAAATCTGGTCAACCACTTGTAAAAGAATGAAACTAGAACACTTTCTAACACCATACACAAAAATAAACTCAAAATGGATTAAAGATCTAAACGTAAGACCAGAAACTATAAAACTCCTAGAGGAGAACATAGGCAAAACACTCTCTGACATACATCACAGCAGGATCCTCTCTGACCCACCTCCCAGAATATTGGAAATAAAAGCAAAAATAAACAAATGGGACCTAATTAACCTTAAAAGCTTCTGCACATCAAAGGAAACTGTTAGCAAGGTGAAAAGACAGCCTTCAGAATGGGAGAAAATAATAGCAAATGAAGCAACTGATAAACAACTAATCTCAAAAATATACAAGCAACTCCTACAGCTCAACTCCAGAAAAATAAATGACCCAATCAAAAAATGGGCCAAAGAACTAAACAGACATTTCTCCAAAGAAGACATACAGATGGCTAACAAACACATGAAAAGATGCTCAACATCACTCATTATCAGAGAAATGCAAATCAAAACCACTATGAGGTACCATTTCACACCAGTCAGAATGGCTGCGATCCAAAAGTCTACAAGTAATAAATGCTGGAGAGGGTGTGGAGAAAAGGGAACCCTCTTACACTGTTGGTGGGAATGCAAACTAGTATAGCCACTATGGAGAACAGTGTGGAGATTCCTTTAAAAACTGGAAATAGAACTGCCTTATGATCCAGCAATCCCACTGCTTGGCATAAACACTGAGGAAGCCAGAAGGGAAAGAGACACGTGTACCCCCAATGCTCATCGCAGCACTGTTTATAATAGCCAGGACATGGAAGCAACCTAGATGTCCATCAGCAGATGAATGGATAAGAAAGCTGTGGTACATATTATACACAATGGAGTATTACTCAGCCATTAAAAAGAATACATTGGAATCAGTTCTAATGAGGTAGATTAAACTGGAGCCTATTATACAGAGTGAAGTAAGCCAGAAGGAAAAACACCAATACAGTATACTAACGCATATATATGGAATTTAGAAAGATGGTAACAATAACCCTGTGTACGAGACAGCAAAAGAGACACTAATGTATAGAACAGTCTTATGGACTCTGTGGGAGAGGGAGAGGGTGGGAAGATTTGGGAGAATGGCATTGAAACATGTAAAATATCTTGTATGAAACAAGTTGCCAGTCCAGGTTCGATGCACGATACTGGATGCTTGGGGCTGGTGCACTGGGACGACCCAGAGGGATGGTATGGGGAGGAAGGAGGGAGGAGGGTTCAGGATGGGGAACACATGTATACCTGTGGTGGATTCATTTTGATATTTGGCAAAACTAATACAATTATGTAAAGTTTAAAAATAAAATTAAAAGCCAAAAAAAAAATAAATAAAATATACCAAAAAAATAAAAATAAAAAAAAAAATAAAAGAGAAGCCAGATTCCATCTTCTTTAATGTATTGACTCATTGTTCTCTTTGCCATAGCATCCTGAGTGCATGCATACTCAGTTGCTTCAGTCATGTCCAACTCTTTGTGATCTCATGGACTGTAGCTCGCCAGGCTCCTCTGTCTATGGGATTCCCCAGGCAAGAATACTGCAGTGGGTTGCCCTGCCCTCCTTCAGGGGATCTTCCCAACTTGGGGATCAAACCCACATCTCCTGCATCATAAGTGGGTTGCCATTTCCTTCTCCAAGTCTTAGACTAATAGAGACAAATATTTCCTGTTCATTGAAATTGTCTAAGAAATACATTATCAGTACTTTGATTCATTATTCTTGATCAGCATAGGTCTGATCTAATTCAGAGTAGCCAGGCATCCACATATCCAAACATAACAATCTTTAAAAAGAACAAATTCTGCTCATGTAACCCCAGTATAGTGATGATACCTAAATTCAACAACTGTAGATAATCAAACCTTGTGATTGGACTTTATATAAAAACTTGGAGCTTCCAAATTACTGAAGGTCAGAGTCTGGTGATCAATAAAAGAAAGAGTTTTAAAAAGACTTTATAAAGTGACATTTGACATTTAAAAAAATCATTTAAATCTTTTTTCAACAAGAAGATATTTAATAACAGTTTGTTTTTATTTTACGGTTTGTATAAAATATAGGTAAATTACCCTGCACCTAATTTATGATATTTCTATACACTTACTCAAATCTACCTTGCTTCCTCACAAATGCCCAGATTTCTTTTAATAGAGTAAAATGTCTATTAAAGGGAAGATAAGATTCTAGATAATCTTCTGAGAAGGAAAAACAATTTGAATTTATATCCCATTATAAAAGATTGATTTCATATATTTTTCCAAAAATATTTTTTATTGAAGGATAGGGTACATGTGAGAGTTGGAATATAAAGCTGAATGCCACAGAATTGATGCTTTTGAACTGTGGTGTTGGAGAAGACTCTTGAGAGTCCCTTGGACAGAAAGGAGAGCCAACCAGTCCATCCTGAAGGAGATCAGTCCTGGGTGTTCATTGGAAGGATTGATGTTGAGGCTGAAACTCCAATACTTTGGACCTGATGCGAAGAGCTGACTTATTGGAAAAGACCCTGATGCTGGGAAAGATTGAGGGCAAGAGGAGATGGGGATGACAAAGGATGAGATGGTTGGATGGCATCACCAACTCAATGGACATGGGTTTGGGTGGACTCCGGGAGTTGGTGATGGACAGGGAGGCCTGGCGTGCTGCAGTTCATGGGGTCGCAAAGAGTCGGACACATCTGAGGGACTGAACTGAACTAAGGGTACATGAAAAGTAGAAATGAGTGAGGTATTTCTTAGAATGAAAAGCTGTACTTAATCTACTTTTAATTTAATCTAGAGTTGATTGATTCTATTGCAAATAAAATGATAATGAAAAGAAATCAATAGATAAACTAAATAATCAGCCAACAAAGAAATGTAGTATTGTTAATAGCAGATGTATGATTATAATTACAGGAGAAATCAGTTTTATATTGAAGCAGCTAATAATAATTTTTTTTTCTAGAATTCATATAAGGAAACCAGTCTTCTCCCTGAAATTCATCCCTCTTCAGTTCAGTTCAGTTCAGTTCAGCCGCTTAATGATTATTTTGTTAAATTGGCAAAAATATAGGATATTTAATATCTCTAAGACAGTTTCCTTATTTGTAAAATAATAAAAATAATACCTACATCATAAACTCACTGTAAGGTTAAAAAAATTACCTAAGTGAACTGTCAACACAATTCCTACTATTCATAGAAATTCAATAATTTTTTCTCTTTTTTAATTCTTTCATTGTTTTGTAAAATGCAAAGTTCCTCAGGTACAAAGTTCCTCTGGTACTTGTCTGAGCCAAATACCAGAATCTAGCAAAAAATATTGTACAATTACTTTGAATGTACTAACTTTGTTTTTCCATCTTTTTATTATAATAACAATAGCTAATGAGAATTTCCTAACCCTAGTGGTCTAGTGGTTAGGAATCGGTGCTTTCACTATAACTACCTGGGTTTGATCCCTGGTCAGGGAACTAAGATCCCACAAGCCACATGGAATGGCCCAAAACAAAAGCCTAACATTTGAAGAAAGCTTACAATTTTATGCCATAATCTTTAAAAGGCTTTATAGATGTAGAAACTGAAATTCAGGTAGGTTAAGAAATTTCCAAAGGTCACATAGCTAGTAGTTTGGAGAGCTGGAGTTTTCAAGTAGGAAATCAAACTCCAGAGCACAAGTCTTCACTCATTATCTTATACTGCCTCTCAATGTTATTTTCAAAATATCTGACTGAATATAAAATAGACAATCCCATTTTAAAAATTATTAACTAACAGTTCTTAAAAAGATCCACTTTGACTTCTCTTTATAAACCCTATATGGTACACAACCCTCTATTCATAAAATTTTTATTTCATTATTGCCCTTAAAATGTTTATCAAATATTGCCATAGTTAACCTAAGAATCAACTTTCTTATGACAAGTATTATGAAGGAGATTTAGAAATTATCAAACATTAGAGCTAAAGGGCAGAGAAGGCAATGGCACCCCACTCCAGTACTCTTGCCTGGGAAATCCCATGGGCGGAGGAGCCTGGTAGGCTGCAGTCCATGGGGTCGCTAAGGGTCAGACACGACTGAGCGACTTCACTTTCACTTTTCACTTTCATGCACTGAAGGAAATGGCAACCCACTCCAGTGTTCTTGCATGGAGAATCCCAGGGACAGAGGAGCCTGGTAGGCTATAGGTTCGCACAGAGTCAAACACAACTGATGTGACTTAGCAGCAGCAGCAGAGCTAAAGGGAGTTAAAAAATTGACTCTAGATTGAGCATGACTCAATCATTTAAAACATATTAAAGGCTTCCCTGGTGGCTCAGACAGTAAAGAATCCGCCTGAAATGCGAGAGATCTGGGTTCAAACCCTGGGTTGGGAAGATCTCCTAGAGAAGGGCATGGCAACCCACTCCAGTATTCTTGCCTGGAGAATCATATACACAGAGGAGCCTGGCAGGCTACATTCCATGGGATCGTAGAAAAGCAACTTAGCACACACACAAAGGATGAACATTAATTATTCTACCTAGCCCATCATCTTACAAAATTAACTGTTTAAATTATGATTTTTCACAATGATCTTCAAGTCTCATAAACTCAATGTTTTTTCCACTATGAAATCTTTCTTTTCTTAAGGTTTTGTGAAACTGGACATTATTACAGGAAAGTAGTGTCTTAATGAACAGTGACATTCCTTATTGAACAGAAAATTAGACAAAAGAAATAGACTAGGTTTTAATTATAAGCTGTTGCATATATTAATTTATTTTAGTGCTTTAAAGGTTATCTTTCCATTATTTTCTGGATTCCATTATTTACTTAGAGAGGATAGTTGTCACTCTTATTTTACCTTTATTAGCTCCTGTGAGGGCAATATATCTTTTTTTTTTCCCCCTAGATGTTTTCTTTCAAAAAGAAAAGTTTTCTTTTTGTCTTTGGTTTTCAGAAGTTTTACCATGATTTGCCTAGATGTGTGTGCTCCATAACAAGAGAAGCCACTGCAATGAGAAGCCTGCATACCACTCACTGCAACTAGAGAAAGCCTGTGCAAAAGCAATGAAGACCCAATGCAGCCAAAAATTAAAAAAAAAAAAAAAAAAAAGAAGCCTTTTATAAATATAGAATTAATACATAAGTGAGAAAAAAAAAGTAGGAGAGATATTATCAGCCAATAAGACATATCAAAAGATTACTAGAGGCTGGAAAGTGCCAGAAAGACAATTTTCTAAATTAAATTAAAAATAAATTAGAAAATAAAGTTGAGCCCTTCTTCTAGAGTCTAAAGCAGAAATGTAAAGAGTCAGAAAGTACTAGGGAAAAGATGAGTTGTAAGGGACCATCATAGAAATCCAACACCTGAATAACAGAAATTCAAAAAAAATGAATGAAGAAAATGGAGAAGAGAAATAACAGACCAATTCTTTACAGCTGAAATATTTGAGTGTTTAAAGTACAAAGTAGAAGATGGTGGAGGAATAGGGCGGGGAGACCACTTTCTCCCCCACAATTCATCAAAAGAACATTTGAACACTGAAAATTCCACAAAACTACTTCTGAATGCCAGCAGAGTACATCAGGCACCCAGAAAAGCAGCCCATTGTCTTCAAAAGGAGGTAGGAAAAAATATAAAAGATAAAAAGAGAGACAAAAGAGGTAGGGATGGAGCTCTGTCCTGGGAAGGGAGTCTTAAAAAAGAGAGAAGTTTCCAAACACCAGGAAACATTCTCACTGCCAAGTCTAAGGCGAGCCTTGGAACCACAGAGGGCAATATAACCGGGAGGAAAAATAAATAAATAATTAAAACCCACAGATTACGAGCCCAACGGTAACTCCCCCAGCAGAGAAGCAGCGCAGGCGCCTGCATCCGCCACTAGCAAGTGGGGGCTGGGCAGGAAGGCGCGGGTTGCATTGCTTAGAGTAAGGACGGGGCCTGAATGCCCCGAGGGCAATCTGAGCAAACTAACTTGGGATAGCAAACCAGACTGTGGGATAACTACCACGCAAAAAGCCCTAACCTAAGACACGGTCAGGCCCACTCAGAACAAAGGACTGAGCAGAGCTAGCTGGCTTCAGGCCAGCCCATCCCCCTCCAGAGACAGGCAGGTGAGGGCAGCCAGAGCCAGAAGGGTGCAATCGCGACCCCAGAGAGGCATTATCTACCAAACTGCAAGCAGGCTTCATTGCTAACCAAGGCTTCTTGGGATTCTGGACGGTCAACAGCCACCTGAGAAGGTGTGCCGGTTATATACCCAGAAAACCGAGCGGCAGGGACGGGGGAGGCGATAAGTCCCAGCGACCACGCTTGCCAAACACCTGGTCACCAGAGCTGCTCGAATCTGGGAAGGGCACAAAACGCAGGCCCAACCAAGTCTACGCCTCTGAGGACTACCCAAATACCTGAACCTGAGTGGCTTAGACCTGGGAACTGCATACAACCCAAGGCCAGCTTCAGACAGTTTGGCAGAGTAACCTAAAGCCTAAGCAGTGTAGACAGAGAAAGCACACTCACCGTGAGTGGGGGCAAACCCAGTGTGGCTGAGACACTCCGAGCACACGCCAGTGTTGTTTGCAGTGGCCCTCCCTCCCCACAGCACGACTGAACAAATGAGCCTAAAAAAGTGTCCACCACCGCCCCCTTGTGCCAGGGCAGATTCAGACACTGAAGAGACCAGTAAACAGAAGAAGCTAAAACAGAAGGACCCTCCTTGGAAGTGACAGGTGCAATAGATTAAAACCCTGTAGATAGTACCGACTACATAGGAAGGGGCCTATAGATCTTGAGAAATATGAGCCGGATCAAGGAACTATCTGAACTATCTGAAAATGAACTGACCCCACACTGCCCACAACACCAGAGAAAGTCCTAGATATATTTTTACTATTTTTACTATCATTCTATAATTTTTTTTATTTTTAAGTCCTCTATTACTCCTTTAATTTTCATTTTTATAACCCATTACTTTGCAAAAAAAAGAGAGACCCTATTTTTTAAAGCAAACTTCATATATATATATATATATATATATATATATTATATTATATTATAATTTTTGTGACTTTGTTTTTTGGTTGTTTTTTCTCTTTTTCTTTAATATTGTATTTTTGAAAATTCAACCTCTACTCTAGATTTTTAATCTTTGCTTTTTGGTATTTAGTATCAATTTTGTACCTTTAAGAACCCAATCTTCAGTACCCATTTTTACTTGGGAGCAAGATTACTGGCTTGACTGCTCTCTCCCCCTTTGGACTCTCCTTTTTCTCCACCAGGTAGCCCCTGGTCCCCCTTCTCTACCTAACTCTATGAATCTCTTTGTTTGTTCCGGACCATGGAGAACACTTAGGGAACTGATTACTGGCTGGATCTGTCTCTCTCCTTTTGATCCCCCCTCCTTTATCCTCCTGGCCACCTCTGTCTCCTTCCTCCCTCTTCTCTTCTCTGTGTAACTCCATGAACATCTCTGAGTGGTCCAGACTGTGGAGCGCACATAAGGAAGTGATTACTGGTTAGCTTGCTCTCTCCTCTTTTGATTCCACCTCATCTCATCCTGGTCACCTCTATCTCCCTCCTCCCTCTTCTCTTCTCTATGTAACTCTGTGAACTCTGGGTGTCCCTCACTGTGCAGAAACTTTTCATCTTTAACCTAGATGTTTTATCAATGGTGCTGTATAGATGGAGAAGTCTTGAGGCTACTGTAAAAATAAGGCTGAAAACCAAAAGCAGGAGGCTTAAGTCCAAATCCTGAGAACACCAGAGAACTCCTGACTCCAGGGAACATTAATAGACAGGAGCTCATCAAACGCTTCCATACCTACACTGAAACCAAGCACCACCCAAGAGCCAACAAGTTCCAGAGCAAGACATACCACACAAATGCTCCAGCAACACAGGAACATATCCCTGAGCTTCAATATACAGGCTGCCCAAAGTCACTCCAAACCCATTGACATCTCATAATTCATTATTGGACACTTCATTGCACTCCAGAGAGAAGTCCAGCCCCACCCACCAGAACACCAACACAAGCTGCCCTAACCAGGAAACCTTGACAAACCACCCATTTAACCTCACCCACAGCAAGGAAACTCCACAATAAAGAGAACTCCACAAACTGCCAGAATACAGAAAGGACACCCCAAACACAGCAATATAAACAAGATGATGAGACAGAGGAATACCCAGCAGGTAAAGGAACAGGATAAATGCCCACCAATCCAAACAAAAGAGGAAGAGATAGGGAATCTACCTGATAAAAAATTTGGAATAATGATAGTGAAAATGATACAAAATATTGAAAACAAAATGGAATCACAGATAAATAGCCTGGAGACAAGGATTGAGAAGATGCAAGAAAGGTTTAACAAGCACCTAGAAGAAATAAAAAAGAGTCAATATATAATGAATGGTGCAATAAATGAGATCAAAAACACTCTGGAGGGAACAAATAGTAGAATAACGGAGGCAGAAGATAGGATTAGTGAGGTAGACTATAGAATGGTAGAAATAAATGAATCAGAGAGGAAAAAAGAAAAACGAATTAAAAGAAATGAGGACAATCTCAGAGACCTCAGGGACAATGTTAAATGCCCCAACATTCAAATCATAGGAGTCCCAGAAGAAGAAGACAAAAAGAAAGACCATGAGAAAATACTTGAGGAGATAATAGTTGAAAACTTTCCAAAAATGGGGAAGGAAATTATCACCCAAGTCCAAGAAACCCAGAGAGTCCCAAACAGGACAAACCCAAGGCAAAACACCCTAAGACACGTATTAATCAAATTAACAAAGATCAAACACAAAGAACAAATATTAAAAGCAGCAAAGGAAAAAAACAAATAACACACAAGGGGATTCCCATAAGGATAACAGCTGATCTTTCAATAGAAACTCTTCAGGCCAGGAGGGAATGGCAGGACATACTTAAAGTGATTAAAGAAAATAACCTACAGCCCAGATTACTGTACCCAGCAAGGATCTCATTCAAATATGAAGGAGAAATCAAAAGCTTTACAGACAAGAAAAAGCTGAGAGAATTCAGCATCACCAAACCAGCTCTCCAACAAATGCTAAAGGATCTTCTCTAGACAGGAAACAAAAAAAGGGTGTATAAACTCGAACCCAAAACAATAAAGTATATGGCACTGGGATCATACTTATCAATAATTACCTTAAACATGAATGGGTTGAATGCCCCAACCAAAAGACAAAGACTGGCTGAAAGGATACAAAAACAAGACCCCTATATATGTTGTCTACAAGAGACCCACTTCAAAGCAAGGGACACATACAGACTGAAAGTGAAGGGCTGGAGAAAGATATTCCATGCAAATAGAGACCAAAAGAAAGCAGGACAAGCAATACTCATATCAGATAAAATAGACTTTAAAACAAAGGCTGTGAAAAGAAACAAAGAAGGACACTACATAATGATTAAAGGATCAATCCAAGAAGAAGATATAACAATTACAAATACATATGCACCCAACATAGGAGCACTGCAATATGTAAGACAAATGCTAACAAGTATGAAAGGGGAAATTAACAATAACACAATAATAGCGGGAGACTTTAATACACCACTCACACCTATGAATCAGATCAGATCAGATCAGTCGCTCAGTCGTGTCTGACTCTTTGCGACCCCATGAATCGCAGCACGCCAGGCCTCCCTGTCCATCACCAATTCCCGGATTTCACTCAGACTCACGTCCATCGAGTCAGTGATGCCCTCCAGCCATCTCATCCTCTGTCATCCCCTTCTCCTCCTGCCCCCAATCCCTCTCAGCATCAGAGTCTTTTCCAATGAGTCAACTCTTCGCATGAGGTGGCCAAAGTACTGGAGTTTCAGCTTTAGCATCAGTCCTTCCAAAGAAATCCCAGAGCTGATCTCTTTCAGAATGGACTGGTTGGATCTCCTTGCTGTCCAAGGGACTCCCAAGAGTCTTCTCCAACACCACAGTTGAAAAGCATCAATTTTTCAGCACTCAGCCTTCTTCACAGTCCAACTCTCACATCCATACATGATCATAGGAAAAACCATAGCCTTGACTAGACGAAATTTTGTTGGCAAAGTAATGTCTCTGCTTTTCAATATGCTATCTAGCTTGGTCATAGCTTTCCTTCCCAGAAGTAAGTGTCTTTTAATTTCATGGCTGCAGTCACCATCTGCAGTGATTTTGGAGCCCCCCAAAAATAAAGTCTGACACTGTTTCCACTGTTTCCCCATCTATTTCCCATGAAGTGATGGGACCGGACACCATGATCTTCGTCTTCTGAATGTTGAGCTTAAAGCCAACTTTTTCACTCTCCACTTTCACCTTCATCAAGAGGCTTTTGCGTTCCTCTTCACTTTCTGCTATAAGGGTGGTGTCATCTGCATATCTGAGGTTATTGATATTTCTCCCGGCAATCCTGATTCTAGTTTGTGTTTCTTCCAGTCCAGCATTTCTCATGATGTACTCTGCATAGAAGTTAAATAAACAGGGTGACAATATACAGCCTTGACGTACTCCTTTTCCTATTTGGAACCATTCTGTTGTTCCATGTCCAGTTCTAACTGTTGCTTCCTGATCTGCATACAAGTTTTCTCAAGAGGCAGTCAGGTGGTCTGGTATTCCCATCTCTTTCAGAATTTTCCACAGTTGATTGTGATCCACACAGTCAAAGGCTTTGGCATAGTCAATAAAGCAAAATAGATGTTTTTCAGGAACTCTCTTGCTTTTTCCATGATCCAGCGGATGTTGGCAATTTGATCTCTGGTTCCTCTGCCTTTTCTAAAACCAGCTTGAACATCAGGAAGTTCACAGTTCACATATTACTGAAGCCTGGCTTGGAGAATTTTGAGCATTACTTTACTAGCGTGTGAGATGAGTGCAATTGTGCAGTAGTCTAAGCATTCTTTGGCATTGCCTTTCTTTGGGATTGGAATGAAAACCCAACTTTTCCAGTCCTGTGGCCATTGCTGAGTTTTCCAAATTTGCTGGCATATTGAGTGCAGCACTTTCACAGCATCATCTTTCAGGATTTGGAATAGCTCAACTGGAATTCCATCACCTCCTCTAGCTTTGTTCATAGTGATGCTTTCTAAGGCCCACTTGACTTCACATTCCAGGATGTCTGGCTCTAGGTCAGTGATCACACCATCGTGATTATCTGGGTCGTGAAGATCTTTTTTGTACAGTTCTTCTGTGTATTCTTGCCATCTCTTCTTAATATCTTCTGCTTCTGTTAGGTCCATACCATTTCTGTCCTTTATCGAGCCCATCTTTGCATGAAATGTTCCTTTGGTATCTCTGATTTTCTTGAAGAGATCTCTAGTCTTTCCCATTCTGTTGTTTTCCTCTATTTCTTTGTACTGATCGCTGAAGAAGGCTTTCTTATCTCTTCTTGCTATTCTTTGGAACTCTGCATTCAGATGTTTATATCTTTCCTTTTCTCCTTTGCTTTTCACCTCTCTTCTTTTCACAGCTATTTTTAAGGCCTCCCCAGACAGCCATTTTGTTTTTTTGCATTTCTTTTCCATGGGGATGGTCTTGATCCCTGTCTCCTGTACAATGTCACGAACCTCATTCCATAGTTCATCAAGCACTCTATCTATCAGATCTAGGCCCTTAAATCTATTTCTCACTTCCACCATATACTCATAAGGGATTTGATTTAGGTCATACCAGAATGGTCTAGTGGTTTACCCTACTTTCTTCAATTTAAGTCTGAATTTGGTAATAAGGAGTTCATGGTCTGAGCCACAGTCAGCTCCTGGTCTTGCTTTTGCTGCCTGTATAGAGATACCCAGAGTCCGAGGTCAGGGGCAGCGATGAGAGGAGTTACCCCACGTCCAAGGTCAGGGACGGTGGCCAGGACGAGATACCCCACACCCTTAAGCCTGAGGCCAGGGGCGGCAGCTGGGAGGACCAACCCCATGCCGTGGCTGGGCCAGCACAGGAGGGCCTAGAGGAGCTATCCCATGTTGAAGGTCAGGAAGGGCGGCGGTGAGGAGATACCCCTCGTCCAAGGTAAGGAGCAATGGCTGCGCTAGGCTGGAGCAGCCGTGAAGAGATACCCCACGCCCAAGGTAAGAGAAACCCAAGTAAGACGGTAGGTGTTGCAAGAGGGCATCAGAGGGCAAACACACTGAAACCATACTCAGAGAAAACTAGTCAATCTAATCACACTAGGACCACAGCATTGTCTAACTCAATGAAACTAAGCCATGCCCGTGGGGCAACCCAAGATGGGTGGGTCATGGTGGAGAGATCTGATAGAATGTGGTCCACTGGAGAAGGGAATGGCAAACCACTTCAGTATTCTTGCCTTGAGAACCCCATGAACAGTATGAAAAGGCAAAATGATAGGATACTGAAAGACGAACTCTCCAGGTCCGTAGGTGCCCAATATGCTACTGGAGATAAGTGGAGAAATAACTCCAGAAAGAATGAAGGGATGGAGCCAAAGCAAAAAGAATACTCAGCTGTGGATGTGACTGGTGATAGAAGCAAGGTCCGATGCTGTAAAGAGCAATATTGCATAGGAACCTGGAATGTCAGGTCCATGAATCAGGGCAAATTGGAAGTGGTCAAACAAGAGATGGCAAGAGTGAATGTCAACATTCTAGGAATCAGCGAACTGAAATGGACTGGAATGGATGAATTTAACTCAGATGACCATTATATCTACTACTGCAGGCAGGAATCCCTCAGAAGAAATGGAGTGGCCATCATGGTCAACAAAAGAGTCCAAAATGCAGTACTTGGATGCAATCTCAAAAATGAAAGAATGATCTCTGTTCGTTCCCAAGGCTAACCATTCAATATCACAGTAATCCAAGTCTATGCCCCAACCAGTAACACTGAAGAAGCTGAAGTTGAACGGTTCTATGAAGATCTACAAGACCTTTTAGAACTAACACCCAAAAAAGATGTCCTTTTCATTATAGGGGACTGGAATGCAAAAGTAGGAAGTCAAGAAACACCTGGAGTAACAGGCAAATTTGTCCTTGGAATATGGAATGAAGCAGGGCAAAGACAAACTGGTCATAACAAACACCGTCTTCCAACAGCATAAGAGAAGACTCTATACATGGACATCACCAGATGGTCAACACCGAAATCAGATTGATTATATTCTTTGCAGCCAAAGATGGAGAAGCTCTATACACCTATGAATACATCAACTAAATAGAAAATTAACAAGGAAACACAAACTTTAAATGACACAATAGACCAGTTAGACCTAATTGATATCTATAGGACATATCACCCCAAAACAATGAATTTCACCTTTTTATCAAGTGCACAGAGAACCTTCTCCAGGATAGATCACATCCTGGGCCATAAATCTAACTTTGGTAATTTCAAAAAAATCGAAATCATTCCAAGCATCTTTTCTGACCACAATGCAGTAAGATTAGATCTCAATTACAGGAGAAAAACTATTAAAATTTCAACATATGGAGGCTGAACAACACGTTGCTGAATAACCAACAAATCACAGAAGAAATCAAAAAAGAAATCAAAATATGCATAGAAATGAATGAAAATGAAAACACAACAACCCAAAACCTGTGGGACACTGTAAAAGCAGTGCTAAGGGGAAGGTTCATAGCAATACAGGCATACCTCAGGAAACAAGAAAAAAGTCAAATAAATAACCTAACTCTACACCTAAAGCAACTAGAAAAGGGAGAAATGAAGAACCCCAGGGTTAGTAGAAGGAAAGAAATCTTTAAAATTAGGGCAGAAATAAATGCAAAAGAAACAAAAGAGACCATAGTAAAAATCAACAAAACCAAAAGCTGGTTCTTTGAAAGGATAAATAAAATTGACAAACCATTAGCCAGATTCATCAAGAAACAAAGGGAGAAAAATCAAATCAATAAAATTAGAAATGAAAATGGAGAGATCACAACAGACAACACAGAAATATAAAGGATCATAAGAGACTACTATCAGCAATTATATGCCAATAAAATGGACAACGTGGAACAAATGAACAAATTCTTAGAAAAGTACAACTTTCCAAAACAGAACCAGGAAGAAATAGAAAATCCCATCACAAGCACGGAAATTGAAACTGTAATCAGAAATCTTCCAGCAAACAAAAGCCCAGGTCCACAAGGCTTCACAGCCTTGGAATTCTTCCAAAAAATTTAGAGAAGAGCTAACACCTATCCCACTCAAACTCTTCCAGAAAATTGCAGAGGAAGATAAACTTCCAAACTCATTCTATGAGGCCACCATCACCCTAATACCAAAATCTGACAAAGATGCCACAAAAAAAAGAAAACTACAAGCCAATATCACTGATGAACATAGATGCAGAAATCCTTAACAAAATTCTAGCAATCAGAATCCAACAACACATTAAAAAGATCATACATCATGACCAAGTGGGCTTTATCCCAGGGATGCAAGGATTCTTCAATATCCACAAATCAATCAATGTTATACACCACATTAACAAATTGAAAAATAAAAGCCATATGATTATCTCAATAGATGCAGAGAAAGCCTTTGACAAAAGCCAACATCCATTTATGATAAAAACCCCCCAGAAAGCAGGAATAGAAGGAACATACCTCAACACAATAAAAGCTATATATGACAAACTCACAGCAAACATTATCCTCAATGGTGAAAAATTGAAAGCATTTCCCCTAAAGTCAGGAACAAGACAAGGGTGCCCACTTTCACCATTACTATTCAACATAGTTTTGGAAGTTTTGGCCACAGCAATCAGAGCAGAAAAAGAAATAAAAGGAATCCAAATTGGAAAAGAAGAAGTAAAGCTCTCACTGTTTGCAGATGACATGATCCTCTACATAGAAAACCCTAAAGACTCCACCCAAAAATTACTAGAGCTCCTCAATGAATATAGTAAAGTTGCAGGATATAAAATCAATACACAGAAATCCCTTGCATCCCTATAACTAATAATGAGAAAACAGAAAAAAATTAAGAAAACAATTCCATTCACCATTGCAACGAAAAGAATAAAATACTTAGGAATATATCTACCTAAAGAAACTAAAGACCTATATATAGAAAACTATAAAACACTGGTGAAAGAAATCAAAGATGACACTAATAGATGGAGAAATATGCCGTGTTCATGGATCGGAAGAATCAATATAGTGAAAATGAGTATACTACCCAAAGCAATCTATAAATTCAATGCAATCCCTATCAAGCTACCAACAGTATTTTTCAGAGTTAGAACAAATAATTTCACAATTTGTATGGAAATACAAAAAAACCTCAAATAGCCAAAGCGATCTTGAGAAAGAAGAATGGAACTGGAGGAATCAACCTGCCTGACTTCAGGCTCTACCACAAAGTCATAGTCATCAAGACAGTATGGTACTGGCACAAAGACAGAAACATAGATCAATGGAACAAAATAGAAAGCCCAGAGATAAATCCACGCATCTATGGACACCTTATCTTTGACAAAGGAGGCAAGAATATACAATGGATTAAAGACAATCTCTTTAACAAGAGGTGCTGGGAAATCTGGTCAACCACTTGTAAAAGAATGAAACTAGAACACCTCTAACACCATACACAAAAATAAACTCAAAATGGATTAAAGATCTAAGCCTAAGACCAGAAACTATAAAACTCCTATAGGAGAACATAGGCAAAACACTCTCCGACATACATCACAGCAGGATCCTCTATGACCCACCTCCCAGAATATTGGAAATAAAAGCAAAAATAAACAAATGGGGCCTAATTAAAATTAAAAGCTTCTGCACAACAAAAGAAGCTATAAGCAAGGTGAAAAGACAGCCTTCAGAATGGGAGAAAATAATAGCAAATGAAGCAACTGACAAAGAACTAATCTCAAAAATATACAAGCCACTCCTACAGCTCAACTCCAGAAAAATAAACGACCCAATCAAAAAATGGGCCAAAGAACTAAATAGACATTTCTCCAAAGAAGACATACAGATGGCTAACAAACACATGAAAAGATGCTCAACATTACTCATTATCAGAGAAAGGCAAATCAAAACCACAATGAGGTACCATTTCATGCCAGTCAGAATGGCTGCTATCCAAAAGTCTACAAGCAATAAATGCTGGAGAGGGTGTGGAGAAAAGGGAATCCTCTTACACTGTTGGTGGGAATGCAAACTAGTTCAGCCACTGTGGAGAACAGTGTGGAGATTCCTTAAAAAACTGGAAATAGAACTACCATACGACCCAGGAATCCCACTGCTGGGCATACACACCGAGGAAACCAGAATTGAAAGAGACACGTGTATCCCAATGTTCATTGCAGCACTGTTTATAATAGCCAGGACATGGAAGCAGCCTAGATGTCCATTAGCAGACAAATGGGTAAGAAAGCTGTGGTACATATACACAATGGAGTATTACTCAGCCATCAAACAGAATACATTTGAATCAGTTCTAATGAGGTGGATGAAACTGGAGCCTATCATACAGAGTGAAGTAAGCCGGAAAGAAAAACACCAATACAGTATACTAACACATATATATGGAAAAGATGGTAACGATAACCCTGTGTGCGAGACAACAAAAGAGACACAGATGTATAGAACAGTCTTATGGACTCTGTGGGAGAGAGTGAGGGTGGGATGATTTGGGAGAATGGCATTGAAACATGTATAATATCATATGTGAAACGAATCGCCAGTCCAGGTTCAATGCATGATACAAGGTACTCGGGGCTGGTGCACTGGGATGACCCAGAGGGATGGTATGGGGAGGGAGATGGGAGGGGGGTTCAGGATGGGAAACACGTGTACACCCGTGGCAGATTCATGTTGATGTATGGCAAAACCAATACAATATTGTAAAGTAATTAGCCTCCAATTAAAATAAATAAATTTATATTAAAAATAAATAAAATAAAGTACAAAGTAACAGTAAAATGATTGTAATTAAGACCCACACTTAGAGATGATTCTAAAAGTTTTCAAGATTAAAAACAGCTTATCTAAAATAGAATGAGGATGTATTGACTTAGGTCTATCACCACCATTATATGTCAAGAAAATTGATAAATGCCTTTCGGTTTACAGCAAAATTTCTTGACTCTAAAATGATATAGTCCAATATCTAGTCTCTCCTTCTTTCACATACACACACACTCTGACATGCAAACACACACAGTGAGAGCAAAATACAGACATTTGCTAATATATATTTACCATATATCTTTATGCAAACAGTTACTTTATGATGCTGACTAGAAAAATAAGGGACAAAATTTAAAAAGAGAAAGAGGAGAAATGGGCTTTAGAATGTGTGGATCCCACTCAGGAAAGTAACAAAGGAAATTTCTGGAAAGAGGCCATTCAGTAGCCCTAGAAAGCAACTGCTTCAGATTAGAGTAGATAAATTGATGGTGCTAGGAGGAAGGCATATAGGAAAAGACCTCAGCTTGAGAAGATATAAGGAACATATATGAAAATGTAACATGCATATAACATTTTTTTTTACAAACAAAAGAGAAAAGTTAATTGCTAACCCGAAGGGGAATAAAACAAAGTTGTGCTATAATGAGGTATCACCTCACACCAGTTAGAATAGCCATGTTAAAAAGTCTACAAATAGAGACTTGACTGGCAGTTCAGTGGTTAAGACACTGTGCTTCAATGCAGGGGGCACAGGTTTGATCCCTGGTCAAGGAATTAAAATCTTCCATGAGGCGCAGCCAAGAAGAAAAAAGTCTACAAGTATTACATGCTGGAGAGGGTGTGGAGAAAAGTGAACCTTCCTACATGGTTGGTAGGAATATAAAATTGGTACAGCCAAAATGGACAACAGTATGGAGGTTCCTTGTGTTAGTTACTTAGTCATGTCCGGCTCTGTGCATATGCAACCCCATGGACTATAGCCCACCTGGCTGCTCTATCCATAGAATTTTCTAGTCAAGAATACTGGAGTGGTTGCCATTTCCTTCTCCAAGGGATCTTTCCTGACCCAGGGATCAAACCCAGGTCTCCTGCATTGCAGGTAGACTCTTAACTGTCTGAGCCACCAGGCCAGGGAAGCCCTTAGAGGTTCCTTGGAAAACTAAAAGTACAGTTACCATATGATCCAGCAATCCTACTTCCGGGCATATATCCAGCAAAGACAAAAATTCTAATTCAAAAAGATATATGCCCCCCAATGGTCATTGCAGCACTATTTATAATAACCAAGGCATGGAAGCAACCTAAGTGTCCATCAATAGATGAAAAGATAAAGAAGATGTGGTAAATATATACAGCAGAATATTACTCAGCCATAAAAAAAGAATGAAACATCATCATTTGCAGCAACATGAATGGACTTAGAGATGATCACACTAAGTGAAGTCAGACACAGAAAGACAAATATTATATATCACTTTTATGTGGAATCTAAAAATAATATAAATGAATTTATTTACAAACCAGAAACAAAGTCACAGATATAAAAAACAAACTTAGGATTACCAAAGGGAAAAGGAAGGGGAGGGATACTTTAGGAGTATGAGCTTAACAGATGTGTGTGTTGGTAGCTTAGTCATGTCTGACTCTTTGCAACCCCATGGACTGTAGCCTGTTCATGGAATTCTCCAGGCAAGAACACTGGAGTGGGTTGCCATTTCCTTCTCCAAGATACACACCACTTAACAGATACACACCACTATAAATAAAATACATAAACAACAAAGATTTACTATATAGCACAGGAAACTGTACCAAATATCTTGCAATAAACTATAATGAAAAAGAATCTGAAAAAGAGTATGTATGTATTAGGTAGATTTAGTCATGTCCAACTCTTGGGCTGCAGCCTGCCAGGGTCCTCCATGGGATTTTCCAGGCAAGAATACTAGAGTGGATTGCCATTTCCTTCTCCAGAAGGACATGTATGTATAACATATGTATAAATGTATTACACATGTATGTATTACACACATACAAATAAATATTTATATGACAGAATCATTTTGCTATAAACCTGAAACTAACAAAATATTGTAAACTATCAACTATAGTTTAATAAAAAATAAAGCAAAGTTATGTAAAAAGCCATAATTCAAATGTGGAGAAAGTAAACCTTTGGCATGATTTTAGCCAATTGATAAGGAGAAAAGAAACATCATTCCGCACAGCAGAGTACATGACCCAACACAGTTAAAAAGTGAAAATTTTCAGAGTCAATTTATGAATAAAGAATGAAAAGCTTCTGTTGATTGCTGTTTCATATCAAATTAGAAATATAACAATCTCTTTTTTCACTATTTAAGAAGCTTTTTCCAAATAAAATTTTCAGTATTTTTAAATGCTGACATTTTAAAAAATTTTATTTTATATTGGAATATATTGGAGTTGATTTATAACATGCTAGTTTTAGTAAGTGAAAGTGAAAGTCGCTCAGTCCTGTCCGACTCTTTACGACCCCAAGGAAATCTCCAGGCCAGAATACGAGACTGGATAGCCTTTTCCTTCTCCAGGGCATCTTACTAATCCAGGGATCAAACCCAGGTCCCCCGCATTGCAGGCGGATTCTTTACCAGCTAAGCCATCAATTTTAGGTGTACAGCAAAGTGATTCAGTTATACATATGAATATATCTATTCTTTTTCAATCTTAAAAAATAAAAATACAAGGCAGTTGACAAATGGTGGAGACTGATGAAAGTAAAAAAGTGAACAAAATAGTACAGGCAATAATATCACCTCTTAGTAGTGTGCTGCTACGTCACTTCAGTCGTGTCCGACTCTGTGTGACCCCATAGACGGCAGCCCACCGGGCTCCCCTGTCCATGGGAGTTTCCAGGCAAGAGTACTGGAGTGGGGTGCCATCACCTTCTCCGCCTTAGTAGTGTATCAGTATATTATTTATCATTAAAAAACTAACCTTCAGAAGTAATAGAAAGATAAACAACCCTAAAATACACAGAGAATGTATAATCATATGATTTAATATTCTGGAGAACCACCAAAGGAAACGCAATCAAAAATATTCAAAAGAGCTTGCCTTTAGGAAACCAAAAAACTGTTGAATAGAAACAGTTCTTTTACTTTAATCACAAACTCTTCTAAATTGTTTAATTGTTATTATATGTTCATGTATTCCATTTATAATTAAAAAAAAACTTTTTGAAGGAGTTTGGGTGTCATATCCTTCCTAAACCTGAAGATCTAAGTGACTTTCCTTTGTATTTGCATAGTATTCAATGCATACCTCCAATATGGCCTAATTTTACTGTACACATATGACTATGTGTTCATCTCCTCAACCAGACTGTTCTTTTGGAGTAGAAATTAAATTTTATTCATCACTCTACCCTCATCTCCTGGTACATTATCTGGTGCAGATTAAGTAATAATTGTATATTCACTTAATAAATAATCAATCTTATTGGGTAATCTAGATTAAAATCAGTATTTTGATCCATTTGTGAGCATGAATATAAACATTCATGAAATATTTAATTCTTTCATTCCCTCATCATACATTTTAACTCTAGTGGGCTAGTGATCACATAAAGCTACATGTCTCCAACCACCAGTGTTTAGCAGACACTGCAAGGGAATTTTAACCCTAATATAATATTCAAAATTCATCACACCTAGAATTTAAATGTAAATCAAATGGTGGTTCTCAGTTTAAAAAGAAGCGGACTCACAGATATAGAGAACAAACTTGGGGTTATCAGTGGGGAGAAAGAAGGGGGAGAGGCAATATGGGGAGGAGATTAAGGGATACAAACTATTATGTATGAAATAAACTACAAGGATATGTTGTACAACATAGGGAATATAGACAATATTTTATAATAACTACACATTGAATATAACCATTAAAAATTGTGACTCACTATATTGTACTCCTGTAACACATAAATTTGAACAACTATACTTCAAAAATTTTTAATTTTAAAATAATTCAAATCAAAGAATATTTTAAAGTTGGTTTTAAGTCTATCCAGTATTAAATCATCACATCAAGCTCAAAAATGTTAAAACCCCTCTAACTCACAGCATGCCACTATCAGTCTTAATTTGGTATTATTTCATAGAAATGTTGCAATTACAATTTAGTCCACATTGATCAGCAAAAGTTAAAGGGCAAAATTAATTAATGGAAGTAGTAAAGGGCAAAAAATTAATATGATGACACATCTAAAATGCTCAGAGTGTAGAGAGGCACTGTTATTTTGAGATTATCCAAATTGATTTTGCAAAAGAAGGGAAAATCTGTGAATAAAGCTGAATTTCAAGACACTTAATTGTATGTCAGTATTTAAAAAAATAATTACTAAATATGACAACCACCTTATAGATTTGAAACTTCTGACTAATAGACCTAACAATGACTAATGACATTACAAATAAGCTGTGAAGAAAATGTACAGCAGCTGCATTGAAACTGTGCCTTCCCAGTTGATGTGTGAATTTATACTAAAATTTCATATTTTAAGAATGACTCAATTTTATTAAAATGCATGAATAGTTTTAGACACCATATAAAGTATATAAATTTTTTAAGTTGCAAAGATTTTCTGGTGATACTTATTTTGAGTACATAAGGAACAGTGTCATAGTCAAACAATGAATTCAACATGCTTATAGAATATATGAGGACTTTAGATCAAGCAACAGTGAGTAGTTGGTGACAATAAATATTCTTATCTTTTGGAGTATTTGTGCGACGTTCAGAGTCCTAACATAAACCGAATCCAAAAGTAAAATCAGAATATTAACTTTTCTATTTACAAAACTCCATCATTACATCTCACTTGCTCACTTGCTATGAATAAATTTCAGAGATAGACTCGGAAGGTGTTTCAAAATATATTTTAGGTCAAAGGAAAGTAAGAGAGATTAGAAGGAGAAGCTCTTTATCACAGAGTTATTAAGTATCTATTCTAATAATAGAATGTTAATTTTTCAGTCCTTTGTGACTCTTTGCGATTCCATGGACTGTAGACCACCAGGCTCCTCTGTCCTTGGGATTCTCCAGGCAAGAATACTGGAGTGGGTTGCCATTTCCTCCTCCAGGGGATTCCTGGCCCAGGAATCGAACCCAGGTCTCCCGCATTGTGGGCAGATTGTTGACTGTCTGAGCCACTAGAAAGACCAATAATGAATAGAATCTAGGATTTACGTCTTGTGATGTTCAATGGTCTTTCTACTAAATGATGGTTTCCAGTCCTTTTCAACTACTAAAACACATATATCCTGTCAGGTCTCAATTCGCAGTCATTTGTAAAGTAGTAAAATCTGTAATGACCCATTTCCAAACTAAGTAATTTTTTAAATTAATTAATTAACTATTGGCTATGCTGGGTCTTAGCTGCAGCGAAAGGACTTATTTGACCCCACGGCATGTGGGATCTTCGTTCCCCAACCAGAGATTGAACTCACGTCTCTTGCATTGGAAGGCAGACCATCAACCACTGGACCACCAGGGAAGCCCCTAAACTAAGTAATTTTTAAAGCCTCTCCCACTCCCACATACCAAGAAATGGCTCACCATAAGTAGCATAAAGCCTCTTGATGACAGTGAAAGAGGAGAGTGAAAAAGTTGGCTTAAAGCTCAACATTCAGAAAACAAAGATCATGGCATCCGGTCCCACCACTTCATGGGAAATAGATGGGGAAATAGTGGAAACAGTGTCAGACTTTATTTTGGGGGGCTCCAAAATCACTGCAGATGGTGATTGCAGCCATGAAATTAAAAGACATTTACTCCTTGGAAGGAAAGTTATGACCAAGCTAGATAGCATATTAAAAAACAGACATTACTTTGCCAAAAAAGGTCTGTCTCATCAAGGCTATGGTTTTTCCAGTAGTCATGTATGGATGTGAGAGTTGGACTGTGAAGAAAGCTGAGCACTGAAGAATTGATGCTTTTGAACTGTGGTGTTGGAGAAGAGTCTTGAGAGTCCCTTGGACTACAAGGAGATCCAACCAGTTCATTCTAAAGAAGATCAGTCCTGGGATTTCTTTGGAAGGAATGATGCTAAAGCTGAAACTTCAGTACTTTGGCCACCTCATGTGAAGAGTTGACTCATTGGAAAAGACTCTGATGCTGGGAGGGATTGGGGGCAGGAGGAGAAGGGGACGACAGAGGATGAGATGGCTGGATGGCATCACCGACTCGATGGACGTGAGTCTGAGTGAACTCCAGGAGTTGGTGATGGAAAGGGAGGCCTGGTGTGCTGCAATTCATGGGGTCTCGAAGAGTTGGACATGACTGAGTGACTGAACAGAACTGAACTGAAGTAGCATAAGTGGAAGAAATAACAGACACCCACATGAAACCTAGAACAACATTCTATACTTGCCAACTAAAGTAGTTAGGAGTGATAGTAAATTCTAACAGGCTATGAAAGAAGTTTAAGAAACACCTTTTTTTTTTTATGAGCTACATTTATAAAGCTGCCTACAATATCCTTATGCTTAAAATGATCCTTCTAATCATTGAAGGAAACATAAATATAACCCTGTCAGATTTAACAAACAAGTTGTCAACTATCTAGCGTCTCTGATCCAAGATGTTCAAGTACCTTAAGATCCGTATAACACACACCACCAAGCAGGCAGATATTGGATTGTGCTTTTTCATCACTGTTGGCTCCAATATTAATATAATATCTATTGAGGCATTTCAAAATTGTAAACACATAATTCATGCATGGATAGTGAGCATAAAAACAAATGCCTTTCTGCATCTGGGGGATGAATTAACAGAAAAAATAGGAACGATTAGAGAAAAAGTGTGTTCTTGCTTCCTAGGGCGAAGTTCTTGCATGAGATCTTCATGCAGCCTGTGGATCTAGTTCCCAGAACAGGGATCAAACCCGGGCCACCAGCAATGGGAGCATGGAGGCCTAGCCACTGGACCACCAGTGAAGTCCTGGCACATACAGTGTCTTTCAAAAATTTATACTATGGGACCCAGAAAAAATTCTTCCCCTAAGAAAAACATTTTAAGAGAACTATCTCTATGTGCAAAGATGTACATCTAAAGTCACTTGATGATGAAAAATTAGAACCAACCTAATTGTGAAGCAACGGTTAATAGACAATTGTTATATTTTCATTGTTAATGTATAAAATAACAAAAATAAGTTAAAAGTTAATAGTAGTTTTCAGAAATAAAAATACTGATGAGGAAATAAATATTCATGGTAAGACACTGATTAAAAAAATGGAGAACACAAAACATATTCACAGAATGATTTAAATTATTTAAAGTGTACTATATAGTATATGTATATTTCTGCAAAGGAAAAGGCCTGTTTCTTTTAAATTATGCAAAATATTAACTGAAGTTATCTTTAGGTTTTGTTTTAGTGGGTGATTTATATTTCTTTTCTTAATATACTGGAAAATTTTCTCAGCAAGTCTGTGTTAAGCTAGTGAAAAAGTCAAAGTGTTAGTGGCTCAGTTGTGTTTGACTCTTTGCAACCCCATGGACTGTAGCCTGCCAGGCTCCTCTGTCCATGGGATTCTCCAGGTGAGAATACTGGAATGGTTTGCCAAGCCTTCCTTCAGGGGATCTTCTCAGGGGAATTGCCAGCAGTCCAGTGGTTAGGACTCTGTGCTTTCACTGCCCAGGGATCTGGGTTCAATTCCTGGTTGGGGAACTAAGATCCCATAAACTGCACAGTGTGACTAAAAATAAAGTGGGGGGGGGGGTGGTATAAAATTAAAAGTAAGCAAAAGTTAAAGATATTTTATAAAATAATTTATTAATAAAAAAATACACATTTCTACCTCATATAAGGACATATGAGGCTTTAGATTCTTCCTGCTGTCCTGACTCACATGCTACAGTGAAATTAAGGCATGTATTTCTAATAGAAGACAATACTGTAAGACTGCACCATAAAAACAAAACTAGAAATTTCCAGTCAGAAAAATCCTCCAAAGGAAGGATGAAGATTCTCACCCAACAACCCTGAATCAGTCCTGTATATGGAGTTTTTGCCAAAATATGGAATACTTTTTTTCTTTTAATACAAACATCTTACTTTGAAATCCTGAGATTTCTCAGAATTTCAATTAAAAATTAAAGATTTTTCAGAAATTATTTTTTAAAACATCTGCAAACTCATGAAAATACATAATTGTTCTATTATAAGGATTTTTCTGTTGTCAAGTCTTTTTTTCTTCATGTTACTATATCATGAAGTGTATTACTATGAAGTTACTATATCATAGACGTGTCATCCCAAGAAGCTATGTTATCATTTTACCTGAATCCATCTCAACGAAGATTAAGAAATACCATGTTTCATGTGATTCTGAGATGTTTATATTTTAACATCTCTGAGGCGTGGATGCTTCTCACACTTTCATGGCATGTCACATAAATTCACGGCACTTTTTCCTTCTTTACAGTCTTTTAAATAATGGTTCACTTTACAATGTGTCCAATTCAATTAAACATTCCAACCCCTCACCTCTTCCATTTGATCACCTCAAATCAATAATGCAAAACCTTGATTTTGTAAACTCCAAATTGCCAAAACCTCTAAAATTTAAGAACATTTCCTAAGTTCAGAACTCTTCTCTCAAAAATCAACAAACCACTTAACTTGACCAACAAGTGGTTCGCAGTGAAAAGGATAGAGAAGACAAATACAAATGTGTTGTTTCAGAGTTAGTACAAGGAACGTACCCAGGCAACAGTATAAATGTGTTACACACACATTTCAAGTTAGCCATCAATGATATATAAAGCAATTATTGAATTGATGGCCAAAGACATTGGATATGTGTCAGCTCTGGCTAAGACTCTGAAGCTAGACAGCTGCTGCTGCTGCTAAGTAGCTTCAGTCGTGTCCGACTCTGTGCAACCCCAGAGACGGCAGCCCACCAGGCTCCCCCGTCCCTGGGATTCTCCAGGCAAGAACACTGGAGTGGGTTGCCATTTCCTTCTCCAATGCATGAAAGTGAAAAGTGAAAGTGAAAGTGAAGTCTCTCAGTCATGTCCAACTCTTAGCAACCCCATGGACTGCAGGCTCCTACCCAGGAGCTCCTGCCAGGCTCCTCCGCCCATGGGATTTTCCAGGCAAGAGTGCTAGAGTGGGTTGCCCTTGCCTTCTCCAGCTAGACAGCTAAGCTCACTCAAAAATATTGGCCAGTATTTCCCCCCCTTTTAAGTAGAGGACCAATGAATAAGATTTTTTAAAGTGTTTTTAATGTGCATGAACAATGAATGAGTCAATATGATGTAACTGGGAGTCCCCTTCCTGTGTCCAAGCCATTGGTTGGTTAGGGTTTCATTCTGTTCTTTCTCTTTAGGGGTAAAGATGATCTTTTGAACCTACAAAAATTTTTAAGTTGTAACAACTTGATGTCCTACTTTTTCCTTCTCACTAATGTCATTGTGATCATGTTCTTATTCCTTAAGACAGCTTACGAAACAGCGAGGTAATTTAAAATTGCCTTTCATGTTGATAAATTTGAAACTGAGAATCCAGTGATATTTAAAATATAGATTGAAATAACTGCTGCATAAGAGTCTCCTTTTAAATTCTTAGTTTTTAAGTTCTTAATTAAAACAACTTGTAACATGTTTTCTGTGTTTACTAAAAGCAATAATAAAATATTAAGTAACACCTGAAAAAAAAAATAAGGGAATGAAACTATCTAGCTTCCTATGTGACTGAGATGGTTTCAGTTCAGTTCAGTCACTCAGTCGTGACCAACTCTTTGCAACCCCATGAACCGCAGTACACCAGGTCTCCCTGTCCATCACCAACTCCCTGAGTCCACCCAAACCCATGTCCATTGAGTCGGTGATGCCATCCAACCATCTCATCCTCTGTCGGCCCCTTCTCCTCCTGCCCCCAATCTTTCCCAGCATCAGGGTCTTTTCAAATGAGTGAACTCTTCACATCAGGTGGCCAAAGTATTGGAGTTTCAGCTTCAAAATCAGTCCTTCCAATGAACACCCAGGACTGATCTCCTTTAGAATGGACTGGTTGGATCTCCTTGCAGTCCAAGGGACTCTCAGGAGTCTTCTCCAACACCACAGTTCAAAAGCATCAATTCTTCAGCACTCAGCTTTCTTTATAGTCCAACTCTCACATCCATGCATGACCACTGGAAAAACCATAGCCTTGACTTGACGGACCTTTGTTGACAAAGTAGTGTCTCTGCTTTTTAATATGCTATCTAGTTTGGTCATAACTTTCCTTCCAAGGAGTAAGCGTCTTTTAATTTCATGGCTGCAATCACCATCTGCAGTGATTTTGGAGCCCAGAAAAATAAAGTCAGCCGCTGTTTCCACTGTTTCCCCGTCTATTTGCCATGAAGTGATGGGACCAGATGCCATGACCTAGAAGCTGCTTTTCTGACAAGTACTTTATATATCTCTGGTGGATGGCTCAGAACCTGGGTAAAGGCAACTGCATTATTCCTGAGGAAGGACAAGCAGCTTGTTGTGACCCTCGGTCCCTGACATCACACTTGGAAGACCTCTTCAACCAATATAGAATTTTTTTGAAAGTTGTAACTGTAATTAATATCCATACTAATTTTGTTTTCCCCAAACCATCTGTGTTTAACTTGGGATAGACATTCATCTCAAATAGTCCTGGTATATTACAGAAGACCAAGTAACTATACCTGTTTACTTATGATTGGTCCTTCCACATTAGAAAGGAAAAACTTATTCAATTTTACCAGTGATATCTGTTAGACTGGGCTTCCCAAATGGTGCTAGTTGTAAAGCACCCATCTGCCAATGCAGGTAGATATAAGAGACGCAGGTTCAATCCCTGGATCAGGAAGATCCCCTGGAGAAGGGTATGGTAACCCACTCCAGAATTCTTGCCTGAAGAATCCCAAGGACAGAGGAGCCTGGCAGGCTGCCATCCATAGTGTCACACAGAGTCAGACCCAATGGAAGCGACTCAGCACACATGCAAGCCTCTGTTAGAGTGTATCTATGAGTTAGATACAGTGTATCTGCAGTGTATCTAGAGTGATAGAGTGTATCTAGAGTGTATCTAAGCAAAAAACATAGGAAGAGAACTTAATAAAAAAAAGGAAAAAGCAAAGACAGTAATAGACCCCATAATTAAGGCAGCAATCGCAGGGGGTGACAAGGTGGCAAACATCAGACATTCTAACAGAAGAGAAAATTATAATAGAATAAAAAGATGAAACATCTTTGCAGCTGAAGGATTCATACATTCATGTGCATCAGTTGCTTTAATAGACCCATACTCAATTTATAATAAATTTATGAATGAAGGAATAACACATTAAATATTTGTAGCAAAAGTCCCTATCTAACTTTGGTTATGACTCTCAATCTTAATACTGATATTCTTAAAAACATGGAATCCCTGAAATGTTTTTCTGGCAGGAATTATTAGATATGGTGGTGTCATATTCCCTCAAAGGGCATTTTGCTTATTAATTCATTCAATAGTCATCTTTCTCAAATAGTAAACAAGCTCAGTAAAGGCAGAAGGTGTTTTTATAGTTTGCATCTCCTTTATCCAGCACTGTATTCTCAGCACCAATAAGAGTGTCTGGCACATAGCGTGTGTCTAATACATAATTGTTGAATGAATGGAAACTGTACATATCATTTAGGAATTTCATACAATTCACTATATCTTTATAGCAATAAGATAGAATTGCTTATTACTTAAGACTAAGTACAGCACGCTCAGAAATTTGTGGCCAAGTATCATTTGAAGTGTATTTCAATACATTTCAATACATTGAAGTGTATTTCAGCTTGGTAATTAAATAGAAGTTTTACACTTTCAAGTAATCCCTTCCAAATACTCCAGCACAAATACTTGAAATTAGTATAAGTCAGATACTCATGCACAGCCCATCAGCAAATTCCTTCTCAGAAAGCGAGAACATGAGGTATAAGTGGACATGAAGAGGCCTGGGTCCTATGTTTCCTGCTATAAAAACTACACGTAGTGCTGGACTTCCTGTGGTTAGTAATACTCTGGTAACTCGTTTGGAGAGTTAGAGGCAGTGTTTGTGGAGAAGCAGAAGGCTTGCTAGCTCTAGTGGCTGAGTGCCAGTGGAGGGCAGCAGAGAGCTACTTCAGACAAAATAACATTTAAGAGGAAGAAAACAGCTCCCAGTTGAGAGCAGGGTCCTTCGCCAGATCTACCGCCTGCTACTGAAGAGGCAGCCCATTTGGAAAGCCAGCCCACAGGGTAGCCAGCAAGAATGGAATTCCCAAATACATTAATGTATGAAGCCAAGAAGGAAGGGAGATGGGCAAGAAACAAGGCCAGAACACTCAGGATAATTCAAACTGGGACTCAGCACAGATCCCAAGAGCCACTGATTAAGATAGTGATCTCTCTCCAGAGTTGCTGAATCAGAGGATGTCTTACATTTGTTTTAATTCCAAAATCCAGGATCCTAAGTCGTTAACAAACATGTTTTGAGTATAACCTTTTTCATTGATTGTCCCTCCTGTAGAAAATATAAATATTATGTTTTAACATTATTTTTGCTATCTTTTTACAAAGATTATCCCTCAAGAAGAAAATATAAACAATATAGATAATATAAAATTGTTAGCATTAAGAGGAGAAAATCATACATGAGTGAAAAGTAACAAGCACAGATTCTATCATGGTGCAAGGTTCCCAAGAATGCCCTAAAAGTTGAGACTTCTCAAATATATGTGGTAGGATCTTGGTGAGGCCTAAGGAACAGCAGCAGGCCAGTCAGTAACCTGGTTTCCAGTGTGAGGACGTCAACCCTGAAGACCACCCGCAGGAAGATGCAACCTAGTGGGGCCAGAATTCATGCGGCTGCTCTGGGTCTTCCTAGAGGTACGAGATCAGGTGAGTAATTTAGTCTCTCTAGGCCAATTTCCTCACTTCTAAAGTAAAATAATACCTGTCTCTTGAATCTGAGAGGAATTCACAAAAGAAAATATGCCTTGCTAATTTTATACCAATATAGGGTACTTTTATTACCAGTCTGAATTGTATAAAGAGCAGGAGGACATCTAGAGAGATGAGAAAAGAAAAAGCAAAAAGCATCTTAAAAATAAGCCCTTGAGAGATTCAGAATTTTCTTTATGATGAATCTATTCCTTCTGTCAATCCAGGTCAGTATAGTTTTGATTCTCCTCATATATGTCTTGAGCCTCCCTGGAGCCTATATTAAATGTTGAGCATATTTGCATCTGGATAAGGAAATAGCAACCCACTCCAGTATTCTTGCCTGGAAAATCCCATGGACAGAGGAGCTTGGTGGGCTACAGTCCATAGGGTCACAAGTGTTGGACATGACTTAGCGACTAAACCACCACCACCATATTTGCATCATAGGGTAATATGTGCCTCCTGTGAACAATCTTCTCCTTGAGAAATACATGTGATGGTATTTTAAGCCACATAGAAATGGGAGACATTTTACTGCCATCTCTTGAAGAAATGTATTCATAGGGCCACAGAAACGGGAAGGAAATGTAGGCTGCTTGCAGCCAGAATACTTTGGCTCTGGCTAATAATAATAATAAATAATCATTACCATGAGGATATGAGAACATGTTAGATAAACTCAAATACATCTGCCCCAGCTTTGTGTTCAGTTGTTCCATTCCCACACTGTGATTTTTCTGGATGGACAGCAGAGGGCTGAGTGAATGCCAACGAACTGGTAAGTGTTGACTGGAAAGTCTAATATTTTTGCCATTTCTAAAAATCAGACAAAGGGGGAGATGGGCAGGACATGAAGAACTAGGAATCCTCAGTTCCTTTAATTGAAATTTCTGACAAGATGCCTAACTGGAGAATTCAGAATCTATACTGAAGAGTCACAAATGACCACAGAGTTACCCAAAGAGGGTCCTGGCAAATGAGGACTGGAGAGTTATTGATTTACAGTTGTTTTGAGCAATAAGGGACATGGGGTGTTCGACCTCCTCATTTTGTAATTAAGGAAGCTAAGGTCAAGAAAGTGGCATGGGACTTCCCTGGAGGTACAATGTATAAGAATCCACCAGCCAATGCATGGGACATGAGTTCATTCCCTGGTCGAGGAAGATTCCACATGTTACAGAGCAACTAAGCCCATGTGCCACGATTACTAAGCTCATGCTCTAGAGCCTGTGCTCTGCAGCAAGAGAAGATATCACAATGAGAAGCCCGTACACCACAACAAAGGGTAGCTCCCACTCACCACAACTAGAGAAAGCCAATGTGTAGCAACAAAGACCCAACACAACTAAAATTAATTAATTAAAAAAAAAAAAAGAAAGAAAGAAAGTGGTGTGACTAGCTTAAGTTCTCCCTGGGGTTAATTATGTGTCTAGTTGTCTTATTAGACTAGATACTACCTGGCTAAAATATCTAGTAAGTCAATCAGTGGCGAAATTACATAGTAAAAACGCAGAAAGTACTGGTCAAAGTAAAATATAATAAACAAAGTTGGCTTCCTTTAAAGTTATAAAACATGGATCCATACATTCCAGCAGTCATCATCTGCTTTGCTATTAGGAATTGAAACACACACTTCAGAGAGTGCATGAACAAACTATGCCCACACACGTTGCCAGCTTATAAGCTCACAGAGAATAAGATGAAGTCTTTACCTCTGTCTAAAGTATGAAATGCCAAGAAAATGCTAACATAGTTACTCTGAAATGTCTTAGGCTATGCAGTCTCTGCCATTACTAAGACTTCACCTGTGCCCAGATAATCCTTGATACAGAAAGAGATGAAGACTATCTAGTAATGGGAATCCTATTTCTTTGAATTTAAAAATATTTCAAGCAAGGTGATATACACAGAGTATATAAATATGATGACTTAAAGGAGGGAATTATTTTTAGTGTGTTCCATGATATTGACTAGACAGCAATCTGAAATCATCTAAATGGTTGATCCAAATGGAAGGAAATATTGGAAATTTCTAACTTTTTCCAATTTTGTTAAGTATTTGTGCAGTAATACAATTGATTTTAATTTGGAATATTAGCTAAATAAAGCACAATCCATAAAATTATTTTTTAGAACTAGTCTCTTGAAATTAAAAGACAGTTGCTTCTTCAAAGAAAAGCTATGACAAACCTAGACAGAGTATTAAAAAGCAGACATGTTACTTTGCTGACAAAGCTTCATATAATCAAAGCTCTGGCTTTTCTAGTAGTCATGTACAGATGTGAGAGTTGGACCATAAAGAAGGCTAAGGCCGAAGAATTGATGCTTTTTAACTATGGTGCTAGAGAAGACTCTTGAGAGTCCCTTGTATAGCAAGGAGATCAAACCAGCCCATCCTAAAGGCAATCAGTCCTGAATATTCATTGGAAGGACTGATGCTGAAGCTGAAGCTCCAAAACTTTGGCCACCTGATGCAAAGAGCAGACTCGTTGGAAAAGACCCTGATGCTGAGAAAGATTGAAGGCAGGAGGAGAAGAGGGCAACAGAGGATGACATGGTTGGATGGCATTACCAACTCAATGGACATGAGTTTGAGCAAATACCAGGAGATAGTGAAGATAGCAAAGCCTGGTGTGCTGTATAGTCCATGGGGCTGCGAAGAGTCAGACATGACTGAGCGACTGAACAACAATAACAGTCTCTTGACATGGAATTTAAAACATTAAAAGAATGTTCTAATCATTTTTAACTGCCGTATATGCACACTTGAGGTTGGCAAGCATCTTTCTTTTTCTCATTGCCATAATCTATACTCTGTAAGATCTCCTTGAATACAAAAGAGTACTGTTTGCCAGACAATTAAGATTTATTAGAAAACCCGAGATATCTCACTCTGAAAGCCCACTCCTCAGTAAACTTTCCACAGTTACTACTGAGCACTATTGTCACTAGATGTCGCTGCTGCTGTTTGAATAACATTTTTTTTAACCTCTTTCAAAAAAAAAAAAATTCTTGGGGTTTGGGAAATTGTTTTTAACTTAACTGCTTTTGCGATTTTGATGAGTGGATGATATCTTCTATATTAATGAATGCAGATCACTTATTTTTCAGATGAAGGAAAAAAAACCAATAAAGGTGAAGTAACTTGCTAAGAAGCCATAAGAAAAGCATGGTAGAGCCAGAGCTAGAAAGCTCTGTTCTAATATCTATATTTTTTTAGGTTTAAAAAAAAAAAACTAAAATATTTTAAATGGGAGCAATAAAGGTAATCATCTTTTAACCAAAACTGAAAAAAATACTTATTATATATTAATTTTATTTTTCTTTCTGTCTAATATCCTTCACCTTGGAAACTGGATACATATGAATCCTGATGACACAGGACTTTCTCTGGCCAGACTTTAAGAAGTAAGAGAACCTGACAAAGGCCATCAGCTAAGCTCAGGTGATTCCTTCCTCAGGACAGTCTCCTACAAAGAGAGGCTGGGGGAGGAAATGCCAGCAAGCCCAGGACAGTCTCCTCCATAAAGTTAGTAAAACTAGCAAGCGTTCACAACACACAAACAATCTGATACAGAGAGCATCTCCAACGCAGCTTTCCTGCCAAAACAGAAAAGAAAGCCAGCAGAGTTCTCTTCAGAAGGCAGGAGCTAAGAAGGAAGCAGAGGAGGCTGTGAGCAATCCTGAACTGCTTTCACACACTGAGGTGAGAAGAAAGAGGAAGGCAAGTTAACCAAAGAGGCAACCAAGTGCCACGGCTGAAGCTTCCAGATTCTTCGGCTCCTAAGAGAAAACCAAAATTTCACTATCCCTCGGGTGTATTGGCAGGCAGGAGATAGAGGGAGGGGAGCCCTCCTACCCTTGCAAACAGTGGTTGGACCCCCTTCTCAGTCCCCACCTCAAGTAAAGAAGAGTAGGGGGTGTAATGGACGTGCCCTGAAAAGAGAAGGAGCCAGCATCGCGGCTAGCCTTGGGAAAATCTCCACAGATGAGCATTTTTGTTGCGTTAAGTGGACTGCATTAGCAGCCTAAACACGTAGGGGAAGGCTAACATCGCCTGTTAATATAATGCGGGAAAGGAATGATAGACCTGGGAGTTGAGAGTGAAAGCGCTAGTTTGATGTAAAACAAAACGAAAAGATTCTGGGGACTTAAGTTCTTAGGTTTTGGGGCGTTGCCTCACACCACCGGGGAGGCATGTACTGGGCCATCCGTTTTAGGAGAGATATAGCTGTATCTATATTTCGACTATTTAGAAAGTACTTCCTGCAGTATGAAAAAGAGGTCCATGGTTCTGAGGTTGTCTCTGGGATGTCTCCTTTAAACTCCGGCAGCGTCGGGGCTGAGAACTGACAAGTAGGGAGGTTCTGAGAAACTCAGCATAGAAATGGTCACCTCCACCCACCTCGAGCTGCGTCTTTTCTGTCACACTATTTGGATAGGTTGTAGAGACAGAATAAAGATAGGCATGGGGAAGGTGAGAAATTGGGAAAGGAAAGCAAAGAGGGGAGGAAGAAAGGGAAGGGAAAACTTTAGGAATTAAGCCAAATTAAAGTCCAATTATTTATCAGGGTAGGGTTTTGGTTTGGGGTTTTTATTTGCCCCATACGAATTCAGCTTGTTTTTCCCTCGGCTTTCTAGCAAACTTTCAGCTTGAACAATGTTCTAGGCACATAAAGAAAAGCAAAACAAAACTTTGGACGGATGGGGCGGGTAGAAACGCATGCAGGGTAGTCGCGCGGCTGTGGACAGACAGCTCGCTGCTCGCTACCAAGCAGGGCACCCCCCTAACTTCAGTTTTCCTAGCCCCTCGCATCCGCTTAGCATCTCCTTTCCCCAAGATCTGCTTGAGAGCAGGCAAGATCCGGATGTAAGGCTGGCTTTCTCTGTGCGATGAGCCAGCCGATAGATGGGAGCCGCCAAAACTAAAATCCGAAATCGTCCCTGGTCCCTTCGGAGTCCATTCTCAAATTACTCTGCAAAATGTGGACGTTTCTCGAAACTCCAGGATTCAGTGTAAAGACCTGGGATTTCTCCTGGTTCGGCCTTCCCGGGCCACATGGGTGACCCCTCCAAACATGGTTTTCTCCCAACACCTTTACCTCAGAACTTCAAACAACTCATTTAGGAAAATCAAAGGACTCTTTGGGCTCGAGGGTTTGATTAGAAAAGAACCCGGGCCGCACAACTCCGCCTTTGCGGCGGGGAGGGGCGTGATGTGGACCGGGGAGAATTCGGGGGTAAAGGCCCCGCGGTGAACAACTGGCAGACAGGGGGACCCGGGTCCGGGCTGTGTAATTTCCCTAAGAACGCCCTTCAAAAAGCACTGGAATGTGGGGTCTCGGCATCAACTGTTGCCTTTTCAGACCTGAATTCAGGCTGCTCTGGACGAACTGTGGTCAAAAGTGGATTCTCTCTCCAGACCCCAATATTCCCTGATCTGCTTTCCCGGCGCGCTCTAGCGCTTTGCTGGAAGAGGATCGCGCTGCCAGAGACTAGGCGCTTCCGTCAATTGCACAGAGCAATTATTAAGAAAATATTATGACGATGTTGTAGGGTGGAAGGGGACTGAGGGGTGGGGGAGGGGGGAGTTAGTTTGGAGAGCAATTTGCAAAGGAATATTAACTTTGATTCCCGAGGTCACCGCCGGAAAACGGGCTGGCGTTGGCTGAACTGCATAGCTCTTCCTCTAGGTGGCGGCCGTTGGTACCCAACAACAGTTAGGCGGTGCTGACTCCAAACAGGATTAAGCTTCTTGCTGGTTAAAAATAATAATAGTAATAATATAGAGGTGTGGGGCTGTTTTTCCCTCTTTTGGATATTTATTTATTGCAGGGAAAAGTCATTGATTTTTCTAAGCAAACTGTGTTTCTCCTTCACTTGGTGGAAAATAAAAACTGTTTGAATAAATAAGTTATTTCTGAACATTTTGTTGTCAAAGTGTTAAATGTTCCCGTCATTTTTATTCAAACACTAACATGATTACAGCCAATTATATATTCACCAGTGTTCTTTATTTTAGAGTAATTGTACTTGTCACTAATAAAACAGAGGCATAATGGATCGCTACTGTTCTGGATTTTCAAGCAATTTTGTGTAATTTGATTGAATTATACATCTTATCTGCTACTTTTTTTATTTTTATATTTGGAGATCCTATTTTCTTGAAAATTGCAGCTCTATGCTTGTTTTGTTGTTTCACCAGTAACGTACACTTCGGTAACACTGATAAATAGAAAGAGTCCCTTTGAAATGTCGAAAATCAGCTGTTTCTTTTCCCACCGCCCCCCAACCCCCCCTCCCCGAAATTCGATGCAGGGAAGACCTGAACTCTGCGCTGCCAGGCTGTCTGAGCCAGTGGGTGCACGCTTACCCGAAAAGTCCAACGCCAGGACAAACTCTCCATTCACCTCAAACTAGATGCCTCCCTGCCTCTAGTCTTTGGGGTTTTGTCTCTTTCCTGTAATGATACTGTTGGGTGTCTGGGGCTTCAAACATGCCAAGACAAGCCGACCATGGGCTCAGTCCGTGTGCAATAAGTATCAAGGGAAAGAGTATATACAGCACCGTGGAAAGATAAACTGTATATATTACTCCAATTACACAACCCCCAAACGTCCTACCTACCCAACCATCCCCCAGCAATTACAACAATTATCTGTCTATTCGCCTATGTTCTTTTTAGGTTCAGATATACTTTAGAAAACCGAGATCAATAGTTTTTTGTTTTAAAGATAATTTCAACTAGATGATACAGGGTTGGGGGGAGGGTGACACATATACCCAGCGTTCACATATCTAAACAAATAAAGAAATAAACGTGACAGCAGACAGAAAAGAGTAGGATTTTAAGGGGCCATGTCTGCAACTAAAAGAGCAGAGACTATGCAATGCTTTTCCCAACAAATCTCTCCAGTTCCTAGCACACAACTAAACGCCCCTCTAGGAGCTGCAAACGCCAGTTGGAGCCAAAGACTCTGACAAGTGGCTGTGTATGACCCAATATTTATCAATAACAATAACAACAAAATCAAGTGAAACCTAGGCTGGGGATTTTGAACTGCTTCTAAAGCTGTGGCGTGGATATGCACGTGGGAGAAAAAAAAAAAGTCGCTGGAGATGAGTTGGCTCCATTTGTCCGCCCTGGGGAGCAATCCCGGGGCAAAATCCAGTGCTAATTGATCCCAACCAGCCACACTATCAGCTGAAATCTTTGAGAGGGACAAAGACAGAGGAGCGTGTGCTAAAGATACTCTAAGCATTTCTTCAAGTAAATCGCCGTGTGTAATCAATAGCATGTGGAGTATATATAAATAGGAAAAGACAGCCACTTCTAATCAATGGGGAAAACAGTGTTCACGCGTGACTCCAGACTTCTTTAAAATCTAGTGTCTCCTACCCTCCGATGGCTTTGCGGTCCGGACTTCGGATTTCTAGGAAAACCTGCGGGCCGCGTTCAGTGTTCCAAGCCGGAAAGCAGATACTCAGCTCAGCTAGGGGCTTTTCGTCTTCTGGGGTGTTTCCCCTAAGGCCAAAGGATAGGCTACCTAGGCGACGATCACAGCGCGGGGTGCCTCCCGCGGGCGGCCGCGGGGACTTGAGTTGGGACCGCTCGGGAGGGAGCCCCGCGCCCCTCAGCTCTGTCCAAGGCAGCAGCGCTCAGCGACCGCCTGCCAGCCTCAAGGCTGCTCTCCAAGGAGCCGGGCTTTCTCAGCGATCCCATTTCCCTGTGGCCTCATCTATCTTATCTAACAAGTTCACGCTCCAAGAGAAAAGAAAAGGGTGAGGGGAAAAAAAAAAAAGGAAAAGATCTTCACCGTGGTGATTCATAGTTCACACGCTCGCTCGGGAGCCAAACTTGCCGACCCGGCTTTCTTCTTGAACCGGTACTTTCTCTCCAGAGTGCTTAGGACAAGCCTAGAAGGAAGATACTAAACAAGAACCTATCTAGGATTGTTTTTAAAATAAGAGTGACCCCACCCCCCATCACCACCACTACCTTTTTTGTAGATTCTGAACCGGAAGAGTAGAGTTGTTTTGTTTGCACATGATAACGGTCACTTGTTCCTGACGCTATCCTGCATCTGCCTTACCCTGGCCGCTCCTCTCCTCCCTGCCTTCGCCTCCTTCGAAAGGGCCAGGGCCGGAGAGAAATAGGGTTATAACTGCTCTCCCCCATCACCCCTTCCATGTAACTGAATATTCAAGTTAACTTAAACCGGCTTTTAACCCTGAGCTGTGCTTTATACAAATAATAAGCTGAAAACCTTTAACTGGGCTCTTTTTTTTCCGCCTTCACTGTGGCAGATGACCTCTTAGCCCAAAAATATTGATCTGTATGCCTGCTTCCGGCATGATGTGCAAACACGAGACATCTGGGCTTAAAAGGTAACTCTAAGAGGGGAAAATCCGGAAATGAAACCTAAAAGCAAGTCTTCTAGGAGGATTGCGCTCGGCAGGCACGGGCGACAAAGGAGCGCGGGGCAGGCGCGCGGGTGCGGGCGGGGAGGAGCAGCGCGCAAGGCCAGGGAGCCAGTATTCCGCTTTGCTCCTCGCCGGTACCGTCGCCGTTACAGCCTCCAGGGGTTAGCGAGGGAGGCAGAAGATCGGGACTTTTTGCAAAACGTTGCTTCAACATACCTTCCACTGCTTCGAGCTGGAGGGGGAGGGGAAGACATACAGGAACTGCAGTTCGAGAGTGAGGAAGGCAGGTGGGTATGAGATAGACAAGAAGTAAAAACTGGCTCATGGGTTTGTCCACCTGGGTTTTTAGAAAGGAAGCGGATGTATTTGATAAGTAAATAGTATTCTTTGTCTCATATGACTTTTCAAATGCGAAGGGGGACTTGGGGATGGAGGGGTCTCCGCCTGCCTCCTGGCCTGCTCACCCCAGCGCAGGCAGTTTTCTCCCTCGTCATTCCTGCACAAGCCATCAGTGGGTTCGAGCATTGTCTAAAACATACTCATCTATCTTCTGTTTTGTTCGGTGCTCTTCGTGTACTTTTTAACTATTTAGAGTGACTGGTTTGGAGCCGACTGTCCTAATAACTGCCAGTAAGCCGCACCTTTTCATCTTTTCTCTCAACGACTGGAGTTTTGGGGGACCTTTGGAACGGTGCTTCAGAAAAGAGGAGACCCGATGCCCCACATTCTCTGATGAGTGCCGTTAGCATTCCCAAAGTAGATTATTTAGTCTCCTGTGGGAAATCAAAATGAAGCTCAAACTAATTAAAGAGAACAGTGAGGGGACAGTAAGGAGCTGGAACTCCAGGGGCTCAGCATTTTGAGGCCTGTAAGTTCTTCTTTCAGACTGCTATATGTTTATGAAGTCATTTCCCCCTCTTCTTTCAGTGCCCCACTGATGGAAAATCCAAGGTAGCATTGCCTTGTGTGCTGACTTTGGCCAACTCTCACTTCCTCCCTTTTCAGATAGACTCAAGGGTTAAAGCTAAGGACCCAACACTAGCTTCAGTCATTCCCGCTTATCATCACCCCTTCAACTCTTTGTCTTTGCCTTTCGCATTTCCTGACCCCTCTGAAGGATGGGCTGAGCCTCTTCCTAGGGCAACTAGAAGAAAAAAAGAAACTGGCCTCTCAGGGTGCGATTGCCCAAAAGGTGTGGGACTTATTCTCCCAATTGGATCAGATCAAAAAAAATGGAATAGGCCTGTGCTCAACACTAGCAGGACTCAACTCCCTCTGCAAATTGTCCACAATCAGAGATCCCAAGCACGCTGGCAAATAACGGGAAACAAGTAAGGGCTAGGGGGCATTTTATATTTAAAAGATCTGTGCAGTGTTCCACTGAAAGGTTGTTCAGAGAGACTTTTTGAAGGTCCTTCGACGTTAGGGTGGTGATATTTCCTTATGGATTTCTCCATACCTGGCTGTCTGCAGGGTTAGCAATGGGAAGAAGCTTCTCCGGAGTGTATTTTGTTGCAGGTCCCAAGATGATTCCTTTGGATGAGTACGTGCTTGCCTCCAGAGAGCTTGGAACCTCTCTGGCAGAGTCACAGAAACCTTCCTGGGGAGTCCCAGGGTCTCTATCCAGACCTCCTCTTGCTTCTCTTCTTTTTAATTTTTTTAACTTTGGACTTTCTCGCTTCCGAAGTGTTTCCCTAGCTTTTACAAGTTAAGCATCTCGACACTCAAATACAAGGCTCTCCCATGGATTTTTTTTTCTCGAGGTTCTCAAGCAAAATTGCCGGTGCCACAATGTTATGATGGAAGGATGCTGAAATGACAGGCCTAGTAGACACTTGTCTTAATCATCGGCTTCTTAATTTAGTTTTAGTGAGGGGAGTGTGTGTGTGTGTGTGTGTGTGTGTTGTACACGCGAGCGCATCTGCGCGCGCACATATGCGCGCCCCTGGGGATATTCAGGGTGCGCGCGCGCGCGCGCGCGCGCGCTCTAAGAGCAGCGGCTTGACAACCTGCAGCTCCCTAATGAGTGATGAGGCAGGGCTGCTGCACAAAAGTAACACTTCCCTGGTGTGAAGACCTCTCACTGAGAAGTTTAGTTCACTACTGTTCTCGCAAACCTAATCGTATAACCTGTAACCAAAACCCACAGAACAAGAATACAACACGCTAAAGAGTAACTTATAATCACTAAATGTTAGCACCATTACCTGCTGTTAGGAAGGGATTACAGACGAGTTGGCTTGAGCGAGAGCAGACCTCAATAGTCACGGGATCTCTGGAAATACCTGGATGTCTCCGTAAGGGTTCCGCTCACTCCCAAACGTCACCGGGCCAGAGACTCCCCTTGCATCTGCAGGAAGAGAGCTTTATCCAGAGCTTGGCGCTGGGCCTGCTCCAAGGACACCCTATCCAGGGAGCCCAGAGCAGGGTGGATTTTAGGCAAAGATGGCTCGCCCTCCTTTAACCAGCAGGTTAACAAGGGGGAAAGAAGCAAAGCACCGACCAAAGCGGGAAACAGGCCCTAAGGAAGACTCAGGGTAACCCCGCCAAATGGAAAAACCAAACGTGCTGCTCCCTGCAAGTTGGCTGTGGAGCCTTGACTATTTAATTAAAACTAGAGATGGAATAATCTAATTCATTTCCCAAGGAATTCTTCCCTTGGATCTGCTCACTCTTTACAAGGCCTGTCCTCATTTAGGGGGATGGGGGTGGGGGGGCAGACAGAGGAGAAGTTTACCACTATATATGCCAGAAAATTACATTTGCTCTAACTTAGGCTTTGACGTTAACACTGTACATTTATAGATCCATGTGTATGAGAGCTCAAGATTAAGCTGATGATGATACAATATTAAAGTGATAGAGAATTTTTTTCAGATCTGAGACCACCAGATGCCTTCTGTCTTCTGAAGGTAACACAGAGACTGCATGAGGTGGAAATACAGAGTTAGGGTCTCATGTGTTGAGGAAAGAGGCCTGAGGTGGATGTGGGCAGTCTTTCAAATCCAATTTGCACCCAAATTGGCCGGTAGGATATACAAAGCTCTATCCAGGGACTTTCAACTTGAACAATACTCTGTCCAAGAACCCCCTCCCCCTCCATTTCATGTAGTAGCAGTTCTAAAAAGAAGCCATTGCTGAGACAAATGTGGGCTGCTGAGTAAACAGTGCGTGTTTTGTTGAACAAGCCCATAGATTAATATAGATGTACATACATATATCATTCTATCTCATCATAAAGTCTAATTAAAATTATTAGAAGGAATTCAAGCTCACCCCCCCCACTTCAAATAACCTTTGTCATTGGGAACAATATATCTTTAATATGATTATATTAAACTATAATCTATTTATTCCTACCACAAATATCTTAAGACTTGCATCCATGCAACCCTTGAAATAATATAACACATTTTAAATCTGCATGCAAAACATTTTCCCAGTCAATATATGCTCCTGGCACATAAAATCAGATTAATCCGGCTCTCATTAGTAGACCCCAGTTTTTGCTATTTGAAAGTAAACAGAAGAAAAACTTATTTTCACCTGCTAAAATTTTATGCAGGATTACAAAACAATGAACACTCAGCTTCGACCTAAGAAACACCTTAAAACATTAAAAATTCATCAGTCAGTGCTAGTGTTGTATTCAAGGAATGCTCCTCCAGTTTGCTGCTGAGCTCGGATTTGAATAAAATGTCCAATGTTAACAAACAATACCCACGTTTGGCACTTTGTGTATTAAATTGATCAAACAGATTTTAGGAGGCACAATGCACAATTTGTACAGACCTGATTGAGTTAATATAATATCAGCAAATTTTACATCGAAATGATTCTGTTTCTTTTCTTTGTGTTTAAAACCAGCACAGATTACAAATTTTAATGATCTGAAAATGTTTGGTATACAAAATCATGCTTATTTCAGTATTAGCAAAAACACAAGAAATTTTTCAACACAAACACCCAGCTGTGTCTATTTTAAAAGCAGTTCAATGACAGCTTGCACTTATGAGCATGCAATCAGCTAATTTCGCTTTTTTTTTCTTCTGTGTTAATCAACACTTTCCTTCCTGCATATCAGAGTACAAATAGTATAGTTACTCCACATCAGTAAATGTTTACGTAACCTGTCCTTTCCCAAGAATCCGGTTACACCGAATCATTTCACGCTAGACCGACTACGAAAACGTACCGGGCCGTCCACCTCAGAGGGAGCCCTTGTGTGCCATTATAAGTGGTGATGAGGAGGGGGGCTTTGCGGGGCGGGGGGGCGGGGGGGGTGGAATGGGGAGGAGTAGGTGGAGGAATGGAGAGAGGGAGAGGAATAGAGGGAGTTGAGGGTGGGGGGAGTGAGGGGGAAGGAGGGGGAAGAGGGGAGGAGGCAGGAATGCGAGTTGAGGAAAAGTAGGAATAACAGGCTTGGGGCGGGGAGAAGGGTGGGAGGAGGAAAAGTGAGCCGAAAGAGGAAGGCCCACAGATCTCTCCAGCCGGGCCCGAAAAACCCATTAGCTCACCCGGCTCCGTAAAAAATACGAAGCTTAGAAGTCAAGAGTTTGGGGCCCTGTCACCATCAACGGAGATCGCTAGAACCTTTGAATTTCCCCACATGTAAATACAGTTTCAAGTAAGGAATTATGTAGACATAGGGGGAACCCACACACACACATATATACAGTGAATGGATAGTTGAGGTTAGTCGAATGTTCAAAGCTCCTTTATTGCCATTCCTCATAGATACATATTTTAAAATCATTAGCTATTTGTAATTGTCTCTTATTCCCTTCAGCATTTATTCTTTCTCATAATTTCAAGGTGGGGTGGGATGGGGAGAGTAGAAAAGCTGTCAACCTGAGTATTCATCAATTTCATTTTTTAATATTAGAACCGAACTTCTCACATCACAGACAAGCACCGCTTTTTTCTTCGTTTTTGTAAATAACCAAATCTGTCATAATTGAGAGTTTATCAAAGTGAAGAAAGGTTTACGTTCTATGATTATTTACCTTACAGAGGTAAAGGTGCTTTTCACGTATGCTGCTCCTCCACCTCCCTCTTCTCTCAGCCTTCATCCTCCGTAAAATGTGGTGTGTTTCGTGCCCATGTGGGATGAAACAGCCTTTGATCAGTGTGCTTCGCACCAAATTCCAATCCCTGGGAAATGCTGGGCCTTAGCCCTGCCCCTGGCCACGGGATCCCTTTAAAGCCCTCGAATCACAATCTCCCCACTCACTTCAACCCTCAACTGAACCTTCCAGTCCTAAAGCCCAAGAAGCTGGAATTGTGGGACGCACGTTCCCAAGGCTCCTGGGTGCCCTCCAGCAGCATTCAGGATGGGAAAGGGCTGGCTGAAGCATGAGGTTATTTCAGGATTAAGGCCCGCACAAATTAAAAACATTTGAGAAACGGAACGAAAAAGAAGAGTGAAAATAGGAAGGCTTAAAAAAAAAAAAAAAAACACCGGAAAGAAATAGACGCCCACCCTTTTTTTTCCCCCTTTCCAATGTCAACAAGCAAAATGAAAACATTTCCAGGGTGATCGCTCAGGGCTACTCGCTTCCAATTCGGATTAGAAGCTGAGAAGACGCTGGAGCGGCGAGAAGAAAACGGCACCGAGTCGCCCAGAGCGTGAGCGAAGGTCAGGAGCGGGAGAGAAGGGAAGGAAGAGACGCACAGACAGAGCATGTGTTACCTGGTTTATTTCGAGATTGTTTGGTATTGTTTTCTCTCTGAGCACCCCTTATTTCGGAAGGCCATCATAGGCGCCCACCACTGAGCCGCCCTCGCCCGCCGCCGCCGCAGCGCCGGGAGCCCCAGGCCCGGCTTCCCGGCGGCGCCCGACCTCCGAGCTCGCCGCCGCCCGAGCCGCAGGAACCGAGTAAGTAACCCCTGTTGGGCCCCGCGCTCGCCAGCCCACTTCCTCCTCATCTCTTCTTTTCCAAACCTCTCCCGGACCCTCCTCCCTCAAGGTTTAGGACACCACCCCCACCCCCAACCCCGAGGTGGGCCTTTCCTCCCCGACCTTCCGAAGCCTCGTAGGAGCTTTACCTACGACACGCACGGTTTTCCTACGGGCTCAGAAATGCCGGACCCGGGCCTGCAAGGCCGACCCCGCGGAGTAGTGCCTTGCCTCTTCCTCCTCCATTTCCTGCCCTCTCCCTGCACTCCCACTTCTTCTCTCCGCCGCCGCCGCCACCGCCCCCGCTTTTAAAAATAAAATTGGATACAAACTTTAATCAATAAGGACAAATATTGACGCTCAAACGAAAATGACTCAGTATAGTGAGAAGGAAGCCGAAAATGGGAGAGATCTACCCTAAGAGGGAGATTTCGGTTGAGCAGACCCGCGGGGTGGCAGGGGTGAAGTGGAGGTAGTCGGGGGGGGCGGGGGAGGAGGGGGCGCAGAGAAGGGCCGCGGCGCAGCGTGCTCCCGCCGGAGTATCCCTACGCGGCTCCGCGCGGCCGCGAGGCCCAGAGCCGGCGGAAAGGGGGAGGCGAGCGCCCGAGGGGGCGGGAGCCGGCGGGCAGGCGGGCGGGCGGGCGGACGGGCGGGGCGGGGCGGGGCGGGGCGGGGGTGGGTGGGCCCGGGCCCGCCGATTGGTCGACGGCGGGAGAGACGCTCCCGCACGCCGCCAGCTCTGATTGGCCCAGCGGTAGGAAAGGTTAAACCAAAAATTTTTTTACAGCCCTAGTGTGCGCCTGTAGCTCGGAAAATTAATTGTGGCTATAGCCGCCGCGATCGCTGTCTCCCCAGCCTCGCCGCGGCCGCTCCGGGACGCGCCCGCCCGCCGCCCGGCTCTCCCCCCCTTTGGGCTGCTGCTGCTGCTGCTGCTGTGACTGCTGCTGCGAGAGGAGGAGGAGGAGGAAGCAGCAGAGGGGGGGGGAGCGGGGGGGGTGGGGGGGAGACCAAGAAGTAGAGTTGGGAGCGAGGGAGCTTCACCCCCGGGGCGGTGGTGGTTTTTTTTTTTTCTTCTTCTTTCTTTCTTTTTTTCTTTTCCTTTTTTTTTTTTTTTCTTCTAATTCCTGAGGGGTGGTTGCTGCTTTTGCTACATGACTTGCCAGCGCCGGAGCCTGCGGTCCAACTGCGCTGCTGCCGGAGCGCTCAGTGCCGCCGCCGCCGCCCGCGCCCCCCTCGGCACCCACCGGTCGCCGCCGCCCGCTGCGCCGCTGCCCGGCTCCCGCGCCGCCGCCGCCACCGCCACCGTCGCCGTTTCCCCCCGACGACTGGGTGATGCTGGACATGGGAGATAGGAAAGAGGTGAAAATGATCCCCAAGTCCTCGTTTAGCATCAACAGCCTGGTGCCAGAGGCGGTCCAGAACGACAACCACCACGCAAGCCACGGCCACCACAACAGCCACCACCCCCAGCATCACCATCACCACCACCACCATCATCACCACCCGCCGCCGCCCGCCCCGCAACCGCCACCGCAGCAGCAGCCTCCGCCGCCGCCGCCGCCGCCGCCCCAGGCACCGCAGCCACCCCAGGCGCGGGGCGCCCCGGCCGCCGACGACGACAAGGGCCCACAGCAGCTGCTGCTCCCGCCGCCGCCGCCCCCGGCCGCCGCCCTGGACGGGGCCAAAGCGGACGGGCTGGGCGGCAAGGGCGAGCCGGGCGGCGGCCCTGGGGAGCTGGCGCCCGTCGGGCCGGACGAGAAGGAAAAGGGCGCCGGCGCCGGGGGGGAGGAGAAGAAGGGGGCGGGCGAGGGCGGCAAGGACGGGGAGGGGGGCAAGGAGGGCGAGAAGAAGAACGGCAAGTACGAGAAGCCGCCGTTCAGCTACAACGCGCTCATCATGATGGCCATCCGGCAGAGCCCGGAGAAGCGGCTGACGCTCAACGGCATCTACGAGTTCATCATGAAGAACTTCCCCTACTACCGCGAGAACAAGCAGGGTTGGCAGAACTCCATCCGCCACAACCTGTCCCTCAACAAGTGCTTCGTGAAGGTGCCGCGTCACTACGACGACCCGGGCAAGGGCAACTACTGGATGCTGGACCCGTCGAGCGACGACGTGTTCATCGGCGGCACCACAGGCAAGCTGCGGCGCCGCTCCACCACGTCGCGGGCCAAGCTGGCCTTCAAGCGCGGGGCGCGCCTCACCTCCACCGGCCTCACCTTCATGGACCGCGCCGGCTCCCTCTACTGGCCCATGTCTCCCTTCCTGTCCCTGCACCACCCCCGCGCCAGCAGCACTTTGAGTTACAACGGCACCACGTCGGCCTACCCCAGCCACCCCATGCCCTACAGCTCCGTGTTGACTCAGAACTCGCTGGGCAACAACCACTCCTTCTCCACGGCCAACGGGCTGAGCGTGGACCGGCTGGTCAACGGGGAGATCCCCTACGCCACGCATCACCTCACGGCCGCCGCGCTCGCCGCCTCGGTGCCCTGCGGCCTGTCGGTGCCCTGCTCCGGGACCTACTCCCTCAACCCCTGTTCGGTCAACCTGCTCGCGGGCCAGACCAGTTACTTTTTCCCCCACGTCCCGCACCCGTCAATGACTTCGCAGAGCAGCACGTCCATGAGCGCCCGGGCCGCGTCTTCGTCCACGTCTCCGCAGGCCCCCTCGACCCTGCCCTGTGAGTCTTTAAGACCCTCTTTGCCAAGTTTCACCACGGGACTGTCCGGGGGACTGTCTGATTATTTCACACATCAAAATCAGGGGTCTTCTTCCAACCCTTTAATACATTAACATCCCTGGGACCAGACTGTAAGTGAACGTTTTACACACATTTGCATTGTAAATGATAATTAAAAAAATAAGTCCAGGTATTTTTTATTAAGCCCCCCCCCATTTCTGTACGTTTGTTCAGTCTTTAGGGTTGTTTATTATTCTAACAAGGTGTGGAGTGTCAGCGAGGTGCAATGTGGGGAGAATACATTGTAGAATATAAGGTTTGGAAGTCAAAATTATAGTAGAATGTGTATCTAAATAGTGACTGCTTTGCCATTTTCATTCAAACCTGACAAGTCTATCCTTAAGAGCCGCCAGATTTCCATGTGTGCAGTATTATAAATTATCATGGATCTTTATGGTGGATGCAGACCTTGAGAACAACCTAAATTATGGGGAGAGTTTTAAAATGTTAAACTGTAATTTGTATTTAAGAAGCATTCGTAGTAGAGGTGCCCAAGAAATTATTTTGGCCATTTATTGTTTTGTCCTTTTCTTTAAAAAGCTGTTTTTGTTTTTGTTTTTTTTTTTTTGTTTACTTTTAGACCAAAGATTGGGTTCTAGAAAATGCACTTGGTATACTAAGTATTTAAAAAAAAAAAAAAAAAAGGAAAGTTGTTTCAGTTGGCAGCACTGCCCATTCAAATGAATCGGAAGGGGACAAAATTAATGATTGCCTTCAGTTTGTGTTGTGTATATTTTGATGTATGTGGTCACTAACAGGTCACTTTTATTTTTTCTAAATGTAGTGAAATGTTAATACCTATTGTACTTATAGGTAAACCTTGCAAATATGTAACCTGTGTTGCGCAGATGCCGCATAAATTTGAGTGATTGTTAATGTTGTCTTAAAATTTCTTGATTGTGATACTGTGGTCATATGCCCGTGTTTGTCACTTACAAAAATGTTTACTATGAACACACAGAAATAAAAAAATAGGCTAAATTCATATATATCTTGATACTTTTGTCTCTTTTATTAAGTAGAACTAATTTTTAAAAGATCATTAAAGTTCTAGGGAATTCAAAGGCTTTTTCAGCCAACTGAAATTTAAACTGCTCCTTTCATTTGAACTGAGACTTTTCAAATGAAAATGATATTTCTTCCATTGTGGAGTCAAATTTTACAAGGAGCAGGCTATTTAATAAATGCTAGCTTTAAACAAAATACAGGCTTTTCAGCTGATATCTTTAAGTTTCTGTAGATATACAGCAAAAAGAGATTATTTAATTTTATGTGCATAGCTATTTACCTTGTGTTTATTTTCAAATCAGTTGATAGAATGCTTTTTATATATTTTGTTTGAGGTATCTTGTTTATAGCACTTGGCAAATTATAAATAAATATATGTATATGGTTAGATAGAAGTGAATATAATGCACACATATGTAATATATATAGACACACAGAGCCCTTCAGTTCAGGTACAATTTGCGCTATGAATGCTGCAAATATTTTTGTTTAAATATTTGTATTTATACTTTCTAAGTCAGCATTTATTTTTGTGGCTGTTTACCCACAATGAAAGAGTTCTAATAAAGATGTGCTGAAGTTGCAATATAGATTTTGCTGAAGTGATCACCTGTTGTAATGACTTGCAGATCAATGTTTATATTTTATTTTTAAATTATAACAATTTAAAGCTCCAGATGTTCAGAAGAAGTAAAATGCCTCTCTCTCCTTTTCTTTCATTTTTACATTATAGAGGTATTTCTTGATTCCCTTTTAAATATGTCTGTGTAGTTTTATCTAGAAATTTGTCCTCTTGCTTAGTCATAATTTTGTTTTAACTTGCAGTATACATATGCATGCACATATATGCATATAGATATAAATCTGAAGCAAAATGAAAACATTTTCTTGAGTTGTTTCAGCAGTCCAATTGCTGTGACTCCAGAAAATAATTAGTAAACCTAACTAAAAGGTTTAGTAACTAATTGGATCCTGTGGTGAGTCTGTGGAGGACAAGTTGTTCATTTGTTACAATTGTATAGTCTGAAATGTGTTCTGCAGTAATGCAATAAGCTGGATACTTCTTACAAAGGACCCAGTGAAAAATAATCTGTCCCCAAGATGTTATCGGCAAACACTTAGAGAGTCTGTCAGGAAAAAAACAAAACAAAAAAACACCTAGGCGAGAAGCAGGCTGACTGAAACAGATTTGAAATACAACTATAGAATAGTTAATATTGGAATATGGGAATGGGTGGCCTGTGGAATGGAGAGATAGAGGAAGAGATAGCTAGAGGGAAGAAAGGGAAAGAGGATCTTGAACCTTAAAAAAAAAAAAAAAAAAAAAAGTCTGCTACCAAAAAGAAAGAATGAATGAGGGAGAGGAGAGAGAGATCTAAGAAAGACAGAATAAGGCCAGGAAAAAATTAAAAGAGCTGGAACCAAATATACACAAATGGGGAAAGAACTAAAATAGACCAAGACAGCTAGTTTAATTATCTCCTTTAAGCAGACAGGACAAGGTTCTATTTTCTTAGTATGAGAGCATTTTCACCAGAGGTCCAAGTTTCTTGAAATTTAACAGTTCTTTAGGATGAAGCATGAAAGAAAATTCCACAAATAAATTGTTTTAGAAGCCAAATGTATGACTGATAATAAAAATAGTTATAGCGTCCAAGTGAATGAAGTTAGGCAAAGGAAATTCCTATTACACATTTGTGATCCAAAACAGCTCAAAGACAAGCATGTGTTTAGACTGGAAAAGGTGATGATGTATTGTTTGCTTTCACCATGGGTTTTATTTGTAGAATAAGAATGTACTGGGACTGAAGAAATATAGTCTTTTGCCTATCAAAAGCTACAAAGACAGTTGGACTCACATTGAGGTAAAGGGACATATGTAGAAAAGACAGATTTCCCCCATAAGTATTTTTTTCTGGCCATATTAAATAACTTATTTCTGATTGTTTATTTGCATGATCAAGAAATAGAATTCCAGTGGCAAATTTAATGTTCTGAAATCAAAAGTAAAATCGACTTCTTTGAATTGATTAGCAACTAAGGACTGGAGTAGAAAAGTTCTATACGTGTCCAAGTTACATATACAACTGATATGATTAGAAGTAAGACTAGTTTGTTTAATATGCATACTAGATACTAAGGGGGATATACAGAGAGAAAGAACTTTGTGAAGGCCTCCTGAAGCCCAATGTGAACATTTCATTTATCTCAATGAGTCCTATCGTCCCTCAAACTATCATCTTCAAAAACATACAGAAATCTAGCATGGCATTTAATAGATTTTTTTTGCAACAAATTGGTTGTAACATTGTGTTGATATTTGTTATCTTCAACCTTTGCCAGTTAAAATTAACTTATGCTGGAAAAACATTTTGAAACTTTTTGAAGCTTTTCTTCTTTTATACTTATAACTGTTTTTAATGAGATGAAGGTTGCTCTTTTTGAGATTTTGGAACTATAAGTGCTTAGTGATCATAACTTATTTGACATCTCAAATTGCAATTTCTTTCCAGGTATATTTTGTCTGCTACAAGTTAATACAAATTATTAATATATAAAACATTGAGAAAGTGACTTACTTAAGCTAGAGCAGTGAAAAGATTCTTCCAAATGTTTCTTCAACTTGTTTCAAAATTGGAAATTACTGGAATATGAAGCCTGGAACTAACAAGATTTAATACAAATATCTATGCTTATGGAAGATTTCATGTGGTTTCTATGAATCGCATCAAATTGAGGGTAGAGAGATAAAAAAGAAAATGAGACTTGTAGTGTTTGAGTTAATTATGTATATTTAAATTGGTGGTTATTTCACCCAAGTAGGTGGAGAAATCCAAAATATTTAGAGCTCTAAATATATAAATACGGTTTTTAAAAGTCTGTTTTCTACAACATCGTTGAAGAACTTGCATGCAATGAAGTAATTTTGCTTTTGAGAAATTAATTTTATGAATAGCTAAATTGGCTGGTTGTGTTTGGGACTCAATGCCTGTTTGAGAAATAGGCTAACAAAGGGTGAAGGTGAAGACCATTAGAGGTTTTAGAAAGGGGCTGAGACGGGTTGCTGGGGTTGTGTAACTGTGCCTAGAGGGCGGGGTTCCTGTACATTCCTACTTCACCAGATAACCTGCCCCCAACACTACTCCAGCTTCTGCCAGACAGATGGGACTCTCCAGCATGAAAATCTGCGCATCCATTCCAACAAGTAGGGTAGGTGAAACTGAAATTAAAATTCCCCCTTCTTCCCCCGCCCCTACTTGAGGCCAGATCCTGGAGATGACAGAAAGAATAGGGGGTCATCTAGATTCTCCTTTTCGCGCATACACGTCTGCATTCTCCCTAAGAGCTTCCAACCTGTAAGAGTTCAAAGGCGCTATCTTTCACAGTACTTCATTCTTGATTTCCTTTTGCGCGCTTTTTTTTTTTTTTTAAAAAAGCTTTCTTTTCCCATCCCAATCATTCTCCCTTCTCTACCCTCCCTCCAGAGTCTCCCCTCCCCCCTACCCCCCCCCGCCCCCCCCCAACCACCAGCAGTTAAAATAATCCACCTCTTGGTTTTCGGCCCCCAAACCGACCTTTTCTCCACTCCAGCGGTCAGTTCACCGGGACCTTTTCCTAAGGATGTAGGCCAAGGTGGCTCATGGGAATATATGATGTAGTGTTATATTTTGAGTCTCTTTTCTGCCTTCCAATTTCTATCTTTTTTTCCCCCCTCCATCCAAGACTGTGCCTGATGTTGCCCGAAGGATGCCGAAGAAAAAGACTTCAGGACTGGAAGCGCTCTTACCCCAAGATCGGTAAGTGAAAGTGCTTTACCGGGATGTGGGTGGCGGGGTAGCTGTGCCCGACCGGCTGATTTTGACAAAGGCTCAAACTGAGACTTTGAGGTCCAGGACTAAAGTACTCTTAAAACAAACAAACAAACAAACAAAAAACACTTTTTTTTTTTTTCCTTAGAGGGCGCGCTATCAGAAGTAGCTGAAAGAATGCATGATTTTTTTCCCCCTCGGCGGCAGAGAGTCACGGTGGATCCCTAAGTAAAAAGGGTGTAGACATGGAAAAAAGGGATGGTGAGGAAAGGAGAAGAATTTATACGGAGCCAGGGTAGTGCGAGACTGAACTAGGTTCCAAAGGGCAAAGTAATTTATTTCATGGAAAAGGATTTCTGAGTCTTAAACTGCAAGAAGACACTAAGGAGACTTAAGGTTCAAACCTGTATAAATGTATTTGCTCCTCCTATTTGAGACAAAGGTTCTTGTTCGAGAGCCAAGGGCTTGCTTCGTTCTAAAGTTTTCTTTTTCCTTTTCTTTCTTTCTTTTTATTTCTTGGTGGGATGTCCCTCCTCCCCCTATTTTCACACCAACATTGCCCACCTCCCCCAGAGCTGGCCCTCCGCTCCCAGCTCCTTGGCCTGGGTCGGGCGAGGGTCCCTGCCGGCTTTAGCGGCGTTGCTCCAGGTAGAGTCGCGGGTGGGAGGCTCTCTTTCCCTTATTCGAAGGAATAAGGAAATGAGCACCGTTCTGGGCTTGACTTTGTCCCTGCTGGGAATATCTCAGTTCCCGGCTTTGGGATCTCAGGCTAATAATTGATTCTTAATGCACACTTTGGAGACGGCGGTGTAAGCTCGAGAGCCAGGGTATCCCGAGAGTGGCTGCGGGCGCGCGAGACAGGTTGAGTCGGCCCGAAGCGAGTTTGGAGCCCTCGCCGAGGTTTCCCGTAGCCTTTCTGGCGCCTCGGGGACTTCAGCACGATGGCGGAACTTGAGGTCCTTGTGGCAGGGACCCGGCAGCGTGGTTTTCTCGGATTTTGGAATTGTGTAGAAACGTGATTTTGGCGGCCGAGTCGCGGCGGCGGTGGCGGCGCGGTGGACAGGCGCTCCCGGGACGCTGCGGCAGAGATGCCAGCAGAGGGGAAGCCGGGCGCTGCGCAGGGAGCAGCAAGGTGAGGGCGCTCTTGCCCAGGACAAAGCGGAGCTTGGAGTTTGATAGCTCGACACCGGCTGATGCCAGATAAATTGACTCCAGAAGCTTGGTCGACGCGCTTCCCCACCTTTTCCCTTTCTTCTTCTTCTTCCGTGTTCTCCACCCGCCCTCTTCCCCTTCAAAGTTGTTTCTTTTTGTTTACCTGGTGCGGTTTCAGATCTTAGCACTTGCTAGTTGATAGAACTGTTTTCTCTGTAGTAGAAACCTTTTCTCCTTTCCACTGTCTACTCTTCCATTTCGCTTTCTACCCTGTGTTTCTTTTCTGCCCAAACCTGTGGTCCGAAGTGAAGTGTTCTTACAGGAAGAGGTACCCTTTGGGGTAGGAATTCCCTCAACACTTTTAAAGGTGTCCCTGGGCCAGGGAAAGGGAGGCAGGGGGTTAGGTGGGCAGAGCATCCTGCCTGTGCCAGGGGGATTCTCAGCAGTGATCTTTAGCTTTGAAAAGAAAGAACCATGAAGAATGGAGCTCAACATTTCCGACTGTTCCCTCCCCGTCTTCCATAAGACTCAATTTCTATGACTCAACCCCATCCTCACCTTGCCCTTTATCAAAACTTGAGGTAGACAGAAATTCCAGAATTGTTGAGATCAGGAAAAGACATTTAAAATAGCCAGTAATTCTCAAAATTATGCTTGTGAGAGAGAGGAGATAGGATGTCCCATGTCCTTTTCATGGTGTGTTGCCCGAGGCATATAAATCTCAGCCCTCCTCTTGGGCCCTGCGGAAAAGCTGCAAGGGAGGAAAGCACATTGCACACTGCAAGATTTAGGGATTATTATCCAAATGAGAGAGATTGTTCAACTGCCAGACATGTGTGGGATATTCAGTTTCGATTTAGGTTGAATTTTTTTACACAGCACTCCTCAAATTGGGGCCATCTTCCTCAGTTGTATTCCCCTTTTCTTCTCCTCATATCGTCTAATCCTTTTAATCAGAATGTATTTAAGGTGCAAACCTATCTAGCTCCGGGTCTGGAAGGCAAGGCGTTGTTGATTCTGTTGACTGAGCAGGAAAACTAAAAACTGTAGTGGGGTTAGAGATAAACTGAGTTATCTCTCAGTTCTTTCATTTTCTCATTGCTCTGAAATTTAATGACCTGATCATTGTTGTTTGAAGTTAAATTATCTGTTAAATTAGCTCTAAACAATAACTGGTGATATTTTCCTTTTGGGTTCAGTTGCCCTTGCATCCTGTTTCCTGGATGGAAAGGAGAGGAGTCAAAGAGAACGTTTGGTCACATAATTATATAAAGATAATAAAAGTGGATATTTATGTGCTAGTGATATCATACAAGGAAAAAAATCACTTTCAAAGAAGCTGAATTTCATAAATAAGAAAAAATTTGAGGCCTGTGTTTCAGAAGGACCACACTAATTCAGGGATGAATGTAAATAAGCATCTTTGTTGATTAAGAAAAAAATGTGAACACCATATTTTCATTACAGAACCTAAATACTCAAACTCATCATACACCGGTACTTGCTAATTTAAATTAATTCTGCCCTCCAGGGATAAATATTCTCAAAAAGGAAATTTAACTTTAAGCAAAATCTGAAATGTTTCAGATGTGAATTTCTAGAAATCCAAAGTATATTTATTTCTTTGAGACAGACACTTGTTTGTTTTGCAATCACTTTATGAAACAATTTTGGAATAACGCAGATGCTCTTCCCCCCTTCCTTGTTTCAGACTGCTTGCATATGCAGGCATAGGCATAAGAACTCCCAGGGTATATTGAGGAAATAACATTTTTACTCTTTTAACAAAAGGCCCAAAGAACCTATAAAGCCAAAGGTACCATAGTAGTTTAAAAAAATCTTTAAAACTAATGAGCACTTTGTATGTCTTTTACCCATTAAAATGTGCTGAATGAATAATTAGAGGCTATAATGAAGGTTGAAAATTCAGAACATGAATAAGATGGCAATTTTATTATTTAATACTTTTATAATTTTTATAATTAATGATGTAATTTTAAGTTTGGCAAAGCTTTGTTAGAAAAAATAGAGCACTCCTCCCACCCCATCAAATATACTCTAGAAGGAATAAGGTAGAATCAGGTAGAAGTGGGAACAGGGCTTGTTTATTTATTTATTTTCAGTAGTAGTAATTGTAGTAGTAGTAGTAGCAGCAGTGGAGCTGAAAAATATACTTTTAATTATACATTGGGAGCTCTGATTGCAGCTGGAAGACTAAAATCGATCATTCCTGCATCGATGGTGTGGTCTATTACTGCATTGATTTGTGTTTATTTATGCAGACTTTCAGTTATTTACTTACATATTTCAGCATCTGCCTCTTGATTATTATCGCAGGTTGGTTTTAATGAAAGAGCTTATATAGGAAACACATTTGACAGATCAGTTTTAAGTAAACTTGGTAGTGAATTATGGCAATCCAAAGATTTTATGAAATTACTTATTCATACTTACTTTTTAGCAATTAGGAATCTGTCTCTGATTAAAATCTCACACTACTCAAAAGCTTCCATTCTTCTCTTCAAACATTGTGCTTGTTTTTATAAAACAGGAAAACAGATGATTATATAATGTTAGGTGTGATAGAATGAAACTGATGAATTAGGTTTTTTTTTTTTTCCGTTGACATGACTAGGTTACTCTCATGACAATAAAGTGACCATTGGGTTTACTAATGGTATTGAAAATCAAGGAGCAATGGATTTTGAATATGGAAGTGGCAATGTTTTAAAACATCTATCACCTCTAGAGTATGCCAGGGGTATGCTGAAACAGGATATTCTCAGGTTCTTCGGTACATATTAAATGCATATATTCTATTATTTAGTGTATGTCTACAATTATACCTTATGAAGATTGGCATTTCTCTTGAACTAAAAGCTCACATGTGAATGTTATGCATCAAAGTTGATTTGAACAAATAGGACAACTAAAGGCCAAGGGGTGTGACTTTCATATGTAAAAGGCAGTACTCTAGAAGGAATAAAGTAGAATCAGGTAGAAGGGACAGCAGGCCTTGTTTTCTTTATGGGAGATTGAGATGCATGTGCTTCTCTTGTCATTACAAAATGTTGAGAGATGACTTGGAAATGGGGGGGAACAGTGGCCAGATTCATCGAGGGCAATTTGCTTCTGACTTTACAGATCTTTTATTGCAGTCTGGAGGATCAATTTTTCCTTACTAATAATTTGGAATTCATCTACCAAATACGGTTAATAGTTCTCTTCGTTTCTTACGCTTCCCCCTTTCTCTGGTATCCGCGAAGAATATAGAGAAAAATTAATCGAATTCTTTCTTAAGAAGGAAAGGGCCTTGAGACATGGAATTAACTCTCCTCACCCTGGTGAGTTTTCCTGAAACTACTTATCCTCAGCATCGGTGTTCTGAGAGGTGGAGCCTCGCAGTCAGGCGGCTGCAGGCAGAAGGTGGGCGAGCCCTGGGACCTTAAGCTTTGTGGAAGGTTGAAAGGAGGAGCAGAGGGAGAGCTTTGAGGTTTGTTTGTCTATTTATATTTTTCTGTCCCGTGCCAAGCCCTTGAAATTAACACAGAGATATGGCCCTTTAGGACCAAGCACTCAGCATTCTTTCGAGACTGAGATTCCTGAGCATCAGATGAACCGGACTTAGAGCTAAGGCGTCACCCCAACCCCCCCGACTCCGCCCCCCCGCCTTCCTACGCACGCACCAGCTCGTCCTCACGTGCGTCGGGGTAGTGGACAGTGTTGACTTGAATTGCTCTCGCTCGCTCCAAGCCTTTCCTGTGAATGAACCCGAAAACACTCGACAGGTCGTGAATAATCGTTTTAATGAGTGTGCAAAGCGTGCGACGGGGTGCACCGAGCTGTCGGGTTAAACAAACAACTTGTACCCTGACCAAATCCGATTGTTAAAGTGCAAAGTGATGTCAGTACCATTTCCATTGCCCTTCAGAAAACCACAGATCTGACACGCGGGAGTCCAATTTTCCCCATTAAAGAAAAATAACAATATTTTCCAACCGTGTATGTGATCTTCTTTAATATTAACCTGAGCCAAACAAAATCTCATTTGGGAATCAGAGAAGTAGTTGTGTCACTGCCTCAAAAACAAATCAAAAAGGAGAAAACAAGAAAGAAATCAGAACAAATCTAAAAAACATAACATTTCTTTTTTATAGCTCACACATCATTGCTGATCAATATTGTAAAAATCTTACACACACACACAGCAGCTCAGTATTGGCAAAAATCAAGTTAACTGCATCTAAACAACTGGGATCGATCATTTGGTCCTGTATTAAAATAGAACTACCAACCTGTAAAGACTTTTTTCTATTGAAAATCTAATGGAAATATTTGCTGTTATACATTAGCCTGTGAAGGAATGAAGGGCTAAGTAGTTCTCACATTTATGCTTTCAAGGAAAACAGTTTGGAGAAAAGTAATGTTAAAGGAACCCTGATGGGCCACCACCATCTAAAACAATAACAAAAAGCACAGTGAGCTCCACAAATCACACTCTCCCCTCTTTTTGCACAACTGTACTGGGGAAATATTTTTGTTTCTTTCATGTCTAGTAAAAAGATCTACTTATTTAGAATTAGCCACATGTGCTTCTTTACTTGATCATTCTTTTACCTTCTTTCACAATTCCAAACATCAACTGCCACATGACGACTAAGAAAATAAAACCTCAAAAGATTATTTTAAAAAATTCTTTTTATGTATCTTCTCTAAAAATTTTGTGCAGAAATGTGTGAAGTGTTACCCTTGCCAGCACCTCATATACATTCACAAATCAAACAAAATGGCCCAGATGCTTGGAAATCAGTGTTATCAGTTCCAAATAACTAGCTCCTTCAACTCAGTAACAATATAGGGAGATTAAGGTTTATATTTTCATTGGAATAAGTATTACAGATTACATGTTTTTCTTCTAAGACTGAAAACATATCATGTCCCGCAGTCTGAAGTTTATTCATCCTCTTATAATTGTAGTCAGCTTGTAGGAATAAAATGTTAGGAATATTGTACATTTGAATATAGGAGCTCAGCAGCATTTGCTCACTAAACTGCTATTGCATAGGTGGTTATCTATGTATCTGTCTTTCTGACCATCTATTTCACATACAAATATGTCCATATACAACCAACTGTAATTAGGTGGATTAACCCATCTGAAACATATAACTGAGGTATCTGGCGGAATAAGCAGTCTCATGTGGAAGCCGTTGTTATGGTTGCTAGTTTTTATACATCTCTGTCAATTTAGCACCAACTGGATAAATGGAAGGTACTGAAATTCAGTTTCCATCATCAAAACTTGGAAAAGACAACCAGTAGGTTAGGACAGTGTTTTTGTTGATTTTGACTGCTATCTGGTGAATGTCTGTATCAGAATATCAATTCAGAATAGCCTTTAATTACTAGGAAATTTGACAAAAATGACTGTCAAAAATTAGGGGCTTGCATTTTTATTGTTTTAAGTATTTTTGGACATACAACAGACTGTGCAGTTATTACCTAAACAGATTTCTTCTCTGTAGGCTGACTGAGTTGAGGAATTTTAGGAGTCCCTGAAAGAGCCGAATCCATTTCTGTTTTAGATTCACAAACAGCAAAGCTAGAGGGTGCGTCTGTTTTTGTGTGTATATATGTAGTTAAAGAACTGCACTATCAAAACATTAATTATATTTGAAAGATAGCAGAGAGCTTGTTGTGCAGAGAATTGCATTATTGAATTTATATTCCATGGAATGTGTCTGTGGAGAGGGCTGAAATTGTATACCTGTCTTATATGATGCACCCTCTTCAGTGAGATGTGTAATAAGAGCAAAGAGATGAAGCAGGTAAACTTAGAGAGGAGAGATCTTAGGTATTTGGATGGTCCTAAGCAGAAGGAATTCACGTGCAAATGCAAATGACTGAAGAACAAACCTGGGGTCTTTGTTCTCTGTCAACAAAAACAAATGTATTTTTTCCCCTTTATCAAGCAAATCACAGTGATCTTAGCTGAATTTGGAGCACGTTGTGGGGAGAGAGAGAGACTAAGTGGCTAAGAATATTCCAATTACCATAGTTCTGATCCCCAAGTCCTGTTTATTTCACAGCTGCCAAATTTTATATCCAAAATTTAGATTCTCTTCCTCCCAAATCCTACATTGGTATGAATCATCACTGATCATTTTTAGTTTTTGGCTTAATTACTAGTTTTCAGCTTTAAATTACCAATAAACTAATTAATCTGACTAATCTTTCTAAACTTCTGTTGAGTAGTATAATAGCAGCAACAACAACAATAACAAAAACTGCAGCAATAATGACAAAAATAAAATGTTAATAATAATAATACAAACAATAATAGCATAAACAATTTTAAAATATTTTTTCTGGCCAACAGGATGAAGACGGAATCTATTTCAGTCTGAAATTTGTGTTTCATGGCTGCAGTTGGACATTCCTCTGATTTCTTTTATCACTGGTTAGATGGATGATCTGTTCCTGCCCAACTTGTATTCTAACTGACTCCCCTGGTCTAACATGGTGGATCTTTTTAGTGTCACTGAGTACTTTTGTGTCCCCTCTTCACTGCTATGGGCATGTCCCCCTTGGACACTATTGCCAAATAAATCAACCCAGGACTGGCCTGGAAGCAGAGACAGGTGAAGGGATTCTTGAGTAGAAGGACCTGGTACCTTCTGGCTGGAGCTCTTCTGGTGAATGGTCAAGTTGTCATATTTGGGACTCACATTCACAAAGCTAAGAAGTTTGAGAAGGGCATAGGAACTAAGGTTCCATGAATCAAAAGAGAATTCTGGCCCTAAGTAACTCAGGTCATTGGGTGACACAAAAATTAGAAATTAGGGCCTCCAGGATGAGCTCTGATTTCTTTAGAAATGGAGGGATGCAAAGAGGACAGTAAAGTGGAGGGAGTAGAAGTAGCGGGAGGAAGGAGACCAGGTGGAAGATGTTAGTACCTGGTGATAATCTAGCTGGTAAAGTTGACCCATCTGTTTAGGAGGAGGGAGACGTGCTTTTATCAGTTGTAAACCTGTCAAGGTTTATTGTTCCAGGTACAAGAACAGCCACCAGTTCCTGAGATGAGGCTGGAAGGAATCTGCCACTGAGTTTGTATCTGCAGGCATCTAACTCTCCTCTCAGCCCAAAGTTCTCCCCATGTCCTGAGCCCCCTATGCACCCCACCCCCAAGAAAAAGGAAATGAAAGAAAATAAAAAGGGGATAGCGAGAGAATTAAGACTCAGTGTTTGTCAGGCAGATGTTGGGGTCAAAGCAGGTTGTTTGGGTAACTGCTTTCATTTTGGAGGGGAACGAAGAAAGCTGGTTAGAAGAGGACGGGCCGTTGTGGGAGAGGAGAGCAAAAAATAAGAGAAATTCCTTGGCAGCCCAGCAGAAGGAATTTGGGTAGGACCAAATGGAAAAGAACTTTAGCAACAGAAGGACAGTTTAAAAGGAAAGAAGGGTGATCGTAAGATGTGTTTGCATTGTTCTGTTTTCCTGCAAATTAGTGTAGCCTTGAAAACATGAGAAAAGATCTTCATGCCTTCTTAAAACACAATTACAAAAAGAAAGGCATACTATCAATAGCCAGTTTTGTCTTCAAGAAAAGTCTTTTCTTTAGATATTATCATATACGGACAATCCATAACTAAACCAAATGGTAGTTGAAGAAAGGGAGGGAAAAAAAGGGACGCAACTCCCCTGCTGGTCTTACGTATAGTGCATCTATCTCCTCACCTTTCACAGCAGGGAGGTTGAAGGATCTTTTTTCATTTCTATCTAGTCTTTTCACTTAAAAAAGTATGAAAATATTACAGTTCATGAGACTGTTTCTCACGAAAGAGCAGAGAATGAGCAGCTTTCATTTTTAGGGATAAATTCACTGAGGTGATGCTCAGTTTGCTGCAGGAGAAAGACAACTTTGGTTGCAACTGTATATCGCTCTGCTTTTCAGTGGCACCCCCCAAGACCTTCTCTGTGCACTGATAATAACTAATAACTACTAAGTTCTTCACTCTTCTGGAAGTACAACTCTGCAATGTGAAATCAAACTGGAGCTTTCCATATAAAATCCAACTCTAATTAAAACATTTAATGGAAAATATTCTCAGTTATTGTGATTGTTTTTATTCATTTGAATTCTTCCTTGATTAAAAGACAACTATCGTTTGTTTCAATCAGAAAATTAAAAGAAACCAACAACGTCAGTAAAAGTAGCCCTCAATCCTGTTATGTACATTCCCAAAGTATGGCTTTTACGAATTTATTTTCAAACAATTAGGTTTTAGTTGTACATATCTGAGAACCTGAGTCATTGGAGACATGCCTAACTAAAATAAACTAAATTAATACATTTATAATGGGAATATTTGACAGTAAAGAAACAATAAAAGCAGACATTTCAAAAAGTAGTAAAAGTTATGCAGACACTCACCTGCACTGTTTATGCACCCATTTAACAAAATTAGTAGGCTTCTATAACCCAGTATCTTAAAAACATCATTAGCCAACAAATATAAATGCGTATGCACATATTCCATTCGTACTATGCTGAATATAGTTTAAACATGTACACTTTAGAAACTAAGAACTAAACATATTAGTATTTCTAACTTTTAACCACCAAGAATTGGTGTTTGTGATTTGTAAACACTGAAGGAAAGCCAGAACCATGACATTCTGCTTAGACTGTACTGTGAAGCAAATATAGGCTTCTTTCTGTTCAGGGTATGCAGGAGTGAGGAACTTAGCAGTGAGTGGAGTTAAGATCTATTTATGTTTTCAGTAAATGAAGATGTAGTCATTTCATTCTTTAAACATTCATATTCTATTAAATAAAAGAAATATATACAGTTTCAAAGACAAGAGAGGTAAGCCCGAATAAAACTATTATATCACAGAAAAGGAATGGTTTCAAATGATGCTAACATTTTTTCCAACAAAGAATTTTTCAAGGCAGATACAGGTAGATCTATTGCACAAGTGACACAATAAATATTTTTAAAATGGGCTGTGGGGGGTGTTTAATGAATTGACACTCTGAATATTTATGAGTAATACTCTTTTGAAGAAGGTTGTGTGACTATCACACTCCATAAAAATGGAGGATGGGGTGAAGTTTTGAGAGTAGAAATGTCCAAGCATCCTAACTATTACTAACGGTGGGCGGGTGTGACCTGTGTACAAAAGGAAAGAATTCCATGCCAAGAGAGTAGCTGCAAAGGTCTATTGGTCTCATCCTGTTTATTCTCTTTTGGGTACACATTTCAAAAACAGATCCTTTCCACTAGGCTCTCGTTTTGCAGTTATGGTTTCACCGACAGTAGCGGGCTTGTATTAAAGTGCAATCCAATGCATCAGTCCAGTTTTGAAAAGAAGACAATGGACATGAAAAATAAAGTGACAGTCTTATCAATGAAATCCTCATTGGCAGCTGGAGGACAGGGAAGGAGGTGGCTTCAAAACAGGGTAGCGGGAGGAGAGCAATACTCTAGGTGAGTTTTTTGGGAAGATGCTAAGTAAAATGCTGTTCAGAAATTGGGATTAATCGAGCAGTTTAAATACAAATCTGCCGGAAATCGTGCTCTGAGAGAATGAAAATGAAGAAATTTATGCATATTCTAATTTTCCCTCTTTGGCTGCTATTTTGGAGGAAGAGACTTCTTTTGCTGATGGTGGGACTTTTTTGTTCTGCACAGGAAATGTGTAAATGAACAAAAATGTGTGTGTGTTTTTCCCTTTCCATCTCTCTCCTCCATCCCTCCTCCCGCTTTCAACAATCAGAAGTGGTTAGGGTCCTACAGACCCCAGGGTTTCTCTCCATTCCCAAGATGAGAGGGAGCAGGCAGTGCAGGAAGGGGAGTTAGGGCTCCTATTGGTCACTAACATTGGGAAATTGACCTAGAGTTTCCATCCCATCTTTGGACATTCAGAGAGAGCAGAGTGCGGAAGTGTCATACATTTAATGTGATGAAAAATCATCTCGAAAGCTATTTCCTCTCACAACTGAATTCTCAGTTTACGCCTAGGGTGGGGGTGGGGGTGTCTTAAAAGTGGTAAGCGACGTTGCGCGATCCACTGACCATCACTACTGAGTCCAAACACTTTTCCTTTTGTGCCTTTGGGAACACACAGGGCCGGTGCATTTTAATCATATTAAGACCAGTAAGAAACTCTCCAGCTCTCCTATTCTGATGTACGTCGCCCAGTACTGAGAACGAGTGAAGTGGAGCGCACAGGTCCTTTTGTGTTCTGTGAAATATGTCAGGGACTGCCGAGACGGTCCAATGAAGTGTGTGGGATGAAGGTAGGGGCGGGGGCGACTCGTTCCGTGGGGAGAGGGCGCTCCGACGAGGGAAGAGAGAGGTTGAGAGGGTGGAAGAGAGAGGCGCTCCCTGGCTTCTCGCTCCGCATATGCAGGCCAGGCCGAGAGCTTCAATTAATTCGGGATCGGAGAAGACAGAGACAAGACTCCGAGTTTCTACTGTTTCTAGATGCCCGGATAAAAACACTGGAGCCAACTTTCATTCTTAACAATTTAGTTTCAAAAAGGCTCCTCGGTGCCCCCTCTGCCTCCTCCTCCGGTCGCAAAGCACTGCGCGAGCCCCGGGCGTCCGCCGAGGCCGGAGTCGGTATTCTCTGCCCGGTCCTCCAGCGGCTCCGCCGTCTCGGCCGCGGCCTTGGAAAAGGCGGCCAGAACAAAGCCCACGCTACGAGCCCCTGCCTCAGATACATTTTCAGCGGCCGCGTCGGAGCCTCGGACCCCCAGAGGGCCAGCTTTCTAGCATCCGGCCCGCCGTGACCCCGCCCCGTCGCCCACTCATCTTTCTCCCTCAGGAAGAGAGCACCGAGCGGCCGACGCGGAGCAGGATTTCACCCCAACCCCGCCCGCGAGACTGGGGTCCCGGGCGTCCGTTCTCCTCCGAGTACCGGTGTGGGGGAGGAGGGATCGCAGATTTGCCCAGGAGAAGATGGGAGAAGAACGCGGATCCTCGCTGCAGACCTCCCGTCAAGGTTACCGCCACCTCTAGGAACCTCTTCGGAAAAGCTCCAAAATGCCTATTTTGCAGAAAGCCTGCTATGGTGCGATGGGGCCTGGTGCTCAGAGAACTCTCAAGAGGCCTCGATGTCTTGGTGCTTGAGTCAAGCCCTGCCCAGGCCCATTTCTCCCGCGCATCCCAGGTCCTGCACTTCCGGTCCCCCCGGCGGGGGAGGAGGGGTACCCTGACTCTCCCCTCCCCAGCACTTCCGGCCCGTGGGCTTCTGCGGTCCCGCCCAATCACTCTGCTGAAGAATATTTTTGAGAGCTGTTTTATATAACTTTTCCGTGGCCGGTGGGAACTTTATCTGTTCCATTCATTTCTTTTTGACTTTAATTTCTACGCCTCCTTAAACTTGGGAGGGGGGCGGGCGGAGTAGAGGAGGGCCAGAGGTTTAAAGAAAAAGCTCATTGAAGAAAAATCTTTCTCTTTTTTTGTCTTTTCAGGTCTTTCCCCTTTTCAGGTCTTTCCCCTTTCCGAATTCCCCACACCAGTTCACACCAGCAACTGAGATTTAGGCCTGTTTTCCTGAAGGGCCTCAGCCAGTCCCTGCACTTAGTAGGCATGCAATAAACCTTGAAAGCCCAAATGAATGATGCTGCTTCCCTAGGCACATGGTACTTAGGGGTGGTAGGTATTCTCAGAAATCAGCTGACGTTTCATTTCCGTTATTTTATTGAATTCGGTTGAAAGGTTGATAATTTTTTTTTGTATGGGCATTTTGATGTTTTTTAGGGACTCCTCAAAACAGTGGGGGGAAATCTCTTATTAGAGTTATTGAAAGTGTCTTCTTGAACTTTTTCATATGTATGAGGTAAAATGCTGTGATTTTTTAGAATTTGGGGGTTTATCAGCCCTTTTGTGACTTTTCCTTTACATTTTGCATTATTTTTAAAGTTTTACCTTCTGTGGTAAGAGGTCAAGGCCTTATGAAGTTAATCTCTTGTAGACAATTTGAGGCAAAAACTAAGATTTCTCTTTTGCTTTCCTGCTATGTTACCGTTTAATCATTGTCAAACTTGATCACTTCTGCATCATTCTACTGTGTCTTTTGCATCATTCAGCTGTTCTCATTCTTTATGATAGCATTTGTTTTTAAATGCTGTAAGAACTTTATGTAACCAGGAGAGAAATTTTCGTAGTTGTGATTCACTCAGTCAACACATGTTAAATGCATATTTTCCCGCACACCAGTTGTGTAACCTATAGATTAGTCCTTAGGGCATTTACTGTCCCACTTTCATTGACTGTAAAATAGTGAAAATATATAACCAAAAAGCTAATAACCATGAAAGTAATTTGAAAGGTTATAATTGCTAATCAAATTTAAAGTGTATTTATTAGCATCATTATTCAGAGGCATCAGAGGGATACAAATAAGACCTGTTCTTATCCTCTGGGAACTTACAATCTAGTTGGGCATAAATAATGTGAATATAAATTAATAGAAACAGCTACTAAGCAATGTTCAGTGTCTGGCATATTGAAAACATTCAGTAAACAATTGCCTCACAAATTAATTTGCAGTCGTGTCATTCTTTTAACCGAAATATGATACTGATAAGAAATACAGGAAGGATTAATTAGGAAAACTTTCATGGAGAAAATGAATCTGTCCTTTATGTAGCACATAGGAAGATTGAAAATGCAAGCTGTTTGTGTTCAAGGGGGTAAAGGTAGTGTAAATGGAGAATGAGAAAGATATTTGATGAGATGGAGTTTTGGGGGTAATTTGTAGGAAACCTTGCAGATCATGCAGAGGAGTTTGTATTTGATAGTAGAGGTGATGGTGACCTGTGGTGGCCCTGTAAGCAGAGGATGGCATGATTAAAATTGAGATCTATGTTTAAAATGATTCTAGCCAGCAACTGAGCATAGTGAAAATTGAGGGAGAAAGAGTATGAAAAAAGATTCTGGTTGCAGTTCTAGAATGGTATATTTCTATAGCGTGACTGTAGACAGAGTCATCATTAGCCCTTTCTTCTCAGTTTTTATACAGTGGAAATTACATCAAAATAATAAAATCAGTAAGGAGTCTTGAATAGGATAAGAGCCACAGACCACTGGAATATGTGTTACTCCTTTTTTCTTCATTGTTGGTGGTGATAGGGGATGTTAGATGTTGACTGATGGTTACTAATCTCAGGATATCTTCATCACCAGTTACAGCTCAAGAAACCTTTCTCGTTTCGCATATTTACCCATGATCCAGTTTCAGTGGTTCTCAACTGCGTGTGATTTTGACACACCTCCACCAACCCATGTGGGCACTTTTGGCAATGTCTGGAGACATTTTTAGTTGTAACAACTTTGGGGCACTATTGGTATTTAGTAAGTAGAAGCCAAGGATAGATATCACTAAATATCTTACAATTCAGAGGAGAGACCCCCGATAACAATGAATTACCTAGTCTCCAAAAGCAATTGTACTGAGGTTGAGAAACCTTCAGTGGGAATGAAGCATGAACTCTTAACTCTGGAAAGCTACCCAAGCAGTTCCAGAACCTAACTTCTATTATAGTAACAACTTTGATGGAAGAAATGTTTTGTTTAGTGAGTCAAATGTACCTCTGAAAATGGCAGTGTCTCTTCTTAGCCCTGAAGTCTTAGAAATAGGAAAATCAGAAGGGTACCTGCTTAGATTTTCTACTTTTTATAAAATGGAGTTAGAAATATTCCTTGAGGATTTGTCATCTCCATGTTATTTATTAAATTAATAAAATGTGCCTTTGGAGTTGCTTAGCAACTTAATGGAAAGCTTGCTTTTTAGAAGTTCATTTGTTTGTTTAAAACTAGGGTAGGTTGCATATTATTAGCTACATTACATAAATCAACAAAGAAATGTACACTGAAAATGGAATAAGATGTTTCAACACATTTTCTGCTCTCCGTGTCTGGCAATTAAAACATTCTAATTGTCTGGTAGAATTGCATCAAATATTCGACAAACATTATTTACGTATGAAATTTCTAATATTGAGAATGTAAGAGAACCAAAGGGGAAAAATTCAGCAGATTTGTCATAAAGTATGTGTTTATCTTAACCTTTCTTCTTCAAATATCTTATCTACTAAGTACTTTTATCAGGCACTAATTATACTCTTTCTGAAAAGAATTTCTCCAACACCCTTCAGTGCCTGCACCCTTTAATCATATCTCATTACATCTACCTAATCCATATCTTTTTCACATTGCCAGGGCTCATTAACAGTTTTAAAAGCTAATCTTAATCTTGGACACTGTTATTCCTTGTAATTGAGATGAAAATAATGCCAATAATATTTTATTTCTAAAATGTAATGAATCATTAAAAATTTGTTCTGAAGTCATTTCTTCTTTAAATATTAATGAGAAATTAACTTTCAAACGTGCATTAAACTAGCAGGAACAGTGAGATGTGTCTGAAAACCCTGAAGCACCTTTTCGAAGGAGAAGTTATTTTTATAAGCTGTTTTAACAGTGGATCATCAGTCACTTTGAAGGGAAGTGATCCTTGATTAACAGTTGGCTGATACTGTGCTTCCACAGATGTGTGGCAGTAATACAGGTGCTCCCTATGAAACAGGACAGGTAGTTCACGGTATCTGAGCTTTCTTTTTCTGACTGAAAAATGTTAAAGCGTAAAGCCTTCATCTTTGTGTATTACCCCATTAAATTGTTGTAGACAAGACAAACCAAATGTCCCACTCAAATAATGAACAGTAGGCACCATGTTTCCCATGACTTTAAAGAAAACATTGTAAGTGTAGCCAGTACTTTATTCCTTTTGATTTTCCATTTTCCGAAAAGAAAATGGATCAAATGTGCTATTACATGACCAAAGTAGAGCCTCATGATGATGACTTTTTAGGACTTGAAAGTGAAATCCTGCCTCTTAGAATATAACTACTTAGGACTAACATGTTACTTGGATGGAAGATTCCTCCACTACTATAACTGAAATTGTTCCTTTTTTTCTTTTTTTTTTAATTTTATTTTTTAACTTTATAATATTGTATTGGTTTTGCCATATATCAACATGAATCCGCCACAGGTATACATATGTTCCCCATCCTAAACCCTCCTCCCTCCTCCCTCCCCTTACCATCGCTCTGGGTCATCCCAGTGCACCAGCCCCAAGCATCCAGTATTGTGCATCAAACCTGGACTGGTGACTCATTTCATATATGATATTATATATGTTTCAGTGCCATTCTCCCAAATCATCCCACCCTTGCCCTCTCCCACAGAGTCCAAAAGACTGTTCTATACATCAGTGTCTCTTTTGCTGTCTTGTATACAGGGTTATTGTTACCATCTTTCTAAATTCCATATATATGCATTAGTATACTGTATTGGTGTTTTTCTTTCTGGCTTACTTCACTCTGTATAATAGGCTCCAGTTTCATCCACCTCATTAGAACTGATTCAAATGTATTCTTTTTAATGGCTGAGTAATACTCCATTGTGTATATGTACCACAGCTTTCTTATCCATTCATCTGCTGATTGTTTCTTGAAAGTAATCTCTAAGTCTTAGGACAAGTTTAATGGTTTGTTATTTATTTATGCATGTACTATCTAGCTATAGTGCTTTTAAAAAACCACAAGACAAAAGTCATTTGTCCAAAAAAAAACAATTTTTGGACTAGTACCTCAAGTACTGATTCAGTGGTAGTGAAGATGTAATAAAACTTTAATTCTGCTCTGATTTTTTTCCCATTTATTAATTTTACCAGATAGTACAGTTGTTGTTGTTGTTGTTTAGTCATTAAGTCATGTAGCCCTCCAGGCTGCTCTGTCCCTGGGATTTCCCAGGCAACAGTACAAGAGTTTGTTTCCATTCCCCTCTCCAGGGGATCTTCCTGACCCAGGGATTGAACCTTCATCTACTGCATTGGCAGGCAGATTCTTTACCACTGAGCCACCTGGGAAGCTCATATAGTACAGTAGTTATCTTTTATTTCAGTTGTTTAAGTAGATATTTCTTTAGTTTTTTCCTTTGGAATGTATTATTCTCCTTACAGAATTCTGTGATTCTGATTTCTCTCCATTTATATGGTTCAGCTTATTATTACCTATGCTGCTGGTGCTGCTAAGTCGCTTCAGTCATGTCCAACTCTGTGTGACCCCATAGATGGCAGCCCACCAGGCTCCCCTGTCCCTGGGATTCTCCAGGCAAGAACACTGGAGTGGGTTTCCATTTCCTTCTCCAATGCATGAATGCGAAAAGTGAAAGTGAAGTCGCTCAGTCCTATCCAACTCTTAGCGACCCCATGGACTGCAGCCTACCAGGCTCCTCCGTCCATGGGATTCTCCAGGCAAGAGTACTGGAGTGGGGTGCTATTGCCTTCTCCATTTAGGAAACTGTTATTAAGCAGAACCAAGTGATAGCTAGTTAGTTTCTTTTGCTGTGTTTTATCTTTTGCAGTGGTTAAGAATTGAACTAAGATAATTAGATTTTTAGAATCTGTAGCATAATGTTTTTAAGATTACTCTTTTAACATTTTTTTCTTTTAAATTATTTTAATTTCCTTACTCATCAGTTTTGAGGAGGGTAACTTTGCACATGTTCAGTTAAACACAACATGTTTTCCTGTGTTCTTTTTTGCTTTACTGAAATAGCTCGAATATTCAGATCTTATCAAATTTTTACAGTGACACCATAGACAATGCTTACTTTAATAGAATTTCCCTCCCTTCATTATGAATTAGTTCTACTAATAAAAATACAATTTAGTATGTAATATACTATAACATCATAATTAAAAATTGCAAATATAGTTTAAAATTGTTTGGGGGCTTCTCTGGGGGCTCAGTAGTGAAGAGTCTACCTTCCAATGCAGGAGACGCAGGTTCGATCCCTGGGTTGGGAAGATCCCCTGGAGAAGGAAATGACAACCCACTCCAGTATTCTTGCCTACAGAATCCCATGGACAGAGGAGCCTGGCGGGCTGCAGTCCATGGGGTTGCAAAAGAGTTAGACACCACATAGTGACTAAACAACAACTGTGTTTGTTTTTGTAAATTAATTTTTATCTTTGTCTATTTCTCTTATTATTAAGAAGTTTTACCTTTTTTGTACTGATTATCTATTTTCTTGTCCTTTTCATGTTGTTATTTTCAGAGATTTCTCACATAGGTCAGTGCGATGAAGCTTGATGGCAACAGTTGTTCACTTTGAATCAAAGAAGAACTGTTGATTGGTGTATCAGCCAGAAGTTTCCAAATATGTGTCCTCCAATTCAAAGAGAAGAAGCTGGATGCAAGCACACATACTCACGGGGACTCTCTGCACATGATGCATCTCCAGAGAAAGTTGCTTCAACATTCTTTTTTGTTTTTGGAACACTTCTTACAATATACCCTAACTACTGGATAGCATCCTAAGTTCATCCAGATTTGTCCCAGGTCTGAATTCTTGGTCTTCCTGCCACCCTCTAATTCCACAGATAAAGAAGAAATAATAATAAAGGAATAAAAATTGTTTGTTTCTGTCTGACTGAATCATTCCAGTCTTGAAGCACCCTGGTGGGTTAATTAGCCCTATTATTATATTTACTATCTCCCACACACTTGTGTGTGGAAAAGTGCTCCTCGTGGCACTTTTCTAGGTGGATAAGAGAACATTACAACTATGGCACTGGACTTTGCTCTTGAAATAGATGGTACTTTGGCCTAAAGCTCGAAGGAGCTTAGTTTTTCATTGATTAGGCTGTAAATGGCCTAGGATCATCTATCCCTGCTGTATGCCAACTGTGATTTCAAATATTCTTAGTGTGGGCTTTGGTACCATTAGGAAGAGAAACATAGTATCTCTTGTAGGAAGAATTTGGAGAGGTTTATCCCAGCAATCAAGATGGTTAAGATGATTAACTAAATTCTGTGGATATACTGCTTCTACCCTAACTGAAAGAAAAAGAGAACAGCTGCTAACTCATTTCTCACAAATAGGCATGATTTTTCAGTGAGTATTATCTTATCTGGAATTAATTCTTGGAGTTCTTGCCATTGTGTTTTGTCCTTATAGATTAAAATGACAGAGGTATTAGCAAGAAATTTGAAATGGACACTAGATAAGATCAGCTTTTGATTGTTAAATTTCAAGATCAGCGCAAATCATCTGGAGGATGTGCAAAGTTGTCTTAACAAATTCCTGTGCAGCAGGGTTTGACATAAATTGAAGGTATTGGCATGTCTACAGAAAAAATTTTAGCCATGAAAGCAGATAGAAGTCAGAAGCAATGAAGGGAAAGTGTGTCCACATATGGTTCAGAGATGAGGGAGTGGATTCAATTCCATTGGACTTCAGTCCCAATGAAAGCCCATTCCTGTTGTAAATGTATATCAGGCTCTTTAAACTTGATGCTGTTAAACATTCTACCCACAAAAATATCTTCATTCTGAATCTATATTTTCCAAATAATATTTGGATTATTATTTGGCTTCTGAAGAATTTTTGTTCTTAGAATATATACTAATCATATGAACTTCAAATATTTCACTTAAAATAGTAGTTACTTTTAGGTGAGTAATTATATCCCAGGCTTTCAATGAAGTTCTTTTCATTTAAGTTATTCATCATAAGTGAATTATGGATAATCTTATTTCTGATTCAAAACATTACTATTTTGATGATTATTGTATATCTACCTTTGATAGATGAAGACATTTTTGGCATGTTGATAAAATTAGAGTATAAGGTTTCTACTAGGAGGGACAGATACAGAATTATGTTTGTAAAGGTCAACCCTTTCTGTCAGTCTTTCCTGTGACCTACAAAATGAACATACAACTGCATGATTCTACGTGTAAAAAGGCTAGTAGTTGAAGTGAATTACAATTGCTCAAACAATATTTGGTTGGGACCAAATATTACCACCAATGTAATATTATACATATTCAGTTCATTTCAGTTCAGTTCAGTCGCTCAGTCGTGTCCAACTCTTTGCGACCCCATGAATCGCAGCACGCCAGGCCTCCCTGTCCATCACCAACTCCCAGAGTTCACTCAAACTCATGTCCATCGTGTAGGTGATGCCATCCAGCCTTCTCATCCTCTGTCGTCCCCTTCTCCTCCTGCCCCCAATCCCTCCCAGCATCAGAGTCTTTTCCAAGGAGTTAGCTCTTTGCATGAAGTGGCCAAAGTACTGAAGTTTCAGCTTTAGCATCATTTCTTCCAAAGAAATCCCAGGGCTGATCTCCTTCAGAATGGACTGGTTGGATCTCCTTGCAGTCCAAGGGACTCTCAAGAGTCTTCTCCAACTCCACAGTTCAAAAGCATCAATTCTTCGGTGCTCAGCTTTCTTCAGTCCAACTCTCACATCCATACATGACCACTGGAAAAACCATAGCCTTGACTAGACGGACCTTTGTTGGCAAAGTAATGTCTCTGCTTTTCAAAATGTTATCTAGGTTGGTCATAACTTTTCTTCCAAGGAATAAGCATCTTTTAATTTCATGGCTGTAGTCACCATCTGCAATGATTTTGGAGCCCCCAAAAATAAAGTCTGACACTGTTTCTACTGTTTCCCCATCTATTTCCCATGAAGTGATGGGACCAGATGCCATGATCTTCGTTAATATGAGTCAAAAACTTTCTGAGTTCTTTCTTACTAGCTATAAGATTATCTTAACTTTTATAGACATCAGTTTCCTCTGTAAAATGAGGAAATTTTACATTGTAAATGTATTGTCAAAACTTCCTTATATAGTGACTTTGAACTTAAATGAGATAATTCATATAAAGTGCTTAGCACTCATTCTGAAGTATGGTATGAAATGAAATGAATGGTAGCTAATGCTTTAAGCTTTTGTCACTAAGATAAATTATTATTATCATAATAAGATGATACAAGTTCAGCATATGACTGGGGAGGCAAGACTGACAGGGACCAATTGCAGAATACTTGAAATCATATAGTTTCTAAGAACTATCCCTTCACTTAACATTTAGATCCAGTACAATTACCACTTTTGCTTTCCTCTGAAGTACCAAATTTTATTTTGATATCCTTCTTTATTATTCATAATATTTGAGAAATAGATAAAAATGAATGAGTAATCTAGCCTTTCTCAAGTCTTAGTGGCTTAATGCCAGCAAGATCTATTACTCTTTTATGTCATATTCCTGTGTGGGTCAGGTAGAGAGGGAGAGTGGGTCTTTGTTCCATCCAGCTCCATTCAGTCATTCAGGGGCCCAAGAATGGCTCTGCCATGTACTAGAACCCTGGAGTCCTCCTCTGGGTATTCTGCATTGGGTAGGAAGGGAAGAAATCTTGTTGACAATTCCAAAAGGTAATGCGTATACTATTGGCCTGAAATCAGTCATGTGAGGCCCAATGTAATTGCAGTGAAGGTTTGAGAATATAATTTAGTTATGTTTAGAAGGAATAATAAATGGGTTTGCTGAATACATTGCAGTATCTCTTCCTTACCAACAAAACTGTTTTATGATTCTGCTCTATTTTTTTATCAATTAGTTGAAAATGGTAGAAACTCTTGCTTACAAAATTTATTTGCACATAATTTTATAGAGCTTTGTATCCCCTGTTAGAAATCCTTTATCAACAGGGATCGATGTCTAGGAAGACTTTCTACCACTTTTTGATAAATTTTGTTGTATAGATATTCTCTGGATAACTTTTTTTTGGAGCATTTATCCTACTTTATTTTTACTTAAAACTTGTATATGTGGGGAAAAAAAGCTTGTATATGTAAAAGAGATTATATCCTCAAATGAACATTTTCCTTGCTTTTATCATCTTGTGTCATTATCCTGATGTTCTTTTATTACAGTTGTTATGGAGAGCATACTTTCAGATTTAGCATGGATATTAACTGTAAAATAAGTAAATAGTGAATTGTTTTGTTAGAATGAAGTATAAAAGTCAATGCTTTTAAGTTTTTTTTTTGTTAACTGCTATTTCTAAGTAACTACAGTACTCAAAAAGTGGCAAATTGACAACCTTAGATTTAAGAATTTTTCCAACGAAGAAAAGCTATGACAGTAAGCTATGCCCTGTGCAAACTTTGCTATGATTCTCCAAATATGACTTTCTCTATAGTTCCATTTACTGATGAGAGGATTCCTTATATTAGAACCCATTTAGCACAGGGATTCCAAAAAGACACTCTCCAAAAGACAGCCTTTTAATGTTTCATGATGGTTTTCATCATGGTTAAAGAAATAGATTAAAACTTCCTGCTTATTTTACACTTTATCCAACAAGGCGCAAATGTTAGCAACTAGCATTTAACACTCACATTGTAGTAATACCAATAATCTGCTAAAGATTGGCTATGTATATTAATGGGTTTATTTCCAATAAGAGTACTTTTAATTATATTGATACTGTTTTGGAAGGTATAAATAATGTAATCATTTTCTCATAATTGATATGCATATATTAAGTTGGTCTTATATTTTGTTATTTTTATTAGAAATCAAACTATTCCTTTTATTCATATTTAACCAAAGGATATGTTTGTGATACTCATCAAGGCACATTCTTAAATGACTGTTTTAGTAATTAAATGAAGTTAAAGACTGAAATTCTTTAGGTGATTATATATTCATGCACATATTTCTGTTCTAAGTGGTTATAACACTAATTAATAATTCTTTTATGAAATATTTGTTGTTTTCCAACTGCTTTTTTAGTGTATTCTACAATTTTTCATATAATTACCTGTTTGCAAATTGAAAGAGGCCATAGAGTTCAAAATAACATAATAATTTTTGTTTCCATGTTAGCCTAACCAGCTTTAGCCTTTATTAAATAAATAAATGTTGAAAAATGAATATCCATAAATACATTAGTTCTTAATTGGAAATGCATAGTATTTAATTGAACAGTTCTATGAGAGGAAATGTTTGCAAATATACATTAAAAAGTAGGAAAAAAGCATTTTTATTATTTTATTAAGTAGAAATAAATTGTGTGTAGTCACATAAAGCCATGATTAAATATTTTAAGTGTTATGCATTCTAAGCTCAGTTGTCTTGCATTATCTATCTTTGCATATAACATTTCATTGATTATATTGTTTGTATTATACAGTTCATTTTCTTTATTATTTAGAATCATAATTGATGAAGATAGGGAAGCATTTACTGAGAAAAGAACTTGAATTATTTTAACCTTTACACAAGCATCCTAAAGCTTTAATTTCTCTTACTCTACTGAATATGAGCCTTTCAGAGAATTTCTAAGTTTTCAGTCTACTTGGACATACAAGTTATTGAATATTAATATCAGAAATTATTACTTTGAGTTCCACATATTCTGTATAAGATTTCATGTAATGTATTAAGTATTAAAAAGGTTTAAGTGCTCTAGACTTCAAACTATTTTGTTCCTTTTGTTTCATAAATTGATATTACAAATTCTGCTTTTGTATCACTAAACTTGTATATTATAGAATGTAGATATTTTAAGATTTTATATATTTGACAGAAATAACTTCAGCCCTATAGTAGTTAAGCAGAAATTGTTTAGCATTTTCAGTTGTAACATAAATGCTAATTATAATTCATTGGCAAACCATTAAACATTTTATGTAAGTTGACTTCAAGACATTTTCTCCCAAAACAGTTGTTACATTTCCCTGTGTTTCCTGCATGGTGGATTTTGAATTTAGCATCTGACATGTTTTCTCAACTACTGGTTTAAAATGAAAACATGTAGGTACTCGAGGGAATGTGTTAAAAGCAAAAATTCTATGATCCTTGAAAGGTAAATGACAGCACTGAGACTGTCACATCTGCATCGAAATGTTTCATCTGTTTATCTATCTAAACAAACACAAATAAGACAATTATGATCCTGACAATGCATGTTTTAAAAAACAATTTATGGCTTTAAATAGGTCAGAACCCAATGGTTTTTTATTTTTCTTTGTTCTTACAAATGAGTAAAAATGGACTGACCTTCAGCATCAAGTGCCTGTGAATGATTACAGCAAATCTATTTAATATTTTGAAATTTGAAGGTAAAAGTAATTCTTGGGTTTCAGAAAATTATAGATATTATATATTAAATATGTATTTACATACACACAGAAGCACACATGCGTATGCATATATGTTATCATGTACATTATAGTATGCCTAACTATTCAGCTGAATTTACCTCACTATGTTTTCACTCTTTATTAGAACAGAGAGCTAGTATATTTCAGAATTGCTAACCTGTTGCTGTGAAAAAGCAATCCTATAGAAAAGTAAAATGAATCCCTTGGAAAAATCACAACTGTTTTTATTTAAAATGAGTTTTTAGCATCACAGTAAACTATCAGTTGACTTTAAATTTAGCTTTTTATGTAGATTAGTAGGTTACAGAAGAAATTTTAATGTAAACTAATATCTTCTAAATCATGTTAGTTTTAACTTTTAAAGAAAACTCTTTTGATATTCTGGAGAGGGACTTAAAATACTTTGTTTACATTCCAACTACATCTTGATTTTAAATTAGTATAATCATATATCCCTGCTGAATTAAAAATGGTTTCTTTAAATTCTAGTCACAGAGCTTGCTATTAAATTAATCTAATCATACTCTCTTGTTCACGTATTCTCTTTACTACATACTCTTGTTAGTAGTTGTTTAATTAAACATGCCATTTGTTTACAATGTAGAGTTTCAGAAATGCTAGTTCTAAAGGTAGGATAAAAATTTATATCAAACCTTTCAATCTGACAAGTAAATTACATTTCTTCCACCATAAAGAGGTAAGCAGAAAACTGTAGCAAGCGATGAAAAGACATATTCTTATTATTCAGAGATATGATATGCAACAGCCTACAAAATATGACTTTTTCCACTTTCAAGATTAAGACAAAATCTCTATAACCACTACAATAGAGATTTGTCTTAATTTTTGGTATTTTAAATATTTTATTAAAATTGTCACTCCTTTCATTAGTCAACCCAGTGGGCAAAAATAAAGCAGGATGAGTTTTGATATAAAAATCTGTTTAAAATGAAATCTGTAAGTTATTATACACATATGAAAGGAACAAGTCTCAGTAAATGCTATACTCGGGAGTCAAATATATGAAATATCTCCTGTTTGCCAAAGCAGAATTAAGAGGACTGTGTATCTTTTTTATAGTTTATATTTTGTTAAGGAGCCTTTGTTTTAATTTCTCATCTACACATAGATTTTGTTATTATAGCAATTACATTATTTTTACTTCAGTAAAGGTATTCTAGGAGAAGGGGACAACAGAGGATGAGATGGGTGGATGGCATCACTGACTCGATGGACGTGAGTTTGAGTGAACTCCGGGAGTTGGTGATGGACAGGGAGGCCTGGTGTGCTGCGATTCATGGGGTCACAAAGAGTCGGACATGACTGAGCGACTGAACTGAACTGAACTTTTTGGTTAAACTTATGAAGTAGAAAAAAATTTAAAAAATATATGTGAAGTAAAAATTTTATAAAATGCTCAATTTGCAAGGAAGTTTGTATAACCTTTTAGAGTCCTATGGCACCAGAAGACAGGTTTTATATTTTGGTTATTTTTGATATAACTAAAGTGTAATACTTACTTTTAAGCAAATATTTCTAGTTTTGATTTTCTAAACTAAATCAGAACTAAAACCTGATTTCAGAACTAAAACTTTACATAGGAAAGCTAACTAACAGTTATGCCTCAACTTGTAGTTTGTCAGAAGAATGAAAATTAATGGTACTATGTCACAAAACATAATCTGACTTTCTGTTATTTACTCAAAGTTGAGCTATGGTGAGCTGGTTAAATGTTTTCAAAATTACTGAAACAGTACCCCTTTAACCTATGAATTACAATGACAAACACTGATATCCTCAGTTTCTAATTGATACTTTTTGCATACCTCTGTTATGTTTTAAAAACTATGATAGGAATATTGATATTAGCTAATGATAATAGAGTGGTTATTTTGTACAACTTTATATATGTTTACTATTTCAATGAATTTGGTGGCCTTACACATACAAACATACACACACAAACACACATGCACACTTTGTTATGCTCATAACATACTTACCTTTTATTGAGTAGATTAAAATTATATATGATAAAATATTAGGAACCAGTCTTTTGTAAGTAAGTTAATGAAAGGGATGCTAAAGCGTGGTAAAGCTAATTTGATAATTATTTTGGCAGTTGTATTTTTTTTCTGTCCTTAGTGAACCACAAAGAAAGAAGATGGGTATGATTTTTACAAGGGTGAAATAGGTTGTCTGTCAGTTGGCTTTAGGCGACAGTCTGTCTGCAAGCCGTAAGATGATCTGCAGAGCACCAGAGGAAAGCAGGCAGGATTCCTGGCTTGCAAGAATAGATATTGATCTACCTTAGCCACCTAAACAATGCCTCACCTGTTTGCCTTGTCCATACCTTATTTTACGCAGTCTAATGCTTGTTTTGTTTGACTTTTCTTTTATTTCTCTGGATCTGAGCTTTGATACACTTTGGGGAGTACATAAACACAGTGTTGTACTTGAACATCACCATACTTCTGAGTCCTCTGGTGGTTTAGGACCACCCCTCCCTCTTGAATAGCTCTGTTATTGAAAATTATGAGCCAGAGCTAAATTACTAGGCCTCATACAGAAGTGGTTGATCCGGCAGCCTAGTGTCTAATAACACTGAATGTGAGATGCTGCTAATTACTGCCCTATGGACCTCGTGTAAAATTTCTTAAATTTCAACTTGTAAAAGGCTTTATTATTATTAATTCTTTTTCTTCCCAGCAGATAGTTGAAAGACAAGCTACTATAGTATTTAGAATTCTATCCACTTATTTTGGAGCACAACTATTTTACTATGTATTGCCTCAAGCTCTAATGAAATACAAAACTACATTCAGCTTCCCAGTAAACTATAATATAAATATTTTACCAGCACTTATTATTAGTTTGCCATTTCCTGCTGACAGCTATTCCAACTTTGCCAGCAGGCACTGGGTCTCACAATTGTATTATGTTTTGAACAAATAGCGACAAACAAAAATTCTTGCAAAATAAATGAACAAGATTTCCTAGGGAAAAGAAAAAAACCTTTTCCAATGTTAAATGAATATTTCTTTCAAACTCTGACACATAATATTATTTAATTTGCATATTGCACATTTCACTTTTACTAGAAAACAATTAAGTTAATGAAGAACTAAATAATGTGCACTCAGGGATAATTTAACATTACTGGTTTTTTGATTTTAAGTGTTTTGTTTTGTTTTAAGTTTTTGCTCTTCTGGAGAAAACCACATTCTATATACCACTACATATATTGGTAGTGAAGGACTCTGGTTTTCAAATGATGTTATTTAAATACTAGCAGAGGGGCTTCCCTGATGGCTCAGTGATGAAGAATTTGCCTGCTGAAGCAGGAGACACAGGTTCCATCCCTGATCCAGGAATATCCCACATGCCATGGAGGAACTAAGCCAATGCGCCAAAATTACTGATCCTGTGCTTTAGAACTGCAAGTACTGAGTCCATGTGCCTCAACTACTGAAGCCTGTGTGTGCTACAGGTTGTGCTCTGCAACAAGAGAAGCCACCACAATGAGAAGCCCGCACACCACAACTAGAGAGCAGTTCTGCTCACCACATTTAGAGAAAACCCCAAGAAGCAATAAGGACCCGGTACAGCCAAAAAAAAAGAGATAGCAGACAACAAAAGCACATTGTCTGCAACCACAAAATGAAAAGGATCACATAAAACTTTGTGATTTTTCTGTCCTGCCAACGAATACTGTAAAACTTAGAACTGATGCAATCTAGAAATGCTAAAACTATGTCTTGACTTTAAGCTAGTATGATATTCTAAAGACCTTCAATCAGTGATAACCACTCACTAGCAAACACATCCACTCCTTTGCCCCACTCTTAAGCACCACTTTTGTTAAATCAAACCCTTAATCTACTCAACGTTTGCCCACTTACAATTGAATGCAGTCAGAGAAAAAATACCTAAAACAGGTGACTAATCTTACCTTAAATTTAGAGTCATTTGGGAAGGTCTAGTGGTTAGGACTCCATGCTTTCACTGCCGAGGACCTGGGTTCAGTCCCTGGTCAGGGAACTAAGATCCTGCAAGACACAGGCGAAAAAAGAAAAAGGATCACTTTTCACCAGCAGGTCCTTCATGTGGTCTAAAAATCATATTGCATTTTCCTAGTTCATTAATAAAACATATTCTACAACTTCTTGCCTCAAATTTCCAACACTTTTTCCTCATCCTCATCCCAAGCTGTTGACTGTGATTTCTACTCCATTAAAAATATTGAAGCAAACAGAAGAGACTTTTCCCAGACTCTGCATCTCTTGACCTAACTTTCTGTGTGCAAATTTACTTGACCTTTATTTATCACACTAGAGAAAGCTAGCGCTCAACTGGTGTACTAGATTCTTTCCCTTTCTCACCGATTCTATGATGTGAGACTAACCATTCTCCCTTCTCTTTACTGTACAGAATATATTTCCCTTGATTCTGGATGGTTCACAACACCACATACACATGCTGCTGTGTCTTGTATTTCTAAAAAGACTCACTTTTGACTCTACTTCCCCTCCTGGCTCATTCCCTTGACGACATTCCCTTTTTTTCCTCATTCCTCTGAAAACAAAACTTGAAAAAGAAGTTTCTATATGAAGTTTCCAACCTCTACCCCCATTCTTTAATCCATTCTAAACAGATTTTTAGCAACAGAACTCCACTGAAATTGCTTTTATCAAGGTCAACCACGAACTCCACGTTGCTAAATCCAATGGTCAATTCTCAGACCTCTTGGTACTTGAACTCTTGAAATCTCATTAACATTTGACCAAATTGATCACAGTCTCCTACTTAAACCACTTTCTGTATTTGGTTTCCAGAACAACAAACTCACAGCATGGTTCTATTTATGTTTGTTTTGCTTTCCTACCTCTGGATGTTTCATCTTACATTTTTTATCTCTGCCCACTTTCCCTGACTTCTGAATGTTGTAGTGTCCCTAGACTCAGTACTCATATCAATTCTCTTTTCTATCCAAAATAATTGCTCTGTTGAACACATCCACTTTCAAGACTTTAACTGTCATTGATATACAAGTGTATGTTTAATAATAATATAAAGTATGTGCATCCATGCTAAGTTGCTTCAATTGTGTCCAACTCTTTGTGAATCTATGCACTGTAGCCCTCCAGTCCCTTTGCCGAGGGCTTTCTCTTACATCTTTTATGACTCCCGCATTGGCAGGCAGATTCCTTACTATTAGCACCACCTGCTGCTGCTGCTGCTAAAATATACTTATATGTAAAATATATAATGTATAGCCAATTGTACTTGTGCTAAGTCGCGTCAGTCGTGTCCAACACTTTGCAACCCCATGGACTCCAGAAGAGCCCCCCAGGCTCCTCTGACCATGGGATTCTCCAGGCAAGAATACTGGAGTGGGTTGCCATGCTGTCTTCTAGAGGATCTTCCCAGCCCAGGGACCGAACCTGGGTCTCCTGCATCTCCTGCATTGCAGGTGGATTATTTACCCACTGAGACACTGGGAAGCTCCATATAATCAATAAACATATATAATTAATTATATAAATATTAATGATCAGTTCAAATTACTTTTGTAAATTACATTATTTACTCACAGGATATCTCCACTTGAACAGCAAAGAAACATCTTAAGTTTACTGTGTCCAAAAGTAACCTTCTGGTATTCTCTCACAACCTAAAGCAACTCCTTTCTTCCAATTGCACAAAACAGAATTCCTTAGAATAGTCTTTGGCCATTAACTTTTATTTCATATACATTATCGAAGCTGTCAGTAATCTATGTTAGTGCTATTTTCAAAATGTTTCCCAAATTCACCCATTTCTTGCTTACCCTCATTGCCATAGCTCAGGTCTAAGCCACTTCCCATATCTCATTTGGGTTATCACAAAAGCCTCCGCTTTCTGCCTTTGTCTCTCTTTAGTTTTTACTCAACCAGTAGCAAAGTGAAAAAGTGAAAGTCGCTCAGTCATGTCCGACTCTTTGGGACCCCCATGGACTAAACAGTTCATGGAATTCTCCAGGCCAGAATATTGGAGTGGGTGGCCTTTCCCTTCTCCAGGGTATCTTCCCAATCCAAGGATTGAACCAGGTTTCCACATTGTGGGCAGATTCTTTACCACAAGGGAAGCCCAAGAATACTGGAATGGGTAGCCTATCCCTTCTCCAGGGGATCTTCCCAATCCAGGAATCTGGAGTCTCCAGCATTGCAGGCAGATTCTTTACCAACTGAGCGATCAGGGAAGGCCTAAGCAGTAACAAGGAAATGTTCAAATCTAACTCATACAATCTAATTTTTATGCTCAGCCTTCTACTGTTCTCTTATTCCATTGTTGTTTTGTAGCTAAGTTGTGTCCACGTCTTTCGTGACCCCATGAACTAGCCTGACAGGCTCCTCTGTTTATGGGATTTTCCCAGGCAAGAATACTGGAGTGGGTTGCCATTTCCTTTTCCAGGGGATCTTCTCGACTCAGGGATCAACCCGTATCTCCTACCTTGGCAGAAATGTTGTTTATCACTGAGCCACCAGGGAAGCCTTTCTCATTTTAGTCAGGCTAAAAGCCAAAATTCTTACAAGGATATAAAAGGTCCTACATTACCTGTGTTCTTCCTTACCCTTGTGACTTCACAGCCATTTCCTCTCTTCTTCCATCATTCTGTCTAGCCATACCAGTCTCCCAACAGTGCCTCACTTATACCAAAACTGCTCCTGCCACAAGACCTCTGCATTTCCTGTTCCCTCTGCTGGGAAATCTTCCCTTCCCTAGCCACACACATATATTTGGAACATATAAAGAACTTCTGCTGCTGCTGCTAAGTCACTTCAGTTGTGTCTGACTCTGTGCGACCCCATAGACAGCAGCCACCAGGTCCCCCATCCCTGGGATTCTCCAGGCAAGAACACTGGCATGGGTTGTCATTTCCTTCTCCAATGTATAAAAGTGAAAAGTGAAAGTGAAGTCACTCAGTCATGTCCGACTCTTAGTGACCCCATAGACTGCAGCCCACCAGGCTCCTCCATCCGTGGGGTTTTCCAGGCAAGAGTACTGGAGTGGGGTGCCACTGCCTTCTCCTAAAAGACTCCTACAACTCACCAAAAAAATCTAACCCAGTTTTATAACTGACAAAAGTTTTGAGTAGATGTCTCTCTAAAGAAGATACTAAATTGTTACTTATCACATGAAAAGGTGCCCAACATTGCTAGTAATTAGGGAAATGTACATCAAAACCACAATGACATAGCACTTCACACCCATGAGGATGGCTAAAATAAAAAGGATGGACAAAAACAAGTGTTGACCAGAATGTGGAGAAATTGAAACTCTCATGCACTGCTGATAAGATTGCAAAATGGTAAAACTATTTTGTAAAATGGTGTGGCAATTTCTTGAAATGTTAAACATAGAATTACCAGATGACCTAGCAATTTGCTAGGTATGTGCCCCAAAGAAATAAAAAAACATATGTTCATTAAAAAACTTATATGTGTATGTGCTCAGTCATGTCTGCCTCTTTGCAATCCCATGGACCAGAGCCCACCAGCCTCCTCTGTCCATGGAATCTTCCAGGCAAGAATACTAGAGCAGGTTGCCATTTCCTACTCCAGGGGATCTTCCCAACCCAAGGATCGAGCCTACGTCTCTTGTGTCTCCTGTATTGGCAGGTTGATTCTTTACCACCTTGCCACCTGGGAAGCCTCCCAAAACTTGTAAGCAAATATTCACATCAACATTATTTATAATAGCTAACTGGTGGAAACAACCCAAATTTTCATCTGCAGATGGGTGATAACCAAAATGTACTATATCCTTATGACATAATATTATTTGCAATGAAAAAAAAAAAGCCCTGATACAAGCTAAAATATGGATGGATATTGAAACCATTAAGCTAAATCAAAGAATTCAGTCACAGAAGATCACATATTATATAGCTCCATTTATAAAACTGTCTAGACTAGGTAAATCTATAGAGATACTAAGAAGATTATTGACTGCCAGGGGGTGCGGAAGAAAGGAATAGGGAATGACTGGTAATGGGTATAAGTTTCATATAGATTTAGATAGTACAGATGATTGCACAAGCCTGTTGCTGCTGCTGCTGCTAAGTCACTTCAGTCGTGTCCGACTCTGTGCGACCCCATGAACGGCAGCCCACCAGGCTCCCCCGCCCCTGGGATTCTCCAGGCAAGAACATTGGAGTGGGTTGCCATTTCCTTCTCCAAGCCTGTAGAATATACTAAAACCACTGAAGTGTCTACTTTGGAAGACTGAATATCATGATATGTGAGTCACATATCAATACAGTTGTTAAAAATATTCTGTTGTTTTTTACAATGTAAATTTTGTTCATGGTTTAGGTGTTCTTTTCCTTTAATTACATTAACTTTCTTGTACAACTTTTTCTTGAAATTTGATTCATAATTACATAGCTTTACATTTGTTTTTTATATCATTTTTTCAGAGCCAATTTTGTACCAAAACTGTAAAACTGTTTCCATATATTCAAACACATCAGGCAACATATGAATTTCTTCTCCTTTTATGTTTGTGGGTATGCCTGTTCTGATCTAGCCTGCACAACCAGAAGTTTAGGCCCACTGCATAGTTACTTTTCATCACCTTGAAAATTCCCTTTGTTTCTTTCCTGAGTTTGATTTCCTGTTTGCTGAATTGCTTGACTCTATAGCACTGCTTACTTTTTTGAATTGGTGGAGTGCATCTTTTAACAGCTTCCTGAGAAAGGCTAAATACAAGGTAAATTATTTTACATATCACCTAAAAAGTCAAACTACCGCACAATTGCACTCATCTCACACGCTAGTAAAGTAATGCTCAAAATTCTCCAAGCCAGGCTTCAGCAGTACGTGAACCGTGAACTTCGAGATGTTCAAGCTGGTTTTAGAAAAGGCAGAGGAACCAGAGATCAAATTGCCAACATCCGCTGGATCATCAAAAAAGTAAAAGAGTTCCAGAAAAACATCTATTTCTAGTTTATTGACTATGCCAAAGCCTTTGACTATGTGGATCACAATAAACTGTGGAAAATTCTGAAAGAGATGGGAATACCAGGCCACCTGACCTGCCTCTTGAGAAACCTGTATGCAAGTCAGAAAGCAACAATTAGAACTGGACATGGAACAACAGACTGGTTCCAAATAGGAAAAGGAGTTCGTCAAGGCTGTATATTGTCACATGCTTATTTAACTTATATGCAGAGTACATCATGAGAAACGCTGGGCTGGAAGAAGCACAAGCTGGAATCAAGATTGCCGGGAGAAATATCAATCACCTCAGATATGCAGATGACACCACCCTTATGGCAGAAAGTGAAGAGGAACTAAAAAGCCTCTTGATGAAAGTGAAAGAGGAGAGTGAAAAAGTTGGCTTACAGCTCAACATTCAGAAAACAAAGATCATGGCATCTGGTCCCATCACTTCATGGGAAATAGATGGGGAACAGTGGAAACAGTGTCAGACTTTATTTTTCTGGGCTCCAAAATCACTGCAGATGGTGACTGCAGCCATGAAATTAAAAGACACTTACTCCTTGGAAGGAAAGTTATGACCAAGCTAGATAGCATATTGAAAAGCAGAGACATTACTTTGCCAACAAAGGTCCATCTAGTCAAGGCTATGGTTTTTCCAGTGGTAATGTATGGATGTGAGAGTTGGACTGTGAAGAAAGCTGAACACTGAAGAATTGATGCTTTTGAACTGTGGTGTTGGAGAAGACTCTTGAGAGTCCCTTGGACTGCAAGGAGATCCAACCAGTCCATTCTGTAGGAGATCAGCCCTGGGATTTCTTTGGAAGGAATGATGCTAAAGCTGAAACTCCAGTACTTTGGCCACCTCATGCGAAGAGTTGACTCATTGGAATAGACTCTAATGCTGGGGAGGATTGGGGGCAGGAGGAGAAGGGGACGACAGAGGATGAGAAGGCTGGATGGCATCACCGACTTGATGGACATGAGTCTGAGTGAACTCTGGGAGTTGGTGATGGACAGGGAGGCCTGGCGTGCTGCGATTCATGGGGTTGCAAAGAGCCGGACACAACTGAGCGACTGAACTGAACTGAAAAAGTCTATATTCTGTTTTCACACTTGATTGATAGTCTGATTGGAAATAATTTTCTCTTGGAATTTTAAAGTTATTTCTCTATCGTTTTCCACTTCCCATTGAGTGATGCTACTGAGTTGTTGAATCTTGCTTGTAATTTTGACTGTTTGTTTCTTTACTAGTTTAGCTTTCAAAATGTAATTAATGCTCCTAATTTGTCTAAGGAAAGTCTATTCATTCAACATGAAGTGGGACATTTCTACAGTGATGAGGAACATAGGATAATTTAGAATTCAATTTATTAATTTAGACAATGTGTGGATTGGGGACAGGAGGAGAAGGGGACGACAGAGGATGAGATGCCTGGATGGCATCACCAACTCGATGGACGTGAGTTTGAGTGAACTCCAGGAGTTGGTGATGGACAGGCCTGGTGTGCTGCGATTCATGGGGTCACAAGGAGTCGGACAGGACTGAGTGACTGAACTGAACTGAACTGAACTGAATCCTCAATGAATTCATCTAATAAGATGAATCTAACTTTTAAAAATTTTGCTATTAACAACTTTTAATTTTTAAAATTTTGGTTTACTGGAATTTCTTTTTATGCACAAAGATGACATTTTAATTCTATTTAGAACTGTGGTTATATGGATCATCTGCTAAAATGAAACCCTCTTCTGTAAAACTTTTTTTCTATAAAATTGTGACAAAGTCATTCTATGAAGAGACAAGCTTTCAGTTGCCAAAATAGTAATCAAGAAACAGGAGACTAGAGAAAATACTAAAAAGAGAAGATAACTTTTGAACTGACCACCCATTTATTTGTATTTACCAGATGATCACTTCACCTACTTCAACACTTTGATCATGAAATAAAGGATTGAGGAAATTAACTGTATTAATTCAGTTAAAAAAAAATTGTCAATTTTGATTTAAACTGTCTCCAGGGACTTTCTGAGGGCAGAAGGAGAAGAGGGCGTCAGAGGATGAGATGGCTGGATGGCATCACCAAGGCAATGATCTTGGGCAAACTTTGTGAGATGTTGAGGGACACAGAGGCCTGGCGTGCTGCAGTGCACGGGGTTGCAAAGATTCGGACATGACTGGGCGACTGAACAACAACAACTAAAACAACATTCCAGGGACTTTCAATCAGGTGAGAGTGTGGAAGGTGGAAAAATATTTTATATCACATGCTCTGGAAATAATCAGAATATCAGTAATGGGAGTTGGGAATATTGTGTTAAGTGAGGAAGGGGAGAAGAGACATGCTTGAGTTTTGCAAATGCTTCTTCAGGGAACACAGATAGGTTTCCATCCTGGTTTAACCAGTGTAGGCTTGTCTTTTCCCTTGAGTCAGTTTGCCGAGTCTCTCAGTTGCCTTTTCTCTATCTAGCATTGCTACTCCTCTCTCCTCTCCATTTTTGGAAGGGTAACTGTGATAAAGTGAGACATTTTCTAGTGAAAAGGATACAGTTTTAATACGTTTAAAGCATTTCAAAAGGCAATACAATTAGCTAAGCACTTATGTTTTATTAGCAATAGCAAGCAAAATTAATAAGTAAATTCAACTAAAAATGATTATGTGTCAGAGTGTATAGTTTTTACATTGACATTTCACATAATCTGACTTTGCTTAGAAGAGAAATCACTCGGCTGTTAAAATCACTTTTAAAGAGCTGTCAAAATTGGAAAACCTGCTGTCAAAAATATGATGAGAAAAGTTTAAAAATGGTAAAGTATGTTGATTTAGACAAAAAATATTACCTTCAGAGAGGAAAACTTGAATATTTATTATTATCTTCAAAAGGGATAATTTCTCCCCCTGAAATTGGACATCATTGTTTTAAAATTTGTATTCTGACACATGTGTTTTCACTTTAATATCAACATGAATGAAACCATTTATATTTGCACCACAGTGAGAATATCTCTAAATCCTAGAAAATGCTAAAATATTGATGTCATTTATACTCCTTATAACTATTAATTTCATTTTATTTTTAATTGAAGAGGAATTTTAATATTTTCAGCATCTCTGACTTCATATATGCTTGTCAAAAATATATTTTAACTAATAGAGAAATGGAAATCTATGTTTTCTGAAAAGTTTAGTAAGATTTTTATATTTTTATTCTGTCTTTGAAAATTGTAAAATAAATAATATTAGCTGCCACGTGTCAGATACTTTGTTATACACTTAAGTTAAGCGTCATGGAGAGTTGAATTCCAAAATGGTTTAATTTTGTGACTTCACACTAATCTTCACTTAAAGATTGATCCTTCTGTCTCTATCATAATATAATTCAAAGACACAAATATTTGAGGGCATTCAAATTGAGGATGGATAGATTGGCAAAAATAATGCCTCTTTTAAACTCTTTCCATTTTACAATGAGCAAAATCTGTCAATAATTTAAATCATGAAAATTTCAATTTCTCTTTGAAATAAAGAGTCACTAGGATTCTCTAGAATATTCTAAGCATTTGATTATTGAGTCTTAATAAAAATGAATAAGAATTTATATCTAGGTAAATAAAATATGTAAATATGAAATAAAATACATGACTTTTCTCCTAGTTATTTCCAGTTTCCATTTATATATACATATATAATATGTAAATTAAAGTTGGTTATGCTGAATAACTATAGTGTTTTGCCAATTTGCTCTTATTGTGTGATCTTGGGTGTTTGCCTCTTTTTCCATACATAAAATACAAGTAATTGTATTTTCTGACATATTCACCAAAATTTTATGAGAATTAGTATACAAATGATTATAAAAAACTTTGTAAATTTAAACAGTCCTGTTTTATTTTATAAAGAAGAAAAACAAAGTAAAGACATAGCTATAATGGAATGGATTACTGAGCTAGAATTGTAGAAGAAAAAAATTTTCCCTACAGAAAGAGTAACAGTATAATCACCCATGTTGAGCAAAGAATATAATTTTTATGGTATCTGCTATTTTACTGCTTATGTGAAATAATTTAGGGATAGCTATTAGATTTCCTAATATTTATATAAGCTTATATTTAAATACTAGATTTAATCAACAAAGATTTTTAAGCACATCACAAAATATATGCATCCTAATACATGCAAACTTAAAACAATTAAGGTATTTACAAACATTGCCACAAATTAGATAGATGTTATTTCATGGGATTAACTTGAAATGCCAGCATACCCCTAGTGATTCAGATGGTAAAGAATCGGCCTGCAAGGCAGGAGACCCAGATCTGGTCTCTGATCCCTGGATCAGGAAGATCCCCTGGAGAAGGGCATGACAACCCATTCCAGTATTCTTGCCTGAAGAATCCCACGGACAGAAGAGCCTAGCAGGGTACAGTCCATAGTATTACACAGAGTTCTACATGACTGAAGTGACTTAGCATGCACATCAGCACAATTTTTGGGACTATCAACTGGTGGCTCAGTGGTAGAGAATATGCCCGTCAATGCAAGATACTCAGGTTTGCTACCTGGGTGGGGAAGTTCCCCTGGAGAAGGAGTGGCAACCCACTCCAGTATTCTTGCCTGGGAAATCCCATTGTCAGAGGAGCCTGGGGGCTATAGTTCCATGGGGTCGCAGACGAGTAGGACTTGACTTAGCTACTAAAACAACAACTGTAAAGAAAACTAAGTGTGAAGCTTGCAAATTTAAACACATCTAAACTTGAATACATAAATGTTATTGTTTTCAGACACACTCTTATTACTCACCTGCGTAAGAAATTACAAATTTAGAATCTAACTGGTAATCCAAAATAGAGTATATGTACACTGGAGAAAAGTTTGTGTTGCTATGGGAACTTTGGCTTTTGTTTACATTATGTTGCAAACTACATTATGTGCCTTGGTTCACCTTAATGACTACCTTCATATATTGCTAATTATACTATTTTCCCTCATTCACTCTGATGATTAACTCCTTAAGGTTAATATTGCTCATCTTTATTGAGTTAGTTTATATTTTTCTTGAATACAGAAATATGAACTTACATTTACCTTCATTTATGAAAATTGCATTATGCATGTCACCATCACCTGTTCATTACATTAAATAAAAGAAGTTTTAGCTTTTATAAAATTTTCAAAATTACACTTATGAAAATCATAAGCTTGACCTTATTTGCCTAAAAGAGTAACATATTCCAAACTGCAGAAAATAAAACTTGTAAACATTTTTTGTTTTGGACATAAAATATATCATTTTATTATTCAAAATTTCTTGCAGCATTGTAGAATTGTAGAAGAGGAAATCTAAGCTATTAAAAAATGTCTGTATTTTCAGTATATACGTAAAGACATGATGAAATATTCATTATGTGTATGCAGAATCCCCTTTGAGTTATTAAGACTCTGTAGAGCTAAGTGAATGAGCTAAATTATAAATATGTCTATAGAATAAATGGTTGCCTGTGTGCTCAGTCGCTTCAGTCATATCTGACTCTGAGACCCTGTGGACTGCAATTTGCCAGGCTCCTCTGTCCTTGTGATTTCCCAGGGAAGAATAGTGGAGTGGGTTCCCATGCCCTACCTTAGGACATCTTCCCCACCCAGGATTGAACTTGTGTCTCTTGCCTCTCCTGCATTGGCAGGCAGGTTCTTTACCACTAGCGCCACCTGGGAAGCCCCATAGAACACATATTGAATCTCAATGCTTTAGTTACCTTTCCACATTTTTTCAAATAAAAACCTTGAAAAATCAGAAAAATTTCAGAATGAAAACTATGTATTGCTTATTTTAATTAGGATTAACTTGTATTAACATGTTTATTCTCAATGGTCACCGGGTTCCTACTATGTGCTGAATATGTGCTGGGCATGGGTGTTCAAGCTCTCATGTCAGAGTTGATGATGCCATCCAACCATCTCATCCTCTGACATCCCCTTCCCCTCCTTGCTTCAATCTTTCCCAGCATTAAGGTCTTTTCAAATGAGTCAGTTCTTCACATCAGGTGGCCAAAATATTGGAGTTTCAGCTTCAGCATAAGTCCTTCCAATCAATATTCAGGACTGATTTCCTTTAGGATGGATTGGTTGGATCTCCTTGCTGTCCAAGGGACTCTCAAGAGTCTCCTCCAACACCACAGTTCAAAAGCATCAATTCTTTGGCATTCAGCCTTCTTTGTGGTCCAGTTCTCATATCCACACACAACTACTGGAAAAACCATAGCTTTTACTAAATGGACCTTTGTTGGCAAAGTAATGTCTCTGCTTTTTAATATGCTATCTAGGTTGGTCATAACTTTCCTTCCAAGGAGCAAGCATCCTTTAATTCCATGGCTGCAGTCACCATCTGTGGTGATTTTGGAGCCCAGAAAAATAAAGTCTCTCATTGCTTCATTGTTTCCCCAAATATTTGCCATGAAGTGATGGGACTGAATGCCATGATCTTCATTTTCTGAATGTTGAGCTTTAAGCCAACTTTTTCACTCTCCTCTTTCACTTTCATCAAGAGGCTCTTTAGTTCTTATTCACTTTCTGCCATAAGGATGTTGTCATCTGCATATCTGAGGTTATTGATATTTCTCCCGGCAATTCCAGCTTGTGCTTCATCCAGCCCAGTATTTCACATAAAGTACTCTGCATATAAGTTAAGTAAGCAGGGTGACAATATACAGCCTTTATGTACTCGTTTCCCAATTTGGGACCAGTCTCTTTTTCCATGTCTGGTTCTAACTGTTGCTTCTTGACCAGCATACAGATTTCTCAGGAGGCAGTTTAGGTGGTCTGGTTTTCCCATCTCTCAAAGAATTTTCCACAGTTTATTGTGATCCACACAGTCAAAGGCTTTGGCATAGTCAGTAAAGCAGAAGCATACATTTTTCTGGAACTCTCTTGCTTTTTCTATGATCCAGCGGATGTTGGCAATTTGATCTCTGGTTCCTCTGCATTTTCTAAATCCAGCTTGAACATCTGGAATTTCACAGTTCACGTACGATTGAAGCCTGGCTTGGAGAATTTTCAGCATTACTTTGCTAGCGTGTGAGATGAGTGCAAATGTGTGGTAGTTCGAACATTCTTTGTCATTAGCCTGTGTTTGAGATTAGAATGAAAACTGATCTTTTCTAGTCCTGTGGCAACTGCTGAGTTTTCCAAATTTGCTGGCATACTGATTGCAGCACTTTCACAGCATTATCTTTTAGGATTTGAAATAGATCAAGTGGAATTCAATCACCTCCATTAGCTTTGTACCTAGTCATTCTTCCTAACGCCCATTTACTTCACATTCCAGGATGTCTGGCTGAAGGTGAGTAATCACATCATTGTGGTTATCTGGGTCAGGAAGATCTTTTTTGTATAGTTCTGTGTATTCTTGCCACCTCTTCTTAGTATCTTCTGCTTCTGTTAGGTCCATACCATTTCTGTCCTTTATTGTGCCCATCTTTGCATGAAATTTTCCCTTGGTATCTTTATTTATTTATTTTTTTAAATTTTATTTTATTTTTAAACTTTACATAATTGTATTAGTTTTGCCAAATATCAAAATGAATAATTTTCTTGAAGAGTTCTCTATTCTTTCCCATTCTGTTGCTTTCCTCTGTTTCTTTGCACTGATCACTGAGGCAGGCTTTCTTATCTCTCCTTGTTTTTCTTTGGAACTCTGCATTCAAATGGGTGTACCTTGCCTTTTTTTTCTCTGCCTTTCACTTCTGTTCTTTTCATAGCTGTTTGTAAGGCCTCCTCAGACAACCATTTTGCCATTTTGCATTTCTTTTTCTTGGGCATGATCTTGATCCCTGCCTCCTGTACAACGTCACAAACCTCCATCTCTAGTTCTTCAGGCACTCTGTCTATCACATCTAATCTTTTGAATCTGTTTCTCACTTCCACTGTATAATTGTAAGGGCTTTGATTTAGGTCATACCTGAATGGTCTAGTGGTTTCCCCTACTTTCTTCAATTTAAGTCTGAATTTTGCAATTAGAAGTTCATGATCTGAACCACAATCAGCTCCTGGTCTTGTTTTTGCTCACTGCCTAGAGTTTCTCCATCTTTGGCTGCAAAGAATATAATTAATCTGATTTTGGTATTGATCATTTGGTGATGTCCATGTGTAGAGTCTTCTCTTGTGTTGTTGGAAGAGGGTGTTTGCTATGACCATTGTGTTCTCTTGGCAAAACTCTGTTAGCCTTTGCCCTGATTCATTTTGTACTCCAAGGCCAAACTTTCTGGTTACTCCAGGTATCTCTTGATTTCCTACTTTTGCATTCCAGTTCCATATAATGAAAAGGACACCTTTTCTGAGTGTTAGTTCTAGAAGTTCTTCATAGAACCATTCAATTTCAGCTTCTTCAGCATTACTGGTTGGAGCATAGACTTGGATTATTGTGATATTGAATGGTTTGTCTTGGAAACAAACAGAGATCATTCTGTCGATTTTGAGATTGCACCCAAGTACTGCATTTCAGACTCTTTTGTTGACTATGATGGCTACTCCATTTCTCCTAAGGAATTCTTGCCCACAGTAGTAGATATAATGGTCATCTGAATTAAATTCGCCCATTCCAGTCCATTTTAGTACACTGATTCCTAAAATATCAATGTTCACTCTTGCCATCTCCTGTTTGACCATTTCCAATTTACCTTGATTCATGGACCTAACATTCTAGGTTCCTATGCAATATTGTTCCTTACAGCATCAGACTTTACTTCTATCACCAGTCACATACACACCTGGGTGTTTTTTTTTTTTTTTTTTTTGGTTTGGCTCCATCTCTTCATTCTATCTGGAGTTATTTCTCCACTCTTCTCCAGTAACATATTGGGCACCTACCAACCTGGGGAGTTCATCTTTCAGTGTCATATCACGTTTTCCACTAAGATATATATTTTTAGACATAATGTTATTGCACATTTAGTAGGCTATCATCAGACAGTTCAGTCACCCAGTCGTGTCTGACTCTGCAACCCCATGAACCACAGCACACCAGGCCTCCCTGTCCATCACCAACTCCTGGAGTCCAGCCAAACCCATCTCTATTGAATCAGTGATGCCATCCAACCATCTCATCCTCTGTCCTCCCCTTCTCCTCCTGCCCTCAAACTTTCCCAGCATCAGGGTCTTTTCAAATGAGTCAGCTCTTCGCATCAGGTGGCCAAAGTATTGGAGTTTCAGCTTCAGCATCAGTCCTTCCAATGAATATTCAGGACTGATCTCCTTTAGGATGGACTGGTTGGATCTCCTTGCAGTCCAAGGGACTCTCAAGAGTCTTCTCCAACACCATGGTTCAAAAGCATCGATTCTTATGTGCTCAGCTTTCTTTACAGTCCAACTCTCACATCCATATATGACTACTGGAAAAACCATAGCCTTGACTAGACGGACCTTTGTTGACAAAGTAATGTCTCTGCTTTTTAATATGCTGTCTAGGTTGGTCTAACTTTCCTTCCAAGGAGTAAGCGTCTTTTAATTTCATGGCTGCTATCACCATCTGCAGTGATTTTGGAGCCCAGAAAAATAAAGCCAGCCACTGTTTTCACTATTTCCCCATCTATTTGCCATGAAGTGATGGGACCAGATGCCATGATCTTAGTTTTCTCAATGGTGAGCTTTAAGACAACTTTTTAATTCTCCTCCTTCACTTTCATCAAGAGGCCCTTTAGTTCTTCTTCACTTTCTGCCATAAGGGTGGTGTTATCTGCATATCTGAGGTTATTGATATTTCTCTCGGCAATCTTGATTCCAGCTTGTACTTCCTCCAGCCCAGCATTTCTCATGATGTACTCTGCATATAAGTTAAATAAGCAGGGTGATAATATACAGCCTTGATGTACTCCTTTTCCTATTTGGAACCAGTCTGTTGTTCCATGTATAGTGTAATATAAACATAACTTTTATGTGCATTGGGAACTTCAAAATTCATGTAACTTGCTATATTATGATATTTGCTTTAATGCAGTGTCCTGGAACTGAACTTTCAGTAGATCCAAGGTATGTCTCTCTCTCCCTCTATGTGTATATATGCACATGTATACACACACATATATGCAAAGGTGAACATACATTCACATGTTTTCTTTTTGAATTGATTTTTTGGGGTATAGTTACTTTACAATGCTGTTTTAGTTTCTGCAGTGCAGCAAAGTGAATCAGCTACATACACTTATATCCCTTCTTTTTTGGATTTCATTCCAATTTAAGTCACCACAGAGAATTGAGTAGAGTTCCCTCTGCTGTACAGTAGGTTCTTATTAGTTATCTATTTTATATATAATAATGTATGTAAATTAATCCCAATTTCCCTATTTATCCTATCACCCTTCCCCCCTTGGTATCCTTGCTATTGCTGCCTACATCTGTGTCTCTGTTTCTACTTTGCAAATAAGTTCATCTGTATCATTTTCTAGATTCCACATGAGTGATATTATATCTGTTTTTTCTCTTTTCTTACTTCACTCTATATGACAGTCTCTATGTCCAACCATGTCTCTGCAAAAGGCATTATTTCATTGCTCTTTATAGCTGAGTAATATTCTGTTGTGTATATATACCGCATCTACTTTATCCAATCATTTGTCAATGGGAATTAAGTTTCCTCCATGTCTTGGTTATAGTACATAGTGCTGCAATGAACATTGTGGGAGGCGGGGTGCATGTATCTTTTTAAATTATGATTTTCTCTGGATATTTGCCAATGAGTGGGATTGCTGGATCATATGGTACTTCTATTTTTAGTTTTTTAAGGACCTCCATACTGTCCTCTATAGTGGCTATATCAATTTACTTTCCTACCAACAGTGTAAGAAGATTTGATTTTCTCTACACCCTCTCCAGCGTTTAATGTATGCAGAACACATATTTTTTTAATTGTGTTAGCTGAGAAATCCTAAAAGCAATGCAAGAAGTTGTTGTTGTTGTTCAGTGGCCAAGTTGTGTCTGACTCTTTGTGATCCCATGGATTGCAGCATCCCAGTTTCCTCTGTCCTCCACCGTCTCCGGGAGTTTGCTCAAATTCATACATTGAGTCAGTGATGTACCCAACCATCTCATCCTCTGCTGCTCCCTTCTTATTTTGCCTTCAATCTTTTCTAGCATCGAAGTCTTTTCCAATGAGTTGGCTCTTCTCATCAAGTGGCCAAAGTACTGCAGCTTCAGGTTCAGGATTGGTCCTTCCAAAGAATATTCAGGACTGATTTCCTTTAGGATTGACTGGTTTGATCTCCCTGCACTCCAAGGGACTCTCAAGAGTCTTCTTCAACACCATAATTTGAAAGCATCCATTCTTTGCTACTCAGCCTTTATGGTCCAACTCTCACATCCATACATGACTACTGTAAAAATCATAGTTTTGACAATACAGAACTTAGTTGGCAAAGTGATGTTTTTGCTTTTTTAATATGCTGTCTGGGTTTGTCATAGCTTTCTTTCCAAGGAGTAAGCATCTTTTAATTTCATGGCTGCAGTCACAGTCTGCAGTGATTTTGAAACCCAAGAAAATAAAATCTGTCACTGTTTCCACTTTTTCCCTATCTGTTTGCCATGAAGTGATGGGACTGGATGCCATGATCTTAGTTTCTTGAATGTTGAGTTTTAAGACAGCTTTTGCATTCTCTTCTTTCACCTTCATCAAGAGGCTCTTTAGTTCCTCTTCATTTTCTGCCATTAGAGAGGTATCATCTGCATATCCAAGGTTGTTGATATCTCTCCCTGCAATCTGATTCCAGTTTGTGATTCACCCAGCCTGGAATATGGTATGATATACTCTGCATATAAGTTAAATAAATAGGGTGACAATATACAGACTAGTCATATTCTTTCCCCAATTTTGAGCTATTCAGTTGTTCAATGTCTGGTTCTAACTGTTGCTTCTTGACCTGCATACAGGTTTCTCAGCAGACAGGTAAGTTGATCTGGTATTCCCATTTCTTTAATTTTCCACAGTTTGTTTTTATTCACACAAAGGCTTTTGCATAGTTAATGAAGCAAAAATATATGTTTTTCCTGGAATTCTCTTGCTTTCTCCATGATCCAATGAAGGGTGGCAATTTGATCTCTGGTTCCTCTGCTTTTTCTAAACCCAGCTTGTACATTTGGAAGCTCTTGGTTCATGTACTGCTAAAGCCTAGCTTCAAGGATTTTGAGCAATAGTTTGCTAGCATGGGAAATGAGCACAATTATATGGTAGATTGAATATTCTTTGGCATTGCCCTTCTTTGGGATTGGAATGAAAACTGACCTTTTCCAGTCCTGTGGCCACTGTTGAGTTTTCCAAATTTGCTGACATATTGAGTGTAGCATTTGACACATCATATTTTAGGACTTTAAATAGCTCAGCTGGAATTCTATCTCCTCCACTAGCTTTGTTTGTAGTAATGCTTCCTACGGCCCACCTGACTTCACACTCCAGGATATTCAGCTCTAGGAGAGTGACCACACCATTGTGGTTATCTGGGTCATTAGGATCTTTTTTTGTATTGGTCTTCTGTGTATTCTTGCCACTTCTTCTGAATCTCTTTTGCTTCTGTTGGTCCTTGCTGCCTCTGTCCTTTATTGTGCCCATCCTTGAATGAAATGTTCCCTTGATATCTCCAATTTTCTTGAAGAGATCTCTAGCCTTTCCCATTCTATTGTTTTCCTCTATTTTTTTTTTTTTTGCATGGTTCACTTAAGAAGGCCTTCTTTTCTCTCCTTGCCATTCTCTGGAACTCTGCATTCAGTTAGGTATATCTTCTCCTTTCTCCCTTGCTTTTCACTTCTCCTCTTTCTTCAGCTATTGGTAAAGCCTCCTCAGACAACCACTTTGCCTTGTTGTGTATCTTTTTCTTTGGGATAGTTTTGGTCATTGCCTCCTGTACAATGTTACAAACTTCCATCCATAGTTCTTCAGGCACTCTGTCTACCAGATCTAATTCCCTAAATCTATTCATTACCGCCACTGCATAATCTAAGAGTTTCGTGTTAGTTCATACCTGTATGGCCTAGTGGTTTTCCCTTTCCTGCTCCTGCTTGTGCTCAGATGTGTCTGACTCTTGCATCTCTATGGACTATAGTTGTCAGGCTCCATTGTCCATGGGATTTCCCAGGCAAGAACACTGGAGTGGGTTGCCATTACTTCTTTCAGGGGGTCTTCCTGACCCAGGATTTGAACCCACATCTCCTACACTGGCACGTGGATTCTTTACCACTGAGCTTCCCTACTTTTTTTCAATTTAAGCCTGAATTTTGCACTAAGGAGCTCATGATCTCAGCCATAGTCAACTCCAGATTTTGTTTTTGCTGATTGTATAGAGCTTCTTCATCTCTGGCTGCAAAGAATATAATGAATCTGATTTTGGTACTGACCATCTGGTGATGCCCATGTGTAGAGTCGTCTCTTAGGTTGTTGGGACAAGCTATGACCAGCATGTTCTCTCGACAACACTGTTACCCTTTGCCCTGCTTCATTTTGTACTGAAAGGCCAAAATGCCAGTTATTTCGGCATAATTTCCTACTTTTGCATTCCAATCCCCTATGATGAAAAGGGCATCTTCTTTTGGGGATAGTTCTAGAAGGTTATAGGTGTGTATAGAACTGGTCAACTTCAGCATCAGTGGTCAGGGCATGGATTACTGTGATGTTGAATGGTTTGCCTTGGAAATGATTCTAGATCATTCTGTCATTTTTGAGATTGTACCTAATACTGCATTTTGGACTCTTTTGTTAACTATGAGGGCTACTCCATTTCTTTTAAGGGTTCTTACCAATAGTGGTAGATAATGGTCATCTGAATTAAATTCACCCATTCTCATCCATTTTAGTTCATTGATTCCTATGATGTTGATGTTCAATCTTGCCATCTCCTGCTTGACCATGTCCAATTAACCTTGATTCGTGGACCTAACATTCCAGGTTCCTATGCAATATTGTTCTTTATAGCATCAGACTTTAGTTTCACCACCAGACACATCCACTACTAAGCATCATTTCCCTTTTGGCCCAGGAGCTTCCTTCTTTTTGGAGCTAATAATAACTGCCCTCTGCTCTTCCCCAGTAGCATACTGGACACCTTTCAACCAGGCAGGCTCATCTTCTGGTGTCATATCTTTTTGACTTTTCATACTGTTCATGAGGTTCTTTAGGCAAGAATATTGGAGTGGGTTGCCATCTCTTTCTCCAGTTGACCACGTTTTGTCAGAACTCTTCACTTTGACCCATCTATCTTGGGTGACCCTACTTGATATGGCTAATAGCTTTATTGAGTTATGCAAGCCCCTTCATCATGACAAGACTGTGATCCATGAAGGTGAAGACTCCCAGTAGCAGCAAGTATACTTAACACGCAGATCTTGGTTTCCAGAACCATTCTTTAACTAAAGGAACTAAGGCTCCTTGGAGAAATGGCTGATTCTAAGCCTGAGGCAGGAAATACATAAGATAAACTGGGAAAGTCTTGTAATTTTAGAAAGTAACCCACATGACCCACACATATACACAGACACACAATGATGGGAGTATGTCAAAGAGACACAGAAGCCAAGTAAAGACCTCTCAATAAACAAATATACAATTATTTGAGCAACAAAATAAAATAGTATCAAATTATACCCCAAAGTCACTGACTCAATGGACATGAGTTTGAGCAAGATCCGGGAGATGGTGAAGGACAGAAAAGTCTGGTGTGCTGCAGTCCATGGGGTCGCAGAGAGTCGGACACAACTGAGTGAGTGAACAGCAGCAGCAATAACCCAAAGAACAGATATATATTCATGAGTCCAAACTGATATTAAATAATTAAGTAAATAAACAAATAAGATTTGGATACTCTACCCTCAAGAAGGGGGAGCATGACTTCTGACTTCTTAAGTGTGGATTATGCATACGAACTTCCTTCCAAGGAGTAGAGTAGAGAAAGGGGGGAAATCAGTAACTTTACATTGCAGAAACCTGACACACTGCCTCAATCAAGTGACTAAGATTAACATCAAGAGTGACAATTCATGTTGATAATATACATTCCTGATGTGGTGTGATGAAAATGACACTTTACCTCTGTGACCTTCCTCTCCAAAACACACCACCAGTGTAATCATGAGAAAAATCAGAAAAATCTCAATAGAAGGACACTGAACAAAATACCTGCCCTGTACTCCTACAGTGTGTCAGGGTCATCAAAAACAAGTAAAGTCTGAGGAACTATATCACAGCCGAGAGATTAAGAATTGCCAACTAAATTTATGTGATATCTTGGATGGGACTGTGGAGTAGAAAATAGCATTTGGTAACCACTAAGGAAATCTGCAAGGAGATCCAACCAGTCCATCCTAAAGGAGATCAGTCCTGGGTGTTCTTTGGAAGGAATGATGCTGAAGCTGAAACTCCAATACTTTGGCCACCTCATGCGAAGAGTTGACTCATTGCCAAAGACCCTGATGCTGGGAGGGATTTAGGGCAGGAGGAGAAGGGGACAACAGAGGATGAGATGGCTAGATGGCATCACTGACTCGATGGATATGAGTGTGGGTAAACTATGGGAGTTGGTGATGGACAGGGAGGCCTGGCTTTCTGCGATTCATGGGGTAGCAAAGAGTCAGACACCACTGAGTGACTGAACTGAACTGAAGGAAATCTGAAAAAATGTGGACTTTAGTTAATAATAATGTATCAGTGTTTGTTCATTAATTGTGACAAATGTACCACCCAAATATATGATGTTTATAATAGGAGAAATGGTATATGGGACTATCTGTACTAACTCTGAAACTTTTCAGTAAATCTAAGCTATTCCAAAATAAAAAGTTTATTTAGATAAACCTTTACTAAACACTTTACTGGATCCCATTTCTGCATTCTACCAAGCTAGAGTGAATTTTCTAATTTTTATTTCCAAGGAACCCTCTAAGTCTTCAGTTTTGGCTTAGTCAGAATCAACTCTCACCCAAGTTTATCAGCTTAATCTGACAGAGTCAATTGTTTCAGGTTTTCTTTTTAAAAATTCTTGGTGCTATGTATCTGTCCTGTCTTTTCTATTATTTTTTTTTTGGTTGCTTTATAACCTCTCATTGCTTGTTACTATCTTGTCATTTTTCAAGTATCATTATCTCTACTTGTAGACCTTGAATGAATCATATAGTTAAATTCTTTCTTACTTAAGTAGGACTTGTGTGTGCGTTGCCAATGTTTTATTTATTTAAAGTAAATCTCTTTCGAAAGAGAACCATCATACACTGTTGGTGGGAATGTACGCTGGTATAGCCACTATGAAAAATAGTATGGAGATTCCTTAAAAAATTAAAGTAAAACTACCATATGATTGAGCTATTCTACTTCTGAATATTTATCCAGAGAATACAAAAACACTAATTTGAAAAAATATATGCACCTCTGTATTTATCACAGCATTATTTACAATAGTCAAGATAAGGAAACAACCTGAGTACCCATCAACAGATTGAGGGACAAAGAAGATGTGACTATATATATATATATATATATATATATATATATATATATAAAAATATATGTTTTTGTGTGCTTAGTCGCTCAGTCATGTCTGACTCTTTGCGACCCCATGGACTGTAGCCCTCCAGGCTCCTCTGTCCATGAGGATTCTCCAGGCAAGAATACTAGAGTGGGTTGCCATGCCCCTCTCCAGGGGATCTTCTCAACCCAGGGATCGAACCCAGGTCTCCAATATTGCAGGAGAATTCTTTACCACCTGAGCCACCAGGGAAACCCATATATGTATATATATGTCACATATTGGAAAAGGGAATGGCAACATACTTCAGTATTCTTGCCTAGAAAATCCCATGGACAGAGGAGTCTGGCAGGCTATAGTCCATGGGGTCACAAAGAGATAGACATGACTGAGCCACTAAGCACACACATGTCATATATATATATATATATGTATATATACACACATATACATATTCTATTATATATTTATATTTACAATGGAATACTAGTCAGTCATAATAAAGATGAGATCATACCATTTGTGGCAACATGGATGGACCTTCAGGATACAATACCAAGTGATATAAATCAAATGTAAAAAGACAAATACCTTAGGATTTCATTCATATATGGAATATTAAAAAAACAATGAACAAAAACCCTAAAGTAAATGTATGAACCAAACTAAACATGCAGATAAAGAGAATAGAGTAGTGGTAACCAGAGGGAAAAGGGATCAGGGATGGCAAAACGTGTAAAGAATATCATCTGGACGGTGATGGATAGAAACTAAATTTTTGGTGGTGAGCATACTGTAGAGTATGCAGATGCAGAAATACAATATTCTCTACATGAAACTTATTTAATGTTATAAACCAGTGCTATCTCAATAAAAATAAGTAAGTATATAAATGAAGTAAATCTCCTTCCTACCTCTCTGCGTAATGCCTACTTCCACGAAATTTGAATACTTTTCTCTGATCTCAATGTCACAAATGGATTTTATCATTGTATGTTTTGATACAAAATTATACAATAATTGGTTAAATTCTTGATATTAAAGTGAAGGGTTTTAGTGACAGGACCCCACACCCCAATTATTATTTCACTTCATGTTATATTTATAGTTTTTATTGTCATCATAGTGTTATTTGCCACATTGTTATATTATTTGCTGCATACCTGCACATGTTATACTTAATGCTAATATTTTTTCTTTTTCTTTTTTTGGTTGCAGCTTATGGGATCCTAGTCCCCCAACTAGGAGTTGAACCTGGGTCCTTGGCAATGAAAATGTGGAGTCCTAACCACTAGACCCTCAGGGAATTCCCTATTTTTCCATTTGGAATAACTTCAAACTTACAGAAGTGTTGCAAGAATAGTACAGAAAACTCCTATTCTTTTCTAAGATTTACTGATTTTTTTAAATTAACATCTTACCACATTTTCTATATTACCTCTCTCTGTAGTCTAATTTTCTAACCCATTTGAGAGTGGATTGAGTACATTAAGGCTTTCCCTCCTTTAAAATTTGAGCAAGATTTTTCAAAATGCAAGAGAACATTAACTTAAGTAAGATGAATATCTATAAGATCCGGGAAGATATGTGTCCATAATTGAGGGGACCAAGATACTTTTAAAAGAAGGAAATAAAACACTATAACTTGAAGTTTAGAAGCTTCAGGAAGAAAGTCTATAATTGCAGTGTGATTCCCTAATAATAGTATTTTAGAGGACAAGTTTACAGCTACCTTTAGACAGTGTGAAAGAAGCTCACAAGTAATCTTCTCCCAAGAGATGACATTGACTGGAGTGGGGCACCAAGAAAGATAACTCTAGTGAGTTTAAGTATTATATCTTTTACATTTAAGGTATTAATCTTTAAAAAATAACATCATAAAAATATAGCATAATAAGAAAATATGTCTTGTTTTGGAAGTATAGCAAAGCAGGCTGTCCAATGAAGACCCAAGTGAGATAATTTGTAGCAGAGAACACATAAATACAGTATAAGCCCACATACTATGAAAAGCTAACAAATAGGGAAGGGAAGCAGCAGGGGAAACCCCAGAGCTTTTAATCTTATTTTATGGTGGCATTCTTGTACTGAAGAGAGTGAAAGAACAGCCCCCACACTTCCAGAAATGAGTCAGTTTCATGTCTCAAGCTGATTATAAACCATTCAAGGGTGGCAGCCTCCCACAGTTGATTTTAACTGGGATTAGAATAGGAGATGGTCTCTAGTTTGGGCTTACCATATGTACCCTGAAGCCTTAAAACCTGATTAACAGGTAAACTTGGAATTTCTCTAGGACCAAAAAAAACAAACAAACAAACAAAAAAAAACCATGTGGGGGAGCTTACACATAACTTTTCATTTATGTATTCTGAAAAAGACTGCTCATCTATATCCAGTTATATATGCTTAAACTATGCTCCGTATCATTTGGCATACATTTGGCACACTGGACTAATTCTATAAGTTTAGGAACTCCATCTTAATTTTAAACGCTTTTAATTTTCCTCCATTCCCACTACAAAGAAAAGCACTCCATCTGATGAACATAGGTCTTACTGTGCATAAATTCCCATTCTCTTGTGAGAATTAGAATTTTTATCAAACAATGTGGATCCAGGACAATTCGTGGCCTAGAAGGGGAAGGTTTCTTCTAGTTAATGTCATGGTTCTTGATGACAAAACACTGGGTGTAGGTGGTTTTTAAAACGTCTTTTTTTTTTTTTTTCCAATCACATGGAGGATTTCACATTTAGAGATTTCTTTTTATTTCTTTCTTCTGAATAGAAGCTTACTTAGAATACACATAATAAAGAAAAAAAATCTGCTTTGCAGAAGGGAAAAAATTTCTGCGTTTTTCCTTGACTAAAAACAGAAATCCTGAAACATGCTTAATGTGTTCACACTTCTGCTACACATTTTAGTTAAGACTCAGCAATGAAACCACCTTTGCTGTTGTTGCTATATGATCAATTTTGGCTAAATTAATTATGATCGTATCAGATCTACAAGACTGTAAGTATGTACCCTATTAAGTGGCAGACAATAAAACAACATATATTGGATATTTTATATTTGCTATATTCCAGTATGTGAAACAGGCTTCATAAATCATAGAGAGCAAATTTAAAACATTGCAGGCTGAAATTTAAGAAAAAATTTTCTTTCTTCTTCACAAAACTACCATTTGTTTAAAACAAAATGTGGAAATACTTCTCAGTTTAATTTGTGGCTACTTTATAACAAACATTAGATATTCTTATTTATTTGTGTGAAAGTTCATTGAAACTATGATATGTTGAGTTTAAGAGAAATAGAAGTTAGCTTTGTAATTATCATCTTTTTCCTGAGCTCAATTTAACCTGTTAAATCTGGTTTTTAAAATGATGAGTCTGAAACAGTTGTAGTGGAATATTTGGAACGAAAAATCGTTTTTTTCCCCACGCTGTGGAAGTGCAAGCCAAATTAAAAGAGCATACAACCCAAAGTTGCATAGTGATATTCAAAAGGAAATTTCACAATTCAAATATGTGTAACATAATATGGGAGCTTTATGTGCTGATTTTTCACAGTATCTCCTTGGTTTTCTTCTCCGATGAACATACATACCTAAAAAGTACATTGAATTATTAAGGCTCTAGGAGTCTTAAAATCCCAACTATATTAACCACACCCCGCTAACTTGACAATAATGTCTATAATGGAATCTACTCAAATGCAAATTCACATTTCATTTCTCCCAGGAGGGGGTTTATAGCAAAATTAAATTTTAACTTATTTTCCATGTAAAGTGAAAAATAAGAATGGTCACTACACCACCGTATAGTCCTCCTAAATAAAGATAAATAAAGCACATAATTAATCCAGGGCAAGTAATCCAGGATTTACATAAGTAGCACTACACATTTCTGAAATGTCCTCCAAACTAAAGGTTTATAATGAGAGAGACAAGAAATTATAATTCACTCTATCAAAAATCTGAAGAGGGAGGGAATATTTTTGCTATGCACAAGCTGAATCAAGTTAATGAGGCATCTAACATTGCAAAAAGAACGTTGTCTATAAATAAATTCAGTCTGATTGGGATGTATTAGTTGTCTGATAATATTCTGTAGCCTACAGATGCTTGGGGTGGAATGTAGATTTCTTAAAAAAGAAAGGCCAATGGCATTACTTCTGTAAAGCTCCAGGTCGTTTCTTGTAAGTGGCATTAAAAGAAAATTTCCCTTTTAAATATGACTTGGCATCAGTGTAATATTTCCAAAGCAATAAATTTAGCATAAGACAAAACATATTCTTCAACTGAAATCTACCTGAACTTGAAATTTGGGAAAATCATCTCTCCACTCGTGTTTTTTTCCATTGAAATCTGACTGTGAAGGTGCTACTCATAGGCTACATACTTAAACTCTAGTGTCTAAGAAGAACTTATAATTTAATTATCAGCTATTGCACAGCCTACACCTACAACCGTGTTCAAGGACTTGCGCTTACTGTTGATCAGAGGTCTGGACTTTTATGATGACTTTTGTTTATAATGCATATGTTATATATTTTGGTGCGTATTTGATTCCGAGGTACGGAAGATGCCCTGGAGGAGGAAATGGCAACCCACTCCAGTAGTCTTGCCTGAAAAAATCCCACGGACAGAGGAGCCTGGTGGGCTACAGTTCATGAGGTCTCAAGAGTCACACACTACTGAGAGACTGAGCACACACACGTGCATTATATTTTATTAGCTTCCAGGTGTTTCTACAGTGCCGTATGAATCTAATTCTTCCAATGAAATTAAAAGTTCAGGTGTCACAGAGCTTATTTTTTTGTAGGACTGTAGGATCTAGAAGCCAAATACATTTTCTATTGGCCATCCCTTTGCTTTCCTCCCAGAGAACTATTTTAAGTTGTCATGTACTCAGATTTATAACAGTGAAGACACATCTCCTTGAAAGAATCTTTCATTTATTCACTACAAATTTACTTCTATCACATTTATCTTTCTGAAATTGTTTTTAAAATGTAAAATATATACATATTTATCTAAAAATGTTCAGAGTAGGGAAAGGTACAAAGCGAAAAATAGAAGTTTGCACATCTTTCCATAAACCCAATCCTTACTCTCTAAAATTTTCTATTAGTGCTTCCTTGTGTATTACAGAAATATTTCAAGAATTCTACAATTTTTTAGGTGGCTCCTTTAGTTTTATTGACAGATTTTACAGGTTTGGACTTGGAATTCCAGGAGTTTTATAGACTCTACTGATGAACATTTTATTTTCTAGTGGCTTGTGTTTTTTTTTTTTTTTATGTTCGTGTCAGAGTGAGATAGCATATTAAAAAGCAGAGACATTACTTTGCCAACAAAGGTCCATCTAGTCAAGGCTATGGTTTTTTCCAGTAGTCGTGTATGGATGTGAGAGTTGGACTGTGAAGAAAGCTGAGTGCCGAAGAATTGATGCTTTTGAACTATGATATTGGAGAAGACTCTTGAGAGTCCCATGGACTTCAAGGAGATCCAACCAGTCCATTCTGAAAGAGATCAGTCCTGGGTGTTCTTTGGAAGGAATGATGCTAAAGCTGAAACTCCAGTACTTTGGCCACCTGATGCGAAGATTTGACTCACTGGAAAAGACTCTGATGCTGGGAGGGATTGGGGGCAGGAGGAAAAGGGGATGACAGAGGAGGAGATGGCTGGATGGCATCACCGACTCGCTGGATGTGGGTTTGGGTGAACTCCGGGAGTTGGTGATGGACAGGGAGGCCTGGCGTGCTGCGATTCATGGGGTCACAAAGAGTCGGACACGACTGAGCGAATGAACTGAACTGAACTGAACTGAGGAGTATAATAAGAATTTCTTTATACTGCCATCTTTTATTGGAAGTTCCTTTGCTTCCTTTCATTGTTTTAAATAATGCTCTTTATTCTGCCTTAATTAGATAAAAGATTTGCAAAATTAAAAAAAAATGTTATCTAAAAGTTTTCTCTAGCCACACTTCTTCATCTAATCATTTTCCTTCCCCTAATCCTTTCCAAAAGGAACCCCAGAATTTTAGGGATGCTGAAAGAGGTTTTTTAAAGTATTTAATGCAGCCTTTGATTGATAAATAAATATTTCCTATAATTGTTTCTTGATTTCTGTTGAAAACAAGTGATAAGAAATTTACTGCCTCAATGACACTGACATGTCCATTTTATTGTCTGCTTCTCTGTGACTACAATTCTTTGCTCCGGACTAGGAGCACATCTTCTTGAGCCTTACAAAGTCAATGTACTTTGCCTTTTGTGTATGTTCAGTCGCTCAGTCATATCCAACTCTCTGCAACCCCATGGACTGTAGCCTGCCAGGCTTCTTTGTCCATGGAATTTTCTAGGCAATAATACTGAAGTGGGTTGCCATTTCTCATTTCAGAGGATATTCCCAACCCAGGGATTGAACCTGGGTCTCTTGCATCTCCTATATTGGCAGGTGGGTTCTTTACCACTGTGCCACCTGGCAAGCCCCAATTTGTCCTCTAGTACCACTGCAAACATTTCAAGGTTTGTTTCTTGTTCTCTGATAAATCTTTCAGATGGCAGGATGAAACATTTTGAGTTCTTTCAAACATTTATCAAATGTCATAGCTTTCCATTTCTTCATTAATTGAATCCATTCCAAAAATCACTTACTGAGTAGTTACTATGTCTATCCTAGGGTTTATAGTATCTATCCAGCCCTGGAGGAGTTTATCTAGGTCAGAATCAGTTTCTACCACTGAAAGGGGATCAACAAAGTATAAAGAAGCATATATTTACTAAAATTTTATGTGAATAAAGAGGATTGTGAGCAGGTAAGTTTAATGTTGGGCTAAATCTTTCTGAGGCTTCTGATTACACTGGGAATGGAAATCAAATTTCTTCTGGTAGTCTATTAATTCCTTGCCAACTTCTGAAACCTTGTATCTTACTATTCTCATGTAATCAAGACACTTCAGACATATCAGTCTTTTGTAAGTTCCTCACACAAGCCAGTTTTGTTTTTTTTTAACCCTGGGGCCCTTGTACTCTTTCTTTTGCCTTGAATACCCTGAACTTGGTAAATTTTTGATATATATTTGTTAAATGAATGAATGAATAAATAAAGTTAAGCAAAATTTTCTTCCTTCAAATCTTAGACTTTTCAGAGCTTTTAGTATGCAAATGTATAATCTAAATTTTTAAAAGGGCACTATGGTGTGAAGTGATTACCAATTTTATTTGATCATAAGCTGTTTCTCATTCAGCATCTTCTCAGACCAACTTATTATGCACATACTTTAAGAATTATGATAGAACAAAAAATAGGATTTGAATCATGCCTGCCACCAATAAATTTATGTGATCTTGGGCAAGATGCTTAGTCTCTCACAATCTACTGTGTGCCTCTGATGGAGACCAGAAGAGAGTCAACTTTGAGTTTTCCAAGTTCTAAAAAGAAAGAAGCAAGCAAGTACCAGGTTGAAATTAAAACATTTCATTTCTAATGGATATCAGTGGGAAGAGAGAGCATAGTGTGGTTGGCATGAACCTATACACTGAACCCCTGTCACAGGTATTGATGGGCCCTTTCAAGACATGCAGTTTTTCCATTATGAGTTGTACTATCTGTGGCCAAAGGAAATGACTCATAGGAGGCTCTAGCCCAAGTGAAACATGGGCTCATTTCCCCATGAATTTTTTTCATCCTACTGGGGCTTACTCATTCCAAACACGCTTCTGTCTTCATTTCTTGCTTACCTTAACCTGATCCTTCTAGGATTGAAGATTTGTCCTGATCACTTTTATTATTGAATGTGGCTTTGATTTGCTTAATCTATTTTTAAGTAGGGAGTTAGGAAAGACGTTCGAGAAGAAAATGACATGATTCAACTGTGACTTTTGATTGATAACTGGCAGAGTGCTTGTTGGTAGGTCCTAATGGTAAGTAAGTGGGTCTGTTTGAAAGTTACCACTTTCGAAAGGTTTGCTGACCGTTCTATCTGAAATGGTTATATCTTTTAAATTATAGTCACCTTCTTAGTCTGTTTTCTTTTCTTTAAAAAATGTTGCTAAGCATGATATTTTATTTGATTTTTGTATCATAATCTGAGGATATATTATCTGATTTGTTTGTTAGTTTATTATCCCCTGTAATAGAATGACATGAGGGCAAAGGCTTCATCTTGCCTAGTGTGTTATCTCTGGAACTGAAAAGAGACATGATAAGTGTTCCATAATATTGGTCCAATAGAAGAACAAATAAATTGATTGGAAAGGGGAAAGAGTGGATAGGAGAAGGATAGGAGACACATCTGATATCAACTGACTGCATCTCAGCTCCAAATTCACCCTTCAACACCTGCTCTGCAGCTGTACCTTCTCCAGTGAACTCTGAACCTCACCCTTATAAAAAGAACCTTCAGTCCAAGTATTTTTTCTTTTTCTCTTTAGGTACTCTCTCAACATCTTAGGGAGATTTACAGAAATTCCTTACATTTTATAGTTACTTTTTTATCATATCTTAATAATTATTTATATTAAACTTCTCCTGTTTAAATCACTATGATGTTCCTATCTCCTAATTGGACCCAGATTGATTCAGAATTGGTGTAAGAAGTGGAATGTATCTCAGGAAGTAGACTCTTGAAGATGGGATTTTGAGATTTGGCCATGCTCTTGAGTAGCACAGTGCTGAGTTCCTTGTCAACAGGAAATAGATGCTAGTAATCCATGGCTTGTATGGCATCACAGCTAATTAAGCTACCAACTGTGGTTAATTGTAATGAAGTGCCAACTAAAGCACATTTCTTGGGAACTCAAGTGGCTATTACACTTAACCAGATGGGAGTAATGAATTCTATAATGACTGGAATGTGGGGTGAAATATTTTGTGTGCACCTGAGTAGTTATAGAGAGAAAATAATAATTTTAACTCCATTGTTTCTAAACCTAACTCATACCTTCATAACCAGAGAGCTTCTATGATGTTCCTCAAAATATCTTAATTCTCATACACTTGATCTTAGCCAAAGGCTGAGAAATGCTCTTAATTCTTGTAATCACAAGAGTGATATTGGTGAAGAACAAATGCAAAATTTAATTGTGTGAGTTGCTAAATTACAATGACAGGTAAATTCACACTCTTGCTAGGTTTCTCATGTGAAATTGGAAAATAATGGAATTCTAAAACTTGCAATGGGGACTTCTGGTTGGACCTATGTACAACTGACAATCTTGAGTCCACATGCCATTCTGAGATGTCCTCATCAGGGAAAGCTTGCTTTCTGGTGTCCAAAGAGGCTAGCCTTTTCTGCCTGATAAACTGGTGATAATTACACTTGAAAAGATGGTTTGGAAGGAAATACTTACTGTCCTAAATATATACCAAAACCTGCCCTGTTGTTACCCTTGTCAAATATAATGTGAATATGTTAACTAGTAAATGTCAGGAAAGACTTGAAAATAAGAAAGCATTTTCTCATATATATCTTTCATAGTTGGTAATTGACTACAGAGTCTCTAGGAAAGAAATAGATAGCCTAACAGATTATTTCCTGAACTATACAAAGGGAAAAACTCTAAGTCTGGTATCCAAAAACCTAATTTGTGGGACTTCCCCAGTGGTCCAGTGGCTAAGACCCCATGTTCCCAAGGCAAGGGGGCCTGGGATTGATCCCCGGTCAGGGAACTAGATCCCATAAGCTTCAACTAAGACTCAGCACTGCCAAGTAAATAAATATTTTTAGAAAAACCTAATTTGTGTCACTAGCAGCTCTCACCCAGTTTCAACCTTTAAGTCAGATCACAGACTCAAGGCCCTTGATTGAAAGAGAAGCCAGATGCCCTTGAGGAAGGACTTTGCACCGTTGATGTAAGGATGCAGTGTTAAGTCTTTTCCAACTGCACCAGAAGCATTCTTTTTTTTTTTTTATTGTTGCAGGTGTATTTTTATTTTTTTTTGTTGTTTTTTATTTTATTTTATTTTTAAACTTTACATAATTGTATTAGTTTTGCCAAATATCAAAATGAATCCGCCACAGGTAAACATGTGTTCCCCATCCTGAACCCTCCTCCCTCCTCCCTCCCCATTCCATCCCTCTGGGTCGTCCCAGTGCACCAGCCCCAAGCATCCAGTATCGTGCATCGAACCTGGACTGGCAACTCGTTTCATACATGATATTTAACATGTTTCAATGCCATTCTCCCAAATCTTCCCACCCTCTCCCTCTCCCACAGAGTCCATCAGACTGTTCTATACATCAGTGTCTCTTTTGCTGTCTCGTACACAGGGTTATTGTTACCATCTTTCTAAATTCCATATATATGCATTAGTATACTGTATTGGTGTTTTTCTTTCTGGTTTACTTCACTCTGTATAATAGGCTCTAGTTTCATCCACCTCATTAGAACTGATTCAAATGTATTCTTTTTAATGGCTGAGTAATACTCCATTGTGTATATGTACCACAGCTTTCTTATCCATTCATCTGCTGATGGGCATCTAGGTTGCTTCCATGTCCTGGCTATTATACACAGTGCTGCGATGAACATTGGGGTACATGTGTCTCTTTCCCTTCTGGTTTCCTCAGTGTGTATGCCCAGCAGTGGGATTGCTAGATCATAAGGCAGTTCTATTTCCAGTTTTTTAAGGAATCTCCACACTGTTCTCCATAGTGGCTGTACTAGTTTGCATTCCCACCAACAGTGTAAGAGGGTTCCCTTTTCTCCACACCCTCTCCAGCATTTATTACTTGTAGACTTTTGGATCGCAGCCATTCTGACTGGTGTGAAATGGTACCTCATAGTGGTTTTGATTTGCATTTCTCTGATAATGAGTGATGTTGAGCTCTTTTAGAAAAGTTCCTTTAGAAAACATTATTTGAGAAGGCTCCAAGCTTACATGTTTGAATAACTGGAGGACAGAGTTCAGAGCAACTATAGCCACTGGAAAATAAGGAAAATACCCCAGAAAGAAGACAACCAGAGAAAAGGTATCTCCAAAATTTGTTTGTAAAATTCACCTATGTCTTTGGCTGATACATGCACAGGGAAGACTCCAAGAAAAGTAGACAAAATTAAACAGAGAAAGAGATTATAATCCTAGTTAGATATTGTAACAACCCTCTCTCAGCAATTGATAGAAAAATTGGAAAAAAAATCAGTAAAGATCTGAACAATATTATTAACTGCCTTGACCTAATTAATATTCACTAGGAGAAGAATACACATTCTTACAACTGTGCAGAATATGTTCACTAAGATATAGAACAATTGCTGTGATACAAAAAAGTCTCAATAAACTAAAAAGAATCAAAACCTTACAAAGTATGCAAATAATTATGGAAGTAAGAATAGGACCTGGGGCATTTTGATACTTAATAACAAAAATCTGTTGAATTAATTTATGCATAAAGATATCATGGATTGTAGTTATGTTCTCTTAACCACAAGACACAGTGTATTATGTTTCTAAAGAGTTGACTCATTGGAAAAGACTGATGCTGGGAGGAATTGGGGGCAGGAGGAGAAGGGGATGACAGAGGATGAGATGGCTGGATGGCATCACTGACTAGATGGATGTGAGTCTGAGTGAACTCCGGGAGTTGGTGATGGACAGGGAGGCCTGGCCTGCTGCGATTCATGGGGTCGCAAAGAGTCGGACATGACTGAGCGACTGATCTGATCTGATCAGGTGATTTGGTAATAGCAATGGTGCAGTGGATGCTGTGATGTGATGGAATGAAGGCCTTACTTCTGCTGCTGGTATAAGTACTACTAGCATAGTGGTTCTCCTCTTCCTCAACTGTCAGCCAGCTAAATGGAGGGATTATTTCAGGTGCAGTGAGTGTCCTTGTTCAGAGATACAGTCTCTATTGGGGCTGCCATATTATTTGAAGTATGGATATAAAAACCTAAACCATTCACCCTGTCTTGGAATAATTCTGCAGGGCCATCCAACTTCGGAACCCCATGCATGATTGACTGAGGTCTTCATTGAGACTGCATGAGAGCTCACTTTCTCCCACTGCCCAATCTTTATTCCTTCTCTTTCCTTCTGCTGTGTAGATGCCAAGAGCGCTCTTCGTACATCTTCTGAACACTCATTTCCATCTATTTCCAGAGAAAAAACTTGTAACAAGCCCTTGGAGAGGATAAACATAGTTGGCATATCTCCCCATGAATGGTTTTCCATTTTCTTGGTGTTGTATCTTTTTTTTTTTTTTAGTTGTTTTCATAAATTATTTTTTGATACTCCAGAGCCTTGAAGTTGCCAAAGAATTAGTTCTAGACTGCTGCCGTAACAAATTACCACATTATTATTAGCAGTTTAAAACAATATACATTCTTATTTCACAGTTATATAGGTCAGAAGTCTGTGTAGGCTCAATAATATTCTTTGCTTTAGGTCTCAAAAGGTCAAAATCAAAGCAGCAGTAGTTCTGGGCTCTTATCTGGAAGCTCTGTGAAAGAATCCACTTTCAAGCTCATTTAGGTTGTCAGCAAAATTCACTTCTTCATGGATGTAGGGCCAAGGTTTTGCCTTTCTGCTGTTTGTCAACTGGGAGCCTCTCTTTAAGTCCACCCACATTTTCATCACATTGCTTTTCCATCTTCATTTAGTCCTTACAGTCTGAATTTTTCTATATCTCTTCTGATGTCAGAACTGATGTAATTTAATAAATTTATAGGTTATAGGGATTAGGGCACTGACATCTTTGGGATGCCATGATTTTGCCTGCCACAGGGGTTTAGTTGCTTACAATTTATCTCTAAAACAACGCATATCCTGCAACTGTTTATCGGTTTCAGAACTTCCATGTTTTTCTTCTTTGCTAAGGAATATGGTGGGCTTCCCTGGTGGCAGAGTGGTAAAGAATTTGCCTGCCAATGCTGGAGATGTGGATTCGATCCCTAGTTTGAGAAGATCCCCTGGGGAAGGAAATGGCAACCCACTCCAGTATTCTTACCTGGAAAATTCCATGGACAGAGGAGCCTGATAGGCTGCAGCCCATGGGGTCACCAAAAGTCAGATGTGACTTAGCGACTAAACATCAACAACAAAGGAATATAGTAAAGAAAGCCAAACTACTAACCAATGTCAAAATAAAAATATTTTCCAATAAATATTGACCTTAGTGCAATGCTTTATGTTTGGGAATAACTAGAGGATTTACTGCAGCAAAACAAATACACAAATAAAAAATAATTCAAGAAAAATAAAGATTAAAGATGCAAAAAATAGTAGGATTATCCCAAGAATGCAACAAAAATAAATAATAGTCTGATAACCATGTATTAAACCTATTGCAGCCATGAAACTAAAAGACGCTTACTCCTTGGAAGGAAAGTTATGACCAACCTAGACAGTATATTAAGAAGCAGAGACATTACTTTGTCAACAAAGGTCCATCTAGTCAAGACTATGGTTTTTCCAGTAGTCATGTATGTATGTGAGAGTTGGACTATAAAGAAAGCTGAGTGCAGAAGAGTTGATGCTTTTGAACTGTGGTGTGGGAGAAGACTCTTGAGAGTCCATTGGACTGCAAGGAGATCCAACCAGTCCATCCTAAAGGAGATCAGTCCTGGGTGTTCATTGGAAGGAATGATGTTGAAGCTGAAACTCCAATACTTTGGCTACCTGATGTGAAGAGCTGACTCATTTGAAAAAACCCCGATGCTGGGAAAGATTGAAGGCAGGAGGAAAAGGGGACAACAGAGGATGAGATGGTTGGATGGCATCACCGACTCAATGGACATGAGTTTGGGTAAACTCTGGGAGTTGGTGATGGACAGGGAGGCCTGGTGTGCTGCGGTTCATGGGGTCACAAAGAGTTGGACACGACTGAGTGACTAAACTGAACTGAAACCTATAAAACAATCAAACTAAGCTTTAAGTCAGATTAATGTGAAAGAAATATCTTCAAAAAAATGCACTGTATTAAATAGTATAAGCACAAAGCTCTGGATAATTTTAGTAATAAATACATGTTTCTTTTGATATATAAAAAATAAAGAAAATTAATTTGAGCCTCCAGGAAATTTCAGGAAAGAAAAATATTCTGCAAGAAGTAATGTTCTAAGTATGCAGCAAAATAAACTACAGTATGATTTTGAGATGGAAAGGTAGGGAAAAAATAATTGACTCAGGTGTTTGGGATATTCTATTTCAAGCAGCAGAAATTTAGTTATCTAAATATATTTCCATGAATATAATTGCACTCCATGGTAGAGTGAATAATGTTTATTATAATATCATAGAACATAATATTATATGTAAAGTTTTGAATTCTTATATTCATATATCTATAAGATTATATAGATACATGCGTGCATGCGTGCATGCTGTCATTTCAGTTGTGTCCAACTCTTTAAGATTCTATGGACTGTAGCCCACCAGGCTCCTCTGTTCATGGATTTTCCAGGCAAGCGTACTGAAGTGGATTTCCATTTCCCTTTCCAAGGGATCTTCCTGACTCAGGGATCAAACGTGCATCTCTTATGTCTCTTGCATTGGCAGGTGGGTTCTTTACCACTAGCACCAACTGGAAAGCCTGTATATATATGTGTGTGTGTGTGTGTGTATATACTTTAAAACTTTTAATGAAAGTTAAGTATGTTACGCTTGTTAATTGTCTTTATTGAAAGTCTGGGAGAATTTTAATTTCTGTTTTTGTAATTCTTTGGCTGCACTGGGTCTTCACTGCTGCATGTGTGTTTTCTCCAGTTGTGGTGAGTAGTGGCTACTCTTTGGTGTGGAGCACAGGCTCGAGGTGCATGGGCTTCAGTAGTTAAAGCATGTGGGCTCAGTAGTTGTGGCACATGGGCTTAGTTCCTCCACGGCATGTGGAGTCTTCCTGGACCAAGAATTAAATCTGAGTCCCCAATCAACATTGGCAGGCAGATTCCCATCCACTGCACCACCAAGGAAGTCCACAGTAGCATCTTAATAGAAAAAATGACACAATGAGGGGCTAAACGTGAGCAGGACACATTCTGCCAAATGTGGCTTCTTATGCTTGGACAATTTATATGCAGCTTCTTATGCTTGGACAATTTATCTCCTGTCCTTTCCTCTTTTTGGTTTTAATTTTTCTTGGTCTTATTTTTATTGTTGTTCTCTTCCTCTTCGCCTTCTCTTCCCCCTATTCTCATTCTTCCTCCACTTTTTAATCTTCGATCTTCTCTACTCACCTCCCATCCTGACCTTCTTCCAGTTCAACTTCCCCTCCTCCAGCTCCCATTGGCCCAGTTCTCTTGAGAGCAGCAGAGCAAACCTGTCTCTGTGTTGTTGTTCAGTCACTAAGTCATGTCTGACTCTTTGCAACCCCCTGGACTGTGGCATGCCACTCTCCTCTGTCCTCCATTATCTCCCAGAGTTTACTCAAATTCATGTCCATTGAGTCCATGATGCTGTCTAAACATCTTTTCTACTGCCTCTTTCTCCTTTTGTCTTCAATCTTTCCCAGCATTAGGGTCTTTTCCATGAGTCAGCTCTTTGCAACAGGTGGCCAAATTATTAGGGCTTCAGCATCAGTCCTTCCAATGAATATTTAGGGTTGATTTCTGTCAGGATTGACTAGTTTGATCTCCATGCTGTCCAAGGGACTCTCAAAAGTCTTCTCCAACACCACAATCCAAAAGCATAAATTCTTCAGTGCTCAGCCTTCTTTATGGTCCAACTCTCACATCTGTACATAACTACTGGAAAAAACCATAGCTTTGACTATGTGGACCTTTGTTGGGAAGTGATATCTCTGCTTTTCAATACGCTGTTTAGATTTGTCATAGCTTTCCTTTGAAGGAGCAAGCATCTTTTAATTTCTTGGCTGCAGTGATTTAGGATTCCAAGAAAAGAAAATCTGTCACTGCTTCCACTTTATACCCCTTCTATTTGCCATGAAATGATGGGCCAGGACACCATGATCTTAGGTTTTTTAATGTTGAGTTTAGAGCTAACTTTTTCACTCTCCTTTTTCACCCTTATCAAGAAGCTCTTTAGTTCTTCCTCAATTTCTGCCATTAGAGTGGTATCATCTGCTGCATCATATATCTGAGGTTGTTGATATTTCTTCTGGCAATCTTGATTCTAGCCTGTGATTCATCCAGTCCTACACTGCACATAATGAAGTCTACATAGAAGTTAAATAAGCAGGTGGCAATATATAGCCTTGATGTACTCCTTTCCTTATTTTGAAGCAGTCCATTGTTCCATGTCCAATTTTAACTATTGCTTCTTGGCCCGCATACAGGTTTCTCAGGAGACAGGTAAGGTGGTCTGGTACTCCCATCTCTTTAAGAATTCTCCAGTTTGGGAGCCTATTATACAGAGTGAAGTAAGAGAAAGAGAGACACCAATACAGTATATTAACGTACATATATATGGAATTTAGAAAGAGGGTAAAGATGATCCTATATATAAAGAAGCAAAAGAGACACAGATGTAAAGAACAGACTTTTGGACTCTGTGGGAGAAGGCGAGGGTGGGATGATATGAAAGAATACCATTGAAATATGTATATTACCATATGTAAAATAGATGACCAGTGCAAGTTAATGCATGAAGCAGGGCACCCAAAGCTGGTGCTCTGGGACAACCCAAAGGAATGGGGTGGGGAGAGACGTGGGAGGGGGTTCAGGATGGGGAGACACATATGTACCCATGGCTGATTCATGTCGATGTATGGCAAAAACTATCACAATATTGTAAAGTAAATATCCTCCAATTAAAATAATTAATTAATCTAATAAAATAAAATAAAAACATAGCGGGGAAAAGAAAAGAATTCTCCAGTTTGTTGTGATCCATGCAGTCAAAGGCTATAGTGTAGTAAATGAAGCAGATATTTTTCTAGAATTCCCTTGCTTTCTCCATGATTCAGTGAATGTTGGCAATTTGATATCTTGTTCCTCTGCCTCTTAGACACCTAGGTAGTATACCTGGAAGTTCTTGGTTCATGTACTGCTGAAGCCTAGCTTGAGGGATTATGAACATTACCTTGTTAGCATGTGCAATGAGAGCAATTGTTCAGTAGTTTAAACATTTTTGGCACTGCCCTACTTTGGGATTGGAATGAAAAACGACCTTTTCCAATCTTGTGGCCACTGCTGAGTTTTCCAAATTTGCTGACATATTCAGTGCAGCACTTTCACAGCATTATCTGTTAGGGTTTGAAATAGCTCAGCTGGAATTCCATCACCTCCACTAGCTTTGTTTGTAGTAATGTTTCCTTAGGCCCACTTGATTTCACACTCCATGAAGTTTGGCTCTAGGTGAGTAATCACAACATTGTGGTTATCCTGGTCATTAATATCTTTTTGGTACAGTTCTTCTGTGTATTCTTGCTACCTCTTCTTTACCTCCTCTGCTTCTGTTAGGTCCTGACTGTTTCTGTCCTTTATCATGCTCATTCTTGCATGAAATATTCCCTTGATATCTTCCATTTTCTTGAAGAGATCTCTAGTCTTTCCCATTCTATTGTTTTCCTCTATTTCTTTGCATTGTTCATTTAAGAAGGCCTTCTTATCTCCCCTTGCTGGAGAGAACTCTGCATTCAGTTGAGTATATCGTCCCATTTTTCCTTTGCCTTTCACTTCTCTTCTTTCCTCAGCTATTTGTAAAGCCTCTTCAGACAAATATTTTGTTTTCTTGCATTTCTTTTACTTTGGGATGGTTTTGGTCAGCACCTCCTATACAATGTTATGAACTTCTGTCCACAGTTCTTCAGGCACTCAGTCTACCAGACCTAATGTCTTGAATCTATTTGTCAACTCCACTGTATAATCATAAGGGACATGATTTAGGTCATATCTGAATGGCCTAGAGGTTTTTCCCTATTTTCTTAAGTTTAAGCCTGTGTTTTGCAATAAGGAGCTCATATCTGAGCCATAGTCAGCTAGGTCTTATTTTTGCTGACTGTATGGAGTTTATTCATCTTGCAAAGAACATAATTAATCTGATTTCAGTATTGACCATTTGGTGATGTCCATGTGTAGAACTCTCTCTACGTTGTTAGAAAAGGGTGTTTGCTATGACCAGCAGTTTCTCTTGATGGAACTGTTACTATTTGCCCTGCTACATTTTGTATTTCAAGACCAACCTTGACTGTTATTTTGATTTTCTCTTGACTTCCTACTTTTGCATTCCAAACCCCTATGATAAAAATACCTTTTTTGGTGTTAATTCCAGAAGGTGTGCTAGATGGTCATACAACCAGTGAACTCCTGCTTCTTTGGCATCGGTGGTTGGGACATATAATTGGATTACTGTGATAATGAATGGTTTGCTTTGGAAACAAATTGAGATCATTCTGTCATTTTTGAGACTGCACCCAAGTACTGAATTTTGGACTCTTTTGTTGATTACGAGGGCTACTCCATTTCTTCTAAGGGATTCTTGCCCACAGTAGTAGATATAATGGTTATCTGAATTAAATCAGTCCATTTCCATACATTTTAGTTCACTGATTCCTAAGATACTGATGTTCACTCTTGCCATCTCCTGCTTGACCATGTCCAACTTACCTTGATTCATGACCTAACATTCCAGGTTCCTATACAATATTGTTCTTTATACCACTGAAATTTACTTTCACCACCAGACACACCAACAACTAAGCATCATTTCTATTTTAGCCCAGTCTCTTCTTTCTTTCTGGAGCTATTAGTTCAGTTCAATTCAGTTCAGTCACTCAGTCATGTCTGACTCTTTGCGACCCCATGGACTGAGCACAACAGGCTTCCCTGTCCTTCACCAACTCCCGGAGTTTACTCAAACTCATGTCCATTGAGTTGATGATGCCATCCAACAATCTCATCCCTTGTTGTCCCCTTCTCCTCCCGCTTTCAATCTTTCCCAGCATCAGGGTCTTTTCAAATGAGTCAGTTCTTCGCATGAGGTGGTCAAAATATTGGAGTTTCAGCTTCAGCATCAGTCCTTCCAATGAATATTCAGGACTGATTTCCTTTAGGATGGACTGGTTGGATCTCCTTGCAGTCCAAGGGACTCTCAAGATTCTTCTCCAACACCACAGTTCAAAAGCATCAATTCTTCAGTGCTCAGCTTTTTTTATAGTCCAACTCTCACATCCATACATGACTACTGGAAAAACCATAGGCTTGACTAGACCGACCTTTGTTGGCAAAGTAATGTCTCTGCTCTTTAATATATTGTCTAGCTTGGTCATAACATTTCTTCCAAGGAGCAAGCATCTTTTACTTTCATGGCTGCAGTCACCATCTGCGGTGATTTTGGAGCCCCAAAATATAAAGTCTCTCACTGTTTCTATTGTTTCCCCATATATTTGCTGTGAAGTGATGGGACCAGATACCATGATCTTTGTTTTCTGAATGTTGAGCTTTAAGCCAACTTTTTCACTCTCCTCTTTCACTTTCATCAGGAGGCTCTTTAGTCCTTCTTTGCTTTCGGCCATAAGGGTGGTGTCATCTGCCTATCTCAGGTTATTGATATTTCTCCTGGCAATCTTGATTCCAGCTTGTGCTTCATCGAGCTCAGCGTTTCTCATGATGTACTCTGCATATAAGTTAAGTAAGCAGGGTGACAATATACAGCCTTGACGTACTCCTTTCCCAATTTGGAACCAGTGTATTGTTCCATGTCCAGTTCTAACTGTTGCTTCCTGACCTGCATACAGATTTCTCAGAGGCAGGTCAGGTGGTCTGCTAGTCCCATCTCTTGAAGAATGTTCCACAGTTTGTTGTGATCCACACAGTCAGAGGCTTTGGCATAGTCAATAAAGCAGAATTAGATGTTTTTTTTGTAATTCTCTTGCTTTTTCAATGATCAATAGATGTTGGTAATTTTCCTCTACTTTCCTACAGTAGCATGTTGGACACCTTCCAACCTGAGGGGCTCATCTTCTGTTATCTTTTTGACTTTTCATACTGTCCACGGGGTTCTCTAGGCAAGAATACTGGAGTGGGTTGCCATTTCCTCCTCCAGTGGACTACGTTTTGTCAGAATTCTTAACTATGACCTGTCTCTCTTGGATAGCCCTGCTCAGTATGGCTCATAGAGTCATTGAGTTAATACAAGTCTCTTTGCCACGACAAGGCTGTAATTCATGAAGGGACCTGTTTCTATATTTTATACTTAACAGATGCTCAAGGGACTTCTCTAGTGGCTCAGTGGTAAAGAATCTGCCTTCTAATACAGGGGGTGTGGGTTCAATCCCTGGTTGGGGAACGAAGATCCCACATTCCAGGAGGCAACTAAAGCCATGTGCTACAACTATTGAGGCCCAAATGTCTCAAGTAGAGAAGCCCTCAAGCCACAAAAAAGAGCCTACATGCCTCTATGAAGACCCAGAACAGTGAAAATACATAAATAAAATAAAATAAATAGATGCTCAGATCACTTGAAAAGGGGAAGTTCAAAGTACCATAATACCAGATACAAGCACTTCTAGCATTATTTTAAACATATAGTATCATACATTATGTATAGTTTTGCTGTGACTTTTACTCACTTCCCTATATCTGCTGCTGCTGCTAAGTCACTTCAGTCGTGCCCAACTCTGTGCGACCCCATAGACGGCAGCCCACTAGGCTCCTCTGTCCCTGGGATTCTCCAGGCAAGAATACTGGAGTGGTTTGCCATTTCCTTCTCCAATAACTTTATTTCTGTATAGAGCTACTTCATTCTAAATTGCTCATTTATTGTAAAGCTGCATAATGTTCCATCAATTTTCTGTCAAATAGCCTTTTCCATTAGATAATGGTGCTGCTGCTGCTGCTGCTGCTAAGTCACCTCAGTCGTGTACAACTCTGTGACCCCATAGACGGCAGCCCACCAGGCTCCCCCATCCCTGGGATTCTCCAGGCAAGAACACTGGAGTGGGTTGCCATTTCCTTCTCCAATTCAGGAAAGTGAAAAGTGAAAAGTGAAAGGGAAGTCGCTCAGTCATGTCCGACTCTTTGCAACCCCATGGACTGCAGCCTACCAGGCTCCTCCACCTATGGGATTTTCCAGCAAGAGTACTGGAGTGGGGTGCCATCGCCTTCTCCAGATAATGGTGCTACTAATATCTTAAACATATATGACTGTATTGTATATCTACCATATCCAATGGAACACCCTGTTTCACTGAAGTATAAATTTATAATTATTTGTTCAATATATAATTTCTCTCAAAAATATTACACAAATTTATCCTCCAGCCACAGTGTTTGAGAATAACATGCAATATTTTGTCATTAAAAATGTAGAAATCTTGAACTACATTTGGTGGGTATGCCATAATAATTTCAGTTATATAAAACAGTTTGAAAACTAGAAAATGCTTCACCAATTTATAAAAGCAAGCTATTCAGCATATTGACTTTAATAAGGATTACCATTTTGAAAAGACAAATGATACTTGGGCAAGTGCTTCTACTTGCTGGCCTTTAAATGTACCTAACAGAACTATATGCAGAGTACATCATGAGAAATGCTGGACTGGATGAAGCACAAGCTGGAATCAAGATTGCCGGGAGAAATGTCAATAACCTCAGATAGGCAGATGACACCACCCTTATCTGGCAGAATGCAAAGAAGGACTAAATAGCCTCCTAATGAAAGTGAAAGAGGAGAGTGAGAAAATTGGCTTAAAACTCAACATTTAGGAAACTAAGATCATGGCATCTGGTCCCATCACTTCTCAGCAAATATATGGGGAAACAGTGACAGACTTTATATTTTGGGGCTCCAAAATCACTGCAGATGGTAACTGCAGCCATGAAATTAAAAAACGCTTGCTCCTTGGAAGAAAAGTTATGACCAACCTAAACAGTATACTAAAAAGCAGAGACATTACTTTGCCAACAAAGGTCTATCTAGTCCAAGCTATGGTTTTTCCAGTAGTTGTGTATGGATGTGAGAGTTGGACTATAAAGAAAGCTGAGTGCTGAAGAATTGATGCTTTTGAACTGTGGTGTTGTGGAAGACTCTTGAGAGTCCCTTGGACTGCAAGGAGATCCAACCAGTCCTTCGTAAAGGAAATCAGTCCTGAATATTCATTGGAAGGACCGATGCTGAAGCTGAAACTCCAATATTTTGGCCACCTGATGTGAAGAACTGACCCATTTTAAAAGACCCTGATACTGGGAAAGATAGAAGGTGGGAGGAGAAGGGGATGACAGAGGATGAGATGGTTGGATGGCATCCCCGACTCATTGGACATGAGTTTGAGTAAATTCCAGCAGTTGGTGATAGACAGGGAAGCCTTGTGTGCTGCAGTCCATGAGGTCTCAAAGATTCAAACACGATTGAATGACTGAACTGAAACTGAACTGAACAGTGCTAGGATTTGTTGGGACTATCTTTTTTGTTTTTAATTTTTAAAAGTGTTTTATTTGTTTGTTTAGTTTGGCTCTGCTGGATCTTCGCTGCTGCACAGGTTTTCTCCAGTTGTGGGAGCAGGGCCTACTCTTTATTGCTGTCAGTGGGCTTCTTCTTATCATGGCTTCTCTTTTTGTGGAGCACATCTCTAGGGTGCATAGACTTCAGTAGTTGTGGCAGGAGGGCTCATTAGTTGTGGCTCCTGGGCTCTGAAGCACAGGCTCAGTAGTTGTGGCACATAAAATTAGTTGCCCTATGGCATGTGGGATCTTCCCAAACCAGGGATGGAATCCGTATCTCCTGCATTGGCAGGTAACTGTTTACCACTGGGCCACCATTGAAGCTCCCTGGAGTACCTTGATGAAACATTTTGCTTGTTTGTTTTGCTGTTTTTGCTCTTTTAGAAAAAAGACATTGTGGTGTAGACAAATTTTATAAAAAAATTTTTTTAATGGAAAGAAAGATTGTGAGCTTATGGAAAAGAAATTTTGGTTGGTAACAATAGCTGAGCTGAAAGTCAACCATGAGAATGAGATACACATGCCCTGGAAGTTAAGTAGCTGTTGTTTGATAGAATAGAAACTGATTGTGAATCATCAGACAAAGAAAACTCTTGTCTTGGTAGGTGGTTTTGAATTTTTCCAAACCTTGTAGCAAATATTTAGAAGTTCATATTTGGAACAAAAAGAAGTTGAAAGCCCCTGTAGTTTTTTAAGAGAGGGAATGATGTTATCCAAACAACATTTATGTAAGATTATTCCAGCAGCTGTGTTGGACTTCTTTAGTTGCCTTTCAGTTTATTGCCTGATTGCAAGTAGCATTTCAAAATATGGCAGAAGAAACATTTGAAGTTCATCTAAAATGTCTCATCTGTAAAAAAACTATAATGTAGTGATAAAGTATATTGTATACATATGTAATATAAGACAAACTAATATTAAACTTTTAGATAATGTGATTAAAATCCATGTCCCTCAGAATAGAGAAATAATCCAGGTGGTATTTCTGCAGGAGCTCTTACTAAATTACATGTATGATAAATTAATTCTCAATATGCTTCAAACATTGAGATGCTGCCTGATACAGATATCTTCTCCAATTTCAAATGGAATTACTTTCCATGTATACCTTTGGAGGAAAATACTATAGGAGTAACTTTTGCTGTATATAAGTCCTCCATATGCTCTTGGAAAAGATTATCCTGAGTCTGGATAGAAACGCAATTTATTGTGGCCTGTTTGATTAAAAATATTCATATCTTTAAAAGTGTTCAGTGCCATTTGTTACAGAGTAAGTTGTATATTCTCAAAAAATTCAGAAGTTGATGTTCTAACTTTTAGTACCTCAGAATGCGACTGTATTTGGAGGTAAGATTTTAAAAGAGGGTTGAATTAATATGAGGTAATTAAGGTGTGCCCTAATCCAATATGACTGATGTCTTTATAAGAAGAAGAAACTTGGACACAGACACTTACAGGGAGAAGACAATCTGAAGACACAGGGAGGATATGGCCATCTATTAATAATCCAAGGCAAGAGACCCAGAAGAGATCCTTCTCTTGTGGCCCTCAAAAGGATCAGTCCTGCTGACTCTTTGATATCAGACTTCTGGCCTCCCAAACTGTGAGATAATACTGCTGTTTAAGAAACCCAATTTGTGTTATTTTGTTGTAGTAGTCTAGCAAACTAGTACAGTTACATAAATAATTTCAATTCTAGGTTTTCTAAATAAGAAGGAATTCAGGCACATTTGTGTGCAATGAAATCTACTACAATGATATTTGCAATATTAAAAAATTAAATCAACTCATTGTTCAACCACAGAGGAACAGATTTGTAATTTATGATACAGATACAAAAGCAATTAAAATTATATTTTAAAAGAATGCTTAATGAAATAGGAAAATGATCATGAAAAAAATGTTAAATGAAAAAGCAGTTGGGACTTCCCTGGTGGTCCAGTGGTTAAGACTCTGCACTCCTAATGAAAGAGGGCATGGGTTAGATCCCTGGTCAGAGTACTAGCATCCTGCTTGTCACAGTCAATAAAAAAAAAATGAAAGAAAGAAAAAGCAGCCAATAACATTATTTACATAAAGATCTAGTTTAGTAAAAAATAATATGTTTATATTTGCTTAGGCAAAAATAGAAATAATGGAAATAAGTCTATTAAAATGTAATATGCTAATTGTCATGGTCTCTTGGTGATACATATTTTCTTATTTTTACTTATCTGCATTTTCTGCATTTTTGTGTGCATTTTGCCTATTAATACATTGAAAAAACATTTTTTACATTATAAGATGTTCTTTTATTTAAAACTGGGGGATAATTGCTTTATAATGTTGTGTTAGTTCCTGCCATACAACAATGTGTATCAGCCATAACTATAGCTATATATATATATATATCCTAAGATACTCTTATTTAGATAAAATAACAGAAATGAATGAACTAAACAGGCCTAAGTTTTAATTTTAATAATAAAACATATATTTTTACTCTTTGAGTGTATGTTTGTATGTGTGTGTGTTTATGTATGCATGTGTAAAATAACTGCTTCTGTGTTTTTTTCAATACTCTGTTGGCTTCAAAGCTTACATGACAGAGAAAAAATATCTTTTAGGACACAAGCACCAATTAAGATGGAAATAATTACTATTGCTTTGTCTTAAAGTTCAGTAAAACTCTCTTTTGCCACCTACAATCTTTGACTCCATACAGGGGATTTTTAATTTCAGACTGTACTGTTCAGTTTTGGAATTCTCATTTCTCATAGTTTCTATTTTTCAGCTGAGATTCTCCATCCATTCACTTATAACCAAATTTTCCTTTAAATTCTTGAACTGATTAACAATAGCTGCTTCAAAATCATTGTTTACTGATTCCAGTGTTTGATTCACTTTGTACTTTGGTTCTATTGACTGGGCTTCCCTGGTGGCTCAGATGGTAAAGAATCCACCTACAATGCAGGAGATCCAGGTTCAATCTATAGGTTGGCAAGATTCCTTGGAGAAGAAAATGGCTACTCAGTCCAGTATTCTTGCCTAAAGCATTCCACAGACAGAGGAGCCTGGCAGGCTACAGTCCATGGGGTTGCAAAAAGTTGGACACAATTGAGCGATTAACACTTTTCTATTGACTAGTTTCGTCATTCACTCTTGACCATTTAAAAAATACCTACTTAAATAGATGGAGATTAAGAGACACCAACCTTTAGCTATAAAATAAGTCTCAGTGATGCAGTTCATGTAGAGGGAATACAGTCAATAATATTGTAAGAACTTTGTATGGTGATGGATGGTAACTGGTCTTATTGAGGTATTCACTGCATTATGTCTAAAAGTATTTGAATCACTAAGTTGGACACCTGGAACTAACATATTGTATGTTAACTATAACTCAATAAAAAGATACAGTCACAAATATCTCTAATAAAACAGGCATTAAAATTGCAAAAAAAAAATCTACTATTTTAAAAATGTTTCTCCCTCAAAAAAAAAATAAAAATATGTTTCATATTGTGGCTGATACATTGTAGAAACTAGATTCTGTTGTCTTCCACTGAGGAAGGAATTCTAGCAATGTGCATAAATGACTGTACAGAGAAAGGGGGACAAGCAGACCTCTTCTAATTTTGAGGAATATTAGACCCAGAGTTTGTGTTGACATCTGTATGTGGAAATTTAAGTTTTCATCAACATTCCCCTTTTAGAATGGAGACTTAAGGGAAGTATGTAATAAATGGAATCCTGGCTTAGAGGCCACCTCAGAAGGCAATGGCACCCCACTCCAGTACTCTTGCCTAGAAAATCCCATGGATGGAGGAGCCTGGTAGGCTGCAGTCCATGGGGTCGCTGAGGGTCGGATATGACTGAGCGACTTCACTTTCACTTTTCACTTTCATGCATCGGAGAAGGAAATGGCAACCCACTCCAGTGTTCTTGCCTGGAGAATCCCAGGAATGGGGGAGCCTGGTGGCCGCCGTCTATGGGGTCATAAAGAGTCGGACACAACTGAAGTGACTTAGCAGTAGCAGCAGAGTGTCTCCACTATGATTGTGGATCCATCCAGTACTCATTTTCTGAATGTCTGAATGTATAATTTGAATTGATATACTTGCAGTTGGAGTAATCACCGTATTTGTTCTTTGGCCTTTGGGGCAAGTGCTGTAGAAGCAGAGAAGTCCAAGTGAAAACCTCTGAAACATTCCATGCCCTCCAGTCCTCCCCATCAAGATAGTAAATTAAAAATTATATAATACTCTATGAGAGATGGTGGAGATTAATATTTAAAGACCTAAGGGATGCAGGTGTGGTTGCCCCTATCAGTACCTATTTAGTTAGTCAGGTTGGTCTTATGGTGACTGGATGGGTGCTGGAGAATGACTGCAGATGATTTCAGATACTGTGCTGGAGTTGGTATCATTGTCAGAACAGATGAACAATGCCTCAGACATACGGTATGTGGTTAAAAATTTAGTAAATGCATCTTTTGCTCTTCTAATTTGCAAAGAAAATCATATACAGTTTGCATTCACATGTTATGGACAAAAATATTAATTTACAGTATTGACTCGGTGCTATATTAATTCTCTAACCCACTGACATCATATTGCCAAAAAATATCTGGACTGCACTGACATCTCACAGAACATCAGGTTGAAAAATTATGTCAACACATCATGCTGACTGGTCCAGACAAACAAGAGATGGCTAATAACAAGAGACTTTGGTGCGACACTTATGTTCCAGAGGGTGAGATATAAACACCAAGAAGACTCAGGGACTATGCCAGTGAAGATTTCAGGTAAACAGTAGCCAGGAGAAAGCCACAGCTCCCCTCCAAGAAGAAAAATTCCTTAATCTTGTTCCCCTTAACAAAAATTAAATCACCTACTTTGGTTCTTTGGTTCTGCAGGCAATAAATTCTCTCTATATATATTGGAATGATCCTCTGGTCTATATACTGGATGACACAAAAGGCTGCCAACTTTGAGTGAGGTCTGGAGTACTAAACATCTAATTCTAAGACCTGACATCATTCAGTTCAGTTCACGTCAGTCGTGCAGTTGTGTCAGACTCGTTGCGACCCCACAGACTGCAGCACACAAGGCCTCCCTGTCCATCATCTACTCCCAGAGTTTACTCAAACTCATGTCCACTGAGTCAGTGATGCCATCCAGCCATCTCATCCTCTGTTGTCCCCTTCTCCTCCCACTTTCAATCTTTCCCAGCATCAGGGTCTTTTCAAATGAGTCAGTTCTTTGTATCAGGTGGTCAAAATATTCGAGTTTCAGCTTCGGCATCAGTCCTTCCAATGAATATTCAGTACCAATTTCTTTTAGGATGGGCTGGTTGGATCTCCTTGCTGTCCAAGGGACTCTCAAGAGTCTTCTCCAACACCACAGTTCAAAAGCATCAATTCTTCAGTGCTCAGCTTTCTTTATAGTCCAACTCTCATATCCAAACATGACTACTGGAAAAACCACAGCTTTGACTAGACAGACCTTTGTTGGCAAAGTAGTGTCTCTGCTTTTCAATAAGCTGTCTAGGTTTGTCATAACCTTTCTTCCAAGGAGCAAGCATCTTTTAATTTCACAGCTACAGTCACCATCTGCAGTGTTTTGGAGCCCCCCATAATAAAGTCTCTCACTGTTTCCACTGTTTCCCCATATATTTGCTATGAAGTGATAGGACAAGATGCCATGATCTTAGTTTTCTGAATGTCAAGCTTTAAGACAATTTTTTCACTCTCCTCTTTCACTTTCATCAGGAGGCTCTTTAATCATTCTTTGCTTTCTGCCATAAGGGTAGTGTCATCTGCATATCTGAGGTTACTGATATTTCTCCTGGAATCTTGATTTCAGTTTATGCTTCATCCAGTCCAGCATTTCTCATGATGTACTCTGCATAAAAGTTAAATAAGCAGGGTGACAATATACAGCCTTGATGTATTTCTTTCACTATTTGGAGCCAGTCTGTTGTTCCATGTCCAGTTCTAATTGTTGCTTCTTGACCAGCATACAGATTTCTCAAGAGGCAGGTCCGGTGGTCTGGTATTCCCATCTCTTGAAGAATTTTCCACAGTTTGTTGTGATCAACACAGTCAAAGGCTTTGGCATAGTCAATAAAGCAGAAAGAGATGTTTTCTGGAACCCTCTTGCATTTTTGATGATCCAACGACGTTGCCCTTTTGATCTCTTGTTCTTCTGCCTTTGCTAAATCCAGCTTATACATCTGGAAGTTCATGGTTTATGTACAGTTGAAGCCTGACTTGGAGAATTTTGAGCATTACTTTCTAGCATGTGAGACGAGTACAATTGTGCGGTAGTTTGAGCATTCTTTGGCATTGCCTTTCTTTGGGATTGGAATGAAAACTGACCTTTTCCAGTCCTGTGGCCACTGCTGAGTTTTCCAAATTTGCTGGCATATTGAGTGCAGCATAATCTTTTAGGATTGAAATAGCTCAACTGGAATTCCATCACCTCCACTAGGTTTGTTCATAGTGATGCTTCCTAAGGCCCACTTGACTTTGCATAACAGGATGTCTGGCTCTAGGTAAGTGTAATGTAAGACCTGAGATCATTAAAAATGTAAGACCTGAGATCATTAAAAACACCTAAAAGAGAACATAGGCAGAACACTCATATAAATTGTAGCAATATTTTTCTTAAATCAGTATCTCAAGGTAAAATAAATAAGAGCAAAAATAAACAAATGGATACTAATTAAACTTAAACCTTTTGCACAGCTAAGGAAACCATCAATAAGATAAAAAGATGACCTACTAAATGGGAGAAAATATTTGCAAATGACATGGCCCATAAGGTGTTAATATCTAAAACATAAAAACAGCTCATATAACTCAATATAAAAAAAAAACCCACACAATACTGATTAAAAATGGCAAGAAGACCTGAATAGACATTTTTTTCCAAAGAAGGCATGCAGATGGCCAATGGGCACAGGAAAAGATGCTCAACATCATTATCATCAGAAAAAATGCAAATTAAAACCACAATGAGATAGCACCTTGCACCTGTGAGAGAGGCTATCATTAAAAACAACACAAAAAAAACATTGGCAAGGATATGGAGAAAAGGGAACCCTTCTACACTGTTGGTGGGAATGCAAATTGGTGTATCTACTATGGAAAACAGTATGAAGCCTTCTTAAATACTAAGAATAGAACTATCATGTGATCCAGCAATTTTACTTCTGGGTATGTATCTGGAAAAGATGAAGACACAAATTTAAAAAGATATGCTCTCTCCAGTGTTCATAGCAACACTATTTACAACAGGCAAGACATGGAAGCAACCCAAGTGTCCATCAACAGATGATTGGATTAAGAAAATGTGGTACATATAAAAAATGAAATTCCACTCAGTCATGGCAAAGAATGAAATTTTGCCATTTGCAACAACACGGACAGACTTGAGAATATTATGTTAAGTAAAATAAGTCAGACAGAAAAGACAAATACTATATGATATCACTTATATGTAGAATCTAAAATATAAAACTAACTAATGAAACAGAAACAAAAATGAAACAGACTCACAGATGTTGAGAACAACTTAATGAGGAAAAGCGGAGAACCAAGATAGGGGTCACGGAATAAAATTCAGCAAAAAGACACTGCCCCGCTGTAGGGGATGCCTTTAGCATTTTCCTTACTTCCTGTGACTTCAGCGATGTATAGAAACCTGTTATATCAAATATTCGGTTGTTCTCTACCAGGAAGATCCTTTGGACTATTTTGGGTCATAATGCAGTACATTGACTTGAAATGTACATTTGTATTTTTCATTATTTAATTTTTAAAAACAGAACACAAATACTTTATTAAATCAGGATGAGACCAGATGTCCCAAGTTGTATCCCAGTTTTATATTATTTCATTGAATTTTTGCCATTTTTGATTATTAAGTTATTCTTGACATACAATATTATATTAGTTTCAGGTGTACAACATAGTGATTCAATATTTTTATCATTATCAAATAATCACCACAGTAAATCCAGTTACCATCTGTCGCCACACAAAATTGCCAATATTATTGACTTTATTCCCTATGCTGTACATTGTATCCTTGTGACATTTATCTTATGATTGGAAGTGTGTGCCTCAATCTCCTTCGCCTATTTTCTCCCTTCCCCTGAACCCCTTCTCTCTGCTGCTGCTAAGTCACTTCAGTCATGTGCGACTCTGCGACCCCATAGACGGCAGCCCACCAGGCTCCCCCTCCTCTCTGGCAACCACCAATTATTTCTATGTATGAGACTGTTTCTGTTTTGTTGAAATGTGCACTTTAACTTTTTTCCTTTGAAATGTTCATTTTTCATAAGCTCTTTCCCATACTCTACTTATGCTCACCAAAGTGTGAGAATCAATGGTACAGGTTAGGCATGAAAATAAATGGCATGTTTCAGCAATGATGAATGCTCTAGTCTCATTGAACTTAAGACTGTGTATGAGGACGTATGTAACTAAAAATGTTGATTATATTCAGAGGCTTGAAGGACTTTAAATGCAATTCTAAGGAATCTGGAATTTTTCTGGCTATGGAAAGCTAATAGAAGTGTTTTAAACAGAATAATTGTACTTAAAAATCTGCCCAGTACAAAGACATATCAGTATTGTTAAAGAAGGGTTAAGAAGAGAGACTAGAGAATTTAATTAAAACATTGTTTCTCAACTCCAGATGCACACTGGAATTACCTTGGGAGCTTTAAAAATACTGTTGTGTGGGCACATCACTGAATCAACGATTCAATCCTGCCACAAGTGTTGTGAACCACTGAGCTCAAAGGCTTTAGTCCACCTGAAATTTGAAGAGGAGATGGCAGTGAGACTCAAGAGGAGAGGCAAACTGAGAAAGCATGGATGGGATTTGGTGCCTAATTACACGAGAGGTGTAAGTCAACGGTCATACATGTATGATTCCAAGGTTATACTCAGACACTATTATTGAGATTCTCTTGTGCTTGGCCTATCTTCAACATTTCATTTGTCATATTTGATTATCTTGAGGAGAATTTTGTAATTTTCTCCTTCTCTCTGTCTCTCTCTCTTTATGTATATGTGTATATATACGTATATATATATATATAATGAGTTATTCAAGCTCAAGTCACCTGAGATCTTCACCAAATCTTCTAACAAATTCTGCAATATGATTATATTCACATTCACTGTCTCAGCCACCATAATTTTATGAACGTACATAACCAGGTGCATATTTACTTTTTTAAAAGAACATTTTTAAGCTTATAGAAAAGCCACTCCCGAAGTACAGAGCTTCAGATGCCCCCTAATTCCAGCTCAAGACCTACCCTAGTCTCCTCCTAACCGTGTGCACTGTGTGCTAACACTGATGAAACAGGAGACAGGATCAAGATGGCAGAGTGGGAAGATTCTGAGCTTACTTCCTCGTGTGAGCACTCCAAAATTGTAACTACTTATAGAGCAACTATCTCTGAGAGCAACCCGAATACTCGCAGGAAAGGTTTTTCAAAACTAAAGCTCTAAAGAACAAATGGGTAGGAGGATGTGGAGATGAGGTCTGGTCAGAACCCATACCTATGGTCAATTCATCTTCAGCAAAGGAAGCATATATGTATGTATATATATATATATATATATATATATATATATATATATATATATATATATGGTCAATTCATCTTCAGCAAAGGAAGCATATATGTGTGTGTATATATATATATATATATATATATATATACACACATATATATCAGAGAAGGCAATGGCACCCCACTCCAGTACTCTTGCCTGGAAAATCCCATGGATGGAGGAGCCTGGTGGGCTGCAGTCCATGGGGTCGCTAAGAGTCAGAGACGACGGAGCGACTTCACTTTCACTTTTCACTTTCATGCATCGGAGAAGGAAATGGCAACCCACTCCAGTGTTCTTGCCTGGAGAATCCTAGGGACGGGGGAGCCTGATGGGCTGCCATCTATGGGGTCGCACAGAGTCGGACACGACTGAAGCGACTTAGCAGCAGCATACATATATATATAACAAAAGAAAAAACTAATTTGAAAAGATGCATGCATCCCAATGTTCATAGCAGCATTATTTACAATGGGCAAGATATGAAAGTCATCTGAGTGTCCAACAGATGAATGGATAAAGAAGATGTGGTATGTATAGACATGAAATGTTACTCAGTCATAAAAAGAATGAAATATTGCCATTTGTGGCAATGTGGATGGACCTAGAGAATATCATACTACTAAAAGTCAAAAACAAGTACTATATAACATCATTTATATGTGGAATCTAAAAACTAATACAAATGAATCTATACACAAAATAGAAACAAACTCATAGACATAGAAGGCAAACTTATGGTCACCAAAAGGCAATTCAAGGGGGGGAGCATTGTAAATGATGCTGCTATGAACGTGGGGATGCATGCATATTTTCAAATTTGCGTTTTCTCACATATATATATATATATATATATATATACACACACACACATACACCCAGCAGTGCTAGATCATGTTGTAGCTCTATCTTTAGTTTTGTAAGGAACCCCCATACTATATATATATATGCATAACATATAACATATAGTTTAACATATATGTATAACACATATTCATATATATGTATAACAATCACTTTGCTATACATCTGAAGCAAACACATTGTAATTCAACGATACTTCATTAAAAAAGAAAGTGGCCATACTGAACAACAGATTTACTTTTACATATGTAGTACTTTTTTCTTCCAGTTTTACTGAGATATGATTGACATACAGCATGAAATATGTTTAAGGTGTACAGCATAATTCAATTAGATATATCATGAAATGATTACCACAATATTTTTTAACCGCAATATGTTTAATGAACATTGATCATCTCATATAGATACAAAATTAAAGAAATAGAAACAAAAATTTTTGTGATGAGAATTCTTAGGATTTACTCTCCTAACAACTTTCATACATAACATACAACAGTGTTAATTATATTTATCATGTTGTACACTATATACCTAATATTTATTTATCTTGATTTCTTTGACTGTCTTTATCTAATTCCTCCTTTCCCACCCCCTACATCTGGTAACTATAAATATAATTTCTTTTACTATGAGTTTGTTTGTTTTTAAAATACAGTTGACCTACAACACTATATTGATTTCTGTTACAAAATAGTCGATTTTGATATTTTTATACATTTAAAAATGGTCACCACAGAAGGCTAGTTACACTATGTCACCAAAGAAAAATATTGCATGTTTATTGACTGTATTACACATACTGTACATTTCATACCTGTGACTTACTTATTTTGCAATGGGAAGCTTGTGCCTGTTAATCTCCATCACCCATTTGCTTCCTCCTTGTACTCCCCTCTCCTCTGGCAACCACCTGTTTGTCCCCTGTACCTATTACTCTGTTTCTGTTTTGTTATGTTTATTCATTTATTTTGCTTTTTGGATTCTACATATAATGAAATCATACAGTATTTGTCTTTCTTTCTTTGACTTATTTCATCTAGCATAATACCCTCTAGGTCCATCCATGTTGTTGCAAGTAGCAAGATTTCATTCTTTTTTATGCCTAACATTTTGTTGTCTATGTATACCACATTTTGTTTTTCCATTTATTTGCCAATAGGCACTTGAGTTACTTCCATATTTTGCCAGTTGTAAATAGTATTCCTTGTGGAGCATATGGGTGCATACATCTTTTCTAATTACTACTATCATTATTTTTTAGATAAATACCCAGAAGTGGAATTTCTGGATTATATGGTAGTTCTATTTTTAATTTCTTGAGGAATTTCCATATTGTTTTCCACAGTGGCTGCACCAATTTACATTGCCACTAATAGCACCCAAGTGTTCTGTTTTCTCCATAACCTCACCGATACTTGTTATTTGCTGTTTTGGGTAATGGCCATTCTTTTAGCCATTAGGTAACATCTGGGTATGATTTTAGTTTGTATTTCCATGAGGATTAGTGATGTTGAGTATTTTTTCATGTGCCTTTGGCATGAAACAACAGGTTTTCAATGTAGATGAGACAGTCTTCTACTGGGAGAAGATGCTATCAAGGACTTTCATAACTAGAGGGAAGTCAATCCCTGCTTCAAAAGTTCAAAGGATAAGCTGAATCACTTGTTAGGGGCTAATGGAGCTGGTGAGTTTAAGTTGAAGCCAAAGCTTACTTACCTTTCCCCAGGTTCTAGGCCCTTTAAGAATTATGCTAAGTCTACTATGCCTGCACTCTGTAAATGGAACAACAAAGCCTGGATAACAGCATGTCTGTTTATAACATGGTTTACTGAATTCTTTAAGGCTACTGTTGAAGACTGCTGATCATAAGAAAGATTCCTTTCAAAGTATTATTGCTCATTGACAATGCTCCTGGTCACTCAAGAGTGTTGATGCACATATACAATGAAATCAATATTTTTTATGCCTACTAACAACATTTACACTGCAGCTTGTGGATCAAGGATTAATTTTGACTTTCAAGTCTATTTGAGAAATACATTTTATAAGGCCATAATTGTCACAGACTGATTCCTCTGATGGATCTGGGCAAAGTAAACTGAAGACCTTCTGGAAAGGATTTTTGCATAATATTAAGAACATTCATGATTCATAGGAAGAGGTCAAAATATCAACATTAACAAGAGTTTGGAAGAAGTTGATTCAAACCCTTATGAATGACTTGGAAGGATTCAAGACTTCAGTGGAGGTAACTGTAGATGTGATGGAAATAGCAAGAGAAAGAGAGTTAGAACTGAAGTCTGAAGATGTGACTGAATTAACTGCAATCTCATAATACAACTTTAATAGATGAGGAGTTGCTACTTATGGATGAGGAAAGAAAGTGATTACTTGAGAGAGAATCTACTTTTGGTGAAGATACTATGATAGTTGTTAGAATGATAGTGAGCAATTTAGAATAGTAAATAAACTAACTTAGTCGATAAAGCAGAGGCAAGGTTTGAGAGATTGACTCCAATTTTGAAAGAAGTTCTACTGTGAGTAAAATGCTATCAAATGGCACTGAGTGCTACAGAGAAATTGTTCACGAAAGGAAGGGTAAATCGATATAGCACACTTCATTGTTTTCTTAGTTTAAGAAATTGTCGGTGGCAGGGAGGGATAAACTGGGAGATTGGGATTGACATATATACACTCAGATCAGATCAGATCAGTCGCTCAGTCGTGTCTGACTCTTTGCAACCCCATGAATCGCAGCACGCCAGGCCTCTCTGTCCCTCACCAACTCCCGGAGTTCACTCAGACTCACATCCATCGAGTCAGTGATGCCACCCAGCCATCTCATCCTCTGTCATCCCCTTCTCCTCCTGCCCCCAATCCCTCCCAGCATCAGAGTCTTTTCCAATGAGTCAACTCTTTGCATGAGGTGGCCAAAGTACTGGAGTTTCAATATATAAAACACATAACTAATAAGAACCTACTCTATAGCACACTGTTAGTTTCTTCTGTACAGCAAAGTGAATCAGTTACACAGATCCATGTATCCACTTTTTTTCAGATTCTGTTCCCATATAGGTCATTACAGAGTACTCTGTAACGGGAATAGAACATGGGAATAGAATCTGAAAAATCTGAAAAAAAGTGGATACATGTATCTGTATAATTGATTCATTTTGCTATACAGAAGAAACTAATACAACATTGTAAATCAATTCTGCTCCAATAAAAATTAACTTTTAAAAGTAAAATAAATTAGGAAAGAACTTGCCACAGACACCCCAATGTCCAGCAGCCACTACCCTGCTCACTCAGCAGCTATAAGCATAGAAGCAAGGCCCTCTACCAGCACAAAGATTATGACTCCCTGAAGGCTCAGACTATGGTTAGCATTTTTTAGCAATAAAGTAGTGAAGTAGTAAAGAATCTGCCTGCCAATGCAGGAGACATAAGAGATGCAGGTTCAGTCTCTGGTTTGGGAAGATCCCCTGGAGAACGAAATGTCAATCCACTCCAGTATTCTTGCCTGGAGAATCCCATGGACAGAGGAGCCTGGATGGCTATAGTCCATAGTGTCTCAAAGAGTTAGACATGACTAAGGTTACTTAGCACATACATCCATTCCATTTTTAGACATACTGTCATTTGACACTCAATAGACTATAGTATAGTGTGCATATAAGTCTCATAGGCACTAGGAAACCAAAAAAAAATCATGTGATTTGCTTTTATTTTGATATTTGCCTTATTGCATTGATCTAGAGTTGAATTAACAGTGTCTCTGGACTATGCTTGTATAGAGATTAATTGATATAACTTACATAAACTTCCAAGCAAGTACCTGTGCGTGTTAACTACTATGCTAATTCTGCTAATGACAAAAATTGTAACAGAGTTTATCAGAGAAAACTTGTTATATATGCTTTTAAAAATTTCTCTCTAAACTCAGAGCTGGAAGAAGTCGACAGAAAATTGAATAAAAAAGTATTAGACCCATATCTGCAAATCCAATAAAATAGCTGCCACATAGTTATATGGTTTGTTCATGTTGTGTACTCTTCACATGGCCCGTTTTACCTGAATGTTAAATGAATGCCATTTGAGACCTGATGGAGCTTTTGTATTTAGCTTACTAAAGTAGGAACCTAGCCCAGCTGGCATTCTGGGACTCCTTCCATCTTTGGTTTGACTTGATGATTCAGGGAAGTACTTGCTGTTCTTGCATCAGAAGTAGCAGTGTTAATTCCTTTTTGCCAAATACTTTCGCAGGAGCTCAGGCTGAGTTCCCTGGATGATTGCTTATTGCATAGTCACTGAAGCAGCTGGTAGAAAAGTCCATGTTGATCCCTTTGAGGCCTATGCCTTTGGAAAACATTCTGAGATGTTCTGCATTTCAGAGGAGCAAATAACATGGTACAAAACTACCGAAGAATCGCCATTTAAACTTCATTGGCTTGTAGAAACTCCATGGGTAATCTTTAGCATCCTAAACTTAGGTTGATCATATAATTTTTCATCCAAGGAACATTTGTTTGAGAATGAAAAGGGAGCATGGTTCATAATTAAGTTGAGACAATAGATGTAAATTGTGACTGAGTAAAATGGGTTGTATAGTCCCTCTACTAGAGTCTATAGTCTCTGATCCTATTATTCTTTTTTCAGTTCAGTTCCAAATCTGAATAGCCTTGTTCCTTTGCCTGCTGTGTACTGAGGAAGAATGTCCCAGGACATTCTGTAACTAATTTTTTTTCCCTCCTATAGCATTACTTTTCCTACTGCAAAAAAAAAAAAAAAAAAAAAAAAAAAAAATAGTGTTAATATTTCTCCTTGGTTTGGTAAGATCAAACTTACCTCATTTCAATGACAATGATGTGGACATCTTCTGAAGCCATTCTAGTAAGCAAAGCCATTCTAGTAATCATTTATTTATCCCACAAGTATTTACTGAGGGCCTGTTTTGAAGAAGGAGCTGCTGTATCTGCTGAGAAACAAGAACACACATGACTGTTAATACGCCTGCCTAATGGAGCTTATGTTCTACTGGACAGACAAAACACAATATATACAGAGATACATATTTTACAGAGTGAAAGTTACAAAGAAAAATATAGAACAGGGATGGTACCTAGGTAAAAGGAGACCACTTTAGATAGACTGAACTTTGAAGGCTCTGAGACCTGAAAAATAAGGAGCTATATGAAAGTGAAAGTTGCTCAGTCATATCCAACTTTGCAACCCCATGGACTATACAGTTCATGAAATCCTCCAGACCAGAATACTGGAGTGGGTAGCCTTTCCCTTCTCCAGGGGATCTTCCAACCCAGGGATCGAACCTATGTCTCCTGCATTGCAGGTGGATTCTTTGCCAACTGAGCTGTGAGGGAAGACTGTATGGAGCTACATATATCAATGCAACTACCTAGAGGGAAGAGTCGGAGAAGGCAATGGCACCCCCCTCCAGTACTCTTGCCTGGAAAATCCCATGGACTGAGGAGCCTGGTAGGCTGCAGTCCATGGGGTTGCTAAGAGTCGGACATGACTGAGCAACTTCACTTTCACTTTTCACTTTAATGCATTGGAGAAAGAAATGACAACCCACTCCGGTGTTCTTGCCTGGAGAATCCCAGGGACAGGGGAGCCTGGTGGGCTGCCGTCTATGGGGTCGCACAGAGTGGGACACGACTGAAGCGACTTAGCAGTAGCAGCAGCAGAGGGAAGAGTATTATAGGAAGGACAAACAGTCATTGTAAACATTCAAGTAGGAATGATCTTAATGTGTTCTACAGAAAGTTTACAAAGTGTAAGTATATGAAATATAAGAAAATAAGAGGGCATCCCTGGTGGTCCAGTGTTTAAGAATCTGCCTTGCAATACAAGGAACATGGTTTTGATCACTGGTTCAGGAAGATTTCACATGCCACCGAGTCACAGCTACTGAGCCCATGCTCTGAAACTATTGAAGCCCATGCATTTAAAGCCCATTCTTCACAAAAGAAGTCACTGCAATGAGAAGCCCGCACACCACAACTAGAGAGTAGTTGCTGCACACAATAACTAGAGAGTAGCCACTGCTCGCCACAACTAGAGAAAGCCCACATGATGACTCAGCACAGTCAAATTAATTAATTAAAAAAAGAAAAAGGAAAGTATGTAAAGTACAAGGAGTGTTTCAATGTGGAGAGAATGAGTGGAAGAGTGCTGAGGGGTTGGATCATTTTGGCTACATAGGCAGGCCATGATACAGAATCTGAAGTTTTAATTCTAATTGCAATGGAACACTTGTGAGCAGTTTTAAAGCTGTGAGCAGAATAATCTGATACATATTCTTTAGAAAATCACTCTGGTTATCAGAGGAGACTATATGGTGAGGGATAAGAGTTCAAGGAGATCTGGTAAATGACTATTGTAATAATTCCATCCAGTTACAGAAGTTTGAATTAGGGTGGTATTAGTGAAGATGGTAATAAATAATGGCTAAATGTAAGGAGTATTTTGGATGTAATGCTTATAGGAATTGCTACAAGTGGTGAGGAAGTGGAGGAAAGATGACTCCTATATTTGTAGTTTGGGTGAATGGGGTCCCAGGTAACTAAGATGGAGAATGTGTGTGTGCCCACATGGGTGCATGTGAGAGGGAAGTTCAGGCTCACGATGCTTCCATTTCTCAGTTGAGTTTCACACTATGAATCATTAAGCCAAAAGAAAGAAGGAACCTGGAACATTGATGGCATTTTGGAGTTTGATTCACAGCTCTCAGGACTGAAACTGTTCCTAGCTGATGCATGTGCTTTCAAGATCATCTGCCAACTGATGACCCACTCCAGCTTTTCTCATAAACTAATTCGTTTCCCTTCTTCTGCATGGAATCTTTAGCACAGACAAACAAGATTTTTGGTTCTCTAAAAATTTTAGATATGGCTCTGTTCCTGAGCCTTGGCCCATGCCACTGTTGTCAGTCTCTGTCTCTATATCTCCATCACTCGTTGGAGAGATCATGAGGGCAGGCATGCCTTTGAATCTTTCACACGTTAGTGAAGTTCAGAGGATAGTGCCTTCCTTGCACAGAGACAGCATTCCGTGCTTGTTGAATGACATTTACATCTCTTCTGGTGAGCTTATAATTCTCTCCCCTTTTCCATTCAACAGTTCTTAATTACTTTAAAACCAGTGTTTCCATGATGAATCCCACTTGATTATGACCATGGCTTCACTTGGCATTTTCATGGTACTTATGCAACACTCGTTAATAAAAGTGTTCAAGTCTTCTTGACGAATGCCCTAATTTTCCAGTATATACTAAAATGCTCTGTGGAGAGGAATCCCATATCCTACACTCATCTTTTTTTTTTTTTTTACTATTTCCATATAAAACCTGATATAGTGTTCTATCATAAAAGCTTAGTAAATATTGTTGATGGGCTTTTCAGGTGGCACTAGTGGTAAAGAATCTACCTGCCAATGCAGGAGATGCAAAGGATGTGGGTTTGATCCCTGGGTCAGGAAGATCCCCTGGAGTAGGAAATGGCAACCCACTCCAGTATTCTTGCTTGGAAAATTCCATGGACAGAGGAGCTTGGTGGGCTACAGTCCATGGGGCTGCAAAGAGTTGGACATGACTGAGCATACACACACGCAAATATTGTTGACTAAACCTTGGAAATTTGCTTGGGCCAATCTCCTCCCTGATGCTATAATTTACCCCCAAAGGAATAGCTTCCTGTAAGAAGAATCAATTAGTCAAATAACCGTATTTTAAATTTCCAAACAAATAGCTCAATAAAAATGATAATCTATGATTTGGGAATAAAGAAGTAGTTTCAGTCTAACTGCCATATCTATGGTATTGTTATTGGTTATAATGAGATAAATATATCTGTATACCTTATGTAAATATTTATTATTTCTTGTTATTTTAGTTATACAATTCCCTAGGATATATCACCTATACTGATGACACATATTAATTGGGATGTTTATTCTTTTCATAGAGCCTAAAGTAATTAAGTAGAGTCATGTGTTTGATATTCAAGAATAAAAGAATTTAAAAATTTAAAATAGTGGATGAAAAAAGCTGAGAAAACACAAATCATTTACTTTGTTCTATATGGGCACAAATACACTATGATCTGCAACACTCTTTTCACAGTGATTAACTGATCATTGGCTTATCTTAACTCTCTGAAGTTAAGCTACAGATTGTAGTAAGTTATAGTATGTATCTGATTACTGGTTTGGACATTTTTGAATGAGAAGGTATAGTATAATGCAGAATAAAGGAAATGAAGGGAACAAAGCATGATTTCCACTTAACAAAAATCTAAAGTTTAAATAGATGAGAACCCAAGGTTTAAATTCATTTCCCAGAACAGTGCTATATTACCAAAATAAACTTGAGACCACCACTTAACTGCAAAGAAAAGTCAACAAAGACATTAGATAGTCATTAATCATCCTAAATAAACAGTACTTTCTCACCATCTGATTGACACTGTTGGCACAAATTCTGTCCTTAGAAATATGCTTCAGATTTCTATCATAGACCTATATTACTTAATTCAATACCTGAACACTTGAGAGTTTAATATAAGAACAGAAATTGGTAGAAAAATTTTTCAAAGTTTGTCTCAAAAAATTATGCCTGTTTTAGTCTCTTTCTTATATATATTCATGGAAAATTTAAGGCCATGATTTTTACTTACTCAAACAGCTACACAATTGAAACTTTATATTTTTTACATTCAATTTCTAATGAATAATATGGGTTTACTTGCCTCTGTCAAAAATCTATAGCAATCATGCCTTTTATAGAATTTTTCTTGTATTTACTTTCTTGCTTACTAATGTTTCATAGGATTCTATACTTTACATACTTAACCCAAAATGAAAAAGAAAATTCTTGGAATTTCACCTTTTTCTCTCCTAAGATACCTAATCTTTTTAATTAACAGGAGTAATGCAACATCCAAATACAGCATGCTAGACATTGTTTACTATTTTATTTATTAGTGAAGTGAAGTGAAGTCACTCAGTCGTGTCTGATTCTTTGCAACCCCGTGGACTGTAGCCTAACAGGATCCTCCATCCATGCGATTTTCCAGGCAAGAATACTGGAGTGGGTTGCCATTTCCTTCTCCAGGGATTTTATTTATTATTCTTATTCATTTCTTTTTCCATTAGAAGGCACAATACACATTGTCTGTGCAACGATTTATAATTGTAACATACTGACTTGAAGAACTGGTCATTGTTGCCACAAGTGCCAAGAATTTGTATACGCTGTTAAGATATCATATGTTGACAATTTATGTCTTGAAAGCCTCAGTTTGTTTAATTTCATGAATATTTACTGAACACTAAATACATGTTTGTGTGTTATGCTGTGCTTAGTTGCTCAGTTGTGTCCGACTCTTTGTGACCCCCATGGACTGTAGCTCACCAGGGTCCTTTGTCCATGGGGATTCTCCAGGCAAGAATACTGGAATGGGTTGCCACGCCCTCCTCAAATACATGTTTGATGTTGGTTAAAAGTTAAATGAGACATTTATCTTGTCCTCAGGGTCCTACAATTTAGCCAATAAAACATAGATCTCTACATATGTGCTTACCAGCCTTAAAAATCATAAGCTTTTGACATAAAATATTAAGATGTGATCTAAAGTCTATGAAATTCTAATATTGGCTTAGCCACCAATTTTTGTCCATGGAGTAATCTTCAGTCTTTTCTATGTGATAAAAATAATAATTGTTCTCAACAACCTTAAAAAGCTAATTACGATGTATGTGTACTTTTTTAAATTTATTTTTTCTTGAAGTAACATTAGTTTATAAGTTTCATTTGTACAACATTCTATTTCAACTTCTGTACATGCTACATGTACTCACAACCCAAAATTTAATTTTCATCTATCCCCTCTACCCATTTTGCGCTCCCTACCCTTTACCCTCTGGTAACTACTCTGGTCTAATATATGAGTTCTTTTGGTTCTCAATTTATTGAATATTTAAGGATAGAGTTCAGTATCAAATAACAGGCACTGAACTCACTGAAAAAAAGATGCTATTGATACACAAATTATTCATATCATTATATATGCCATCATTACTATATGCTTATGTTATTGTTTTAATATATACAAGTTAAGTAATATATCCAATAATATGCAAAGCACTACTGTCCTCAATAGAAGGGTGAAATACTGTCTAACATTTAGCATAAATTATTTTTATTGAATTAAGGTAGTAGGGAAAACCTCCCTAAAATGTTGACAAATGCTTTAAGCTTCTAAAAAACAGTAGAAACAGAAATAATTGGATTGTCACAATTTACGTAAATGAGATATGATGGAAAGGCACAGGGGATAAAAAACAGAAAGTGCAACTTTGTCAACCAAATATCTTTGATTTTTCTTTTTAACACATAACATGGACTTTTATTATATGAACAAAATTGAGTGCAAATTTTGGAGCTATCCAGTAAAAATAAGTGGCTGCCATTGCAACATATGCAGCGCATGGCACGTGTGTTGCTTCCCTCAGTTAATAGTGCCGTGAAGAGCTTACAGTACTTACAGTGTTTTAAGAGGACGCATTTGAGAGAGATGATCATTTTAACAATTATTTGTTATTGTTATGTCATGTGTCTTTCTCCCTTATTTCAAATCCCATAGTTGAATTTGTTGATGGCAAACAAGAAGCAAGAGGCTCTGTTTGTGGAAATGGAAAGGAGTGTATATGAGGGGCAGAGTGTGTTTTGCTTGGCAGTTCTTGTGCTACCATTTTGTTTTTGTTTTTAGTGCTGGAGGGCAGCAAATTGGCAGGTGTAAATAAGGCTACAGCTAGCTTCATACTGTATTTACAATCAGTTATTATGGGTTAAAATGTCTGTGATGCATAGGGAATTAGCACCCAACTTCTGTTAAGAATGGAAGCCTAATGTGTAATTTCAAACATTCCCTGAACATACTTCTGTCTAGTCTTGCATTAATTTCTACCAACTTTATTAAAGTGTATACAAATGAATTATTAGGAATTGTTCTGTTTGTGTCTTATTATGCACTTGCATTAAAGTTTGAAATTTTGAATATAAATTTTTGCATGTAAATTTTTAATGTCACATGTAATTTGCCATAATAACAAAAACTGATAGGTAGGGAATAAATATTTCTCTACAAATGACTTGAGAAAGAGAAAGAAACTGACTTAGAGATTCAGAAAGACTCCTCTCTGAAATTTAAATTTAGAAGATTACTTTTTTATGGTATCCATAGTGTATTGTTATAGCTCTGTTAATTTTTGAAAATGACAAATAGCTATTTGCCTATCTACTTTGATGTAAAACAGAATCATTTTATGATATAGTTTGCACTTTAGCAGAATTTGCATGTACCACATGTTAAATCATGCCCCAGAAACATAGCAACCACTAGCAGATAGAGTCTAAAGTCACATGATTATATGGAACACAAAGGTTATAATGTTTGTGCAGATACTGCTTTTTAATAAGGAATTTCTATTTTCAGGAAAGAAAAGTAAGAATAGTTTTATTAAAAAAATGTAGATTGGGCCACATTTCTACAACATACCAATCTGTATCAACTTTTTTGAAAGCTCCTGGCAACATGAACTTCCCATGTCTCTATATTTGCTCTGTGCATGTAGACAAAGAGCCAAGATCATCTTGGCTTTGAGGAGGAACAGTGGAAAAAGATGATAGGAGAGGAGTATGAAACAAATAATAAATAAATAAGTGACTGTTGAATAAAACAATTAGTTTTGCCCCAGGCTTCTACAATAGCTTATGAATTCTTACCAGCATTAGTTTACAGCTGTAACTTCAGGATATAATAAGAGATTGAATCTTATACAGGCAATGAAACAGATGATCAAATTCACAAGGGATTGTGTCAGGCTTTTTCCAGTACTAAAGAAACATATTAATCCTTGTCACTGTTTTCAGAAACGCTGTGACAGAAATAAACCTGTACTGTAACTTGGCCCTTTTAATGAGCTTCTGGAGTGTGGGCTTTCCACTCAACACCTGAAAAACACAACAAAACACCTTTTATATTAAAGATGTGAGGTTTGCTGCTGGCTAAATTTGTACACAGAAGTCTATAAACCAGTGCTCAGCCAGCTGGGAAGCAAGAAAGCAAATTCAGATTCTGCCATGAACTTCACAGACCAATTATCTACTTGGAATCATGGGAGTTTAACAAACAAATACCAGCCCCTGCTGAGCCTTTTCAGGCCAGCAGCTTATGGGTGATTCAGTTGCATCCGAGGCTTTTAGACTGATCAATTCTTAATCACAAAGCGCAAAAATTATTCTCAGACTCATGTCAGTTTCTTTGGACACGTTTGTTAACAATCTGCTTCAAATCATTTTTTCTAAAAGAAACTGCAGACACTGTTTTTATTGACTCCCCACTTGTAAAATGTTTATAGCTTGTTAATTTATATTTACCCCTTTACTTTTGCCTGCAAATCAACATCACTTAGCACAGTTTGGTTACACTTTGTCCAAAGGAAATTACAGAAGCCTGCTATGGGGCTAAAATGAAGGAAAGCTGCGGAAAATCAATACACTGCTGATTAAACAGATCGTAGCAAATTCACGGCTGTATGCTACAGCATGGGGACGGCCGTGTGATGCCTATCTAGCAGTTAATGTGCTTTCAGTCAGGTGAAGAAAATTTCTAAATAAGGCAAAATCACCCAGAAAAACAAGAGCTACCTTACAGAAGAATGTATGCGCTTACTTGAAACCTGCATTTTGTGTAAGGTAGTAGTTCACTTGGGGGAAATAAACAGGGTGCCTGAATTTTACGAAATAAAGCAGTTCAGTTTAGTGTCTTTATTAGGACATTTACCCTTTGTATTATGAAAGGAACTGATGCCATTGCAAGATACCACCTCTTTGCTACCACAGGTCAAGTTTGGTTCTTTCATTTTATGGATTTCTTTTTAGATTTATCAACATTTTCTTGTGTAATTTCATTCAGCAAAAATCAAAAGGACTGAAAGGGAGATTATTTGTAGAGGAGGTCCAAAAATATTAATGATATCCAATGAAATGTTCGAAGCAATTCAGAAAGGATCACCTAATTTCCAACTTTAGAGCAGAAGAACGTACATGAAATAATCTAGATATAAAAAAATGCAGTTTTAACAGATTTTTAAGTAGTGGGAATGGAGAATATGAATACAGCACAGTTATAAAGAACAGCATTTGTTTGTAAATCCATGACAAAAGCAGCATTTGAGTTACAGGGAAGATCTGAGATATCCTGACTAAAGCAAAGGTACTCTGAGTTAAGGCAAAAACTTTCATTTCCATGCTACCCAGTTTGTGGAATTCTGCAAACCAAATACTTAGAGGACTGAAAATACACATTTTAAAGACTTGTGTAGAAGTGGTAGCTCCTTTAATCCAACTGGAAGAACTGCACTGTACTGTACTTCATGTGAATTACGGGAATGAGAAGTAAAGTTTGAGTACTATCTTTCTGGAAAAGCGTAATTAGAAGACATTTTGTTTCAACCTTTTGTTAAGCTTTTTATTTGACATACACATTTATCTGTTTAGATTACTGTGATGGTATACCAAGAATCTGTGTGTGTGTGTGTGTGTGTTTAACTTGATACACCAGAGTACAGGTTGAGACTCTATTCACCATTGTTCATTCTGGATAACTATAGTTTTGATATGTTATAGTGTTCTGGCAGATACATTTCAAAAGTAAATCCTTATACTAAAAAATATACTTGAGAAAATTATGTTCTATACACAAAAGCCAACTTGAGTTTCAATCTCTGTTGTTTTAATTCTCTCTTTTTCAAAATATCAAAGTCTTTCAAATGGTAACATGGTTAAGTTCTTTGCCAAATTCCATGTGTTAAAATGAAGGTGTTTTTGAGTCATCAAAGCTTATAAAAAGACCTTTAACAAGTAAACAGCTTTCCTCTCTTTTAAAAAACTGGAAGATGTGGTATAAGAAAACACATTCATGGACACCATATGTGAACTAAGTTTCATCCCAAGATTTGAGATTTTTGAGAATTCCTAGAAAATGACAGATTTAAATTTATACTGAATTTTACTGAAGAGGCTCACTCATTAACACTATTTCCATACTCATCTACTTATATGTACATGTAAAACTCAATGTTCTATTCTTTGATTATTTTGTCTAAAAAAATCTTTGATAATTTTCTTTAGGAATAAAAAGGTCTTCAATAGTTCAGGAATAAGAAAAGTAATCATTACTTCAGCATCTCTATTTTAGTGTAAATATTAACTTCCCTTTCTTGTATTGTGGTTAAATTATCAACTTTTTGCCATGTAAAATTCAAGAAAATGAAACTCTACTTAATTAAATATGATTTTGTGACATTTGGTGAGCAAAGCAGTGGATATTAATGGAAAGAACAAGTATTGTAGAAAACATAGACAAATATCTGTATTAGAAACACTTATTAGTTTGCCAGGTTAATTTGCTCCCGAGCACGAATCTTAAGATATTTCTTTTCTCTGTGGCATTGAAAGAAAACTAAATTGAAGTGACAGATTAGGAAGGAGATAATGGAAGAAGGAAAGACTGAATAACACAAACTTCTGAGCAAAAATTATTTTGTAAGTCTCACAACTTATGTAGACATTTTTATATTTCCATAGTTCTGATAAGTTAACAATGGCTGTTTGTAAACATGCTTTACTTTATTGAACATCCATATACCATATAAATCTGAGAGTTGGCAAGGATTTGAATACCCTTCAGTAGAAACACAATTTTTCTTATTAATACATGGTAATTTATCACCATTAAGTATATGATTCCTCTGGAAAAAAATGGATGCACATTGCTCTCTAGACTATAATTTTAATGTTCATGATATTAATCTTTAATTAAATTATAGTTATTTTAGAAATGCATATCCTTAATTAAATTATACCATGCATGTAAAGAAGAAATGACTATGGTATGATTAAAACATGCTTAAAATGTACTACTGAATTTTGAATGCTGTCTGTCATCTCCAAAGTATGACTAGGTTTCATAAATGACTAGAAAGTCAACTGAAAAATTGCCAAGTAAAACTGTTTGGCTCTTTAAAGAACTGTGAATTAAAGTTTTGGACAGTTTCTCTATTAAATCTAAATATACTTCTTAGTATATACAGTATTACATTTCTAAATTAATTGCCATACTCCCATTTGTTAAAGAATTTCACTCCATGTGAAAAGCAAAGTCTCACTAGATGTGAATTTTACACTGTGCTAGATCAATCCCAATACCAGTAAATGGATATTATTAAACAGCATGGGGTAGTGCAAACTGGGAAAGAAAACTTGTAGTGTGCCGCCTTTGAGTAGACCTGGCTTGCATGCTGTGACAGGGCAATTGTCGACATGCTTTTTCATGCCAATCTGCAGCTTTTTCAACTCTAGATGCTATGGCAACCAGGGTTTAACAGACTAAGCAGCTAACAAGCTTCCCTGATGGAATTGTCTGGTTGTGTGATTGCCTTGTCTTAGGGAAAATATAAAATAGAATGAAGACGCTTGTGGACATTTGTCAAACTGATTATAATTTGGACAGTTGAATCATAATTGTCTGTTGTGTTCCGTACAGTAGTGACATATGCTATTTTCCACGTTCCTTGCAGGGCGCACTATTGCATTCCCGCATAGGCTGTTTCCCTTGGGAACAATGGGTCCTGGTTGCTGTGGTTTGGTGCAACATGGCAGTCCAGATCTCGCACAAGATCATCTGGGCAAGGAGAGAACAGTGAACAGTTCTAATTTCCCCCTCTTTGAAAAGGCTTGCATTTGATTTGAATTATATTTGTATGAAATGCAATGAACATAAGGTGATATGAAAAGATACTTCTCTTTTATAATATGTTCGTGTTCATAAGGAAAATTGTAGATCAAAATATGCAGGTGAATTAATTTGTTATTTATGATTGGGCATAATTTTAGTTCTTTGGGAATATTGATTTTTTAAATTTGCAACCACTTAAACATGTATTTGTGTCACCAGTCATATGCATAATTTAAAACCCTGAGAAAATAATCAAGCTTCTCTGATGGGATGGTCTTGTTTTAGTATTGTCTTGTCCTATTGAAAGTGAATAGAAGATACTCTCTTTATTGTTTTAAAAGATTAAAAGCATACTAATAAGATTTCTGTCTCTTCAGACAGTCAAAGATATCATATTTTCCAGATAATTTGATACCACATCTTTACTTCTTCTTGAAGGGGATACCTCTTTTTAAAAATTAAAATGGTTAGACTGAACATTTCAAATAAAATATGAATTATCATAAAATAAAATCTAGGATTCAATTTTATAGATAGACATCAAGTTAAATGAACTGTTTTTCTAGACAACCTCACTAATTGTTTTATAGATTAATAAAATAGATAACTTTATTGTGAAATAGGTTGTTTTGTACTTTAAAAATATCAGCGTTATGTCTTTAGGATAAACATTGGATGAAATTTTCAGTGGGCACTGAACTAGTTGAGGTTTTTTAAGTATAAGATGATAATAAGAAGATTTAGATGAGGTGCACCTTTATATAAAGATGCAAATGATTATGATAACACACTCATTTTGACTGTATCTCATCAACCAGAGTTCTGCTGTTTTTTTATTTTGCTTTTTCTTAAATTTAATCTTGAAATACTTCAAATTGATGCCATGGTTTCAGACACCAAGAACTACAGAAAAAGTGTGGTTCCTCCCTCCACTTCATTTCAGTAGAATGGGCCGCAATCTGAGTCGCCTTTTAAAAAAACTTCAAAGTCACATAAAATGACTTAACGTCTAGAGGGTGCAGTTCCTAGAATGGGTCCATTTCTAGTTTGCGACACTGATTATTTTTCTTAAACAGAAAGATCTCAGAGTGAGAACACCTTCTTCTATGATGAGCTGTGCACACAAGAAGGGCAAGAAATGAAATCTGGAACATTTTGCTCTCTTCATAAAGAACCTACTCCAGACTAACAGGTAAAAAAATATTTTTTTGCAGAGTTATAGTGTACTAAAATTAATAAGCTAAGAATTACTTCCATAAAAGCTTTATTTTATACGAGCATTAATGATTTTTCACAAAATAGCTTATCTTCACTGGGCTACAAATCTTCCCCTCTAATTCTATCTTAGTTTTTAAATTAGCCTCCTTTGTTAATCACCTCTGTGCCTGTCACTTTCCTGTTATCAGCCCTTATTGCACTAGAGAGACTTCTGTTCCACTTATTTTCCTGAAGAATATAATTTCTTTCCTATCCAACAGGGAGCTTACTTGAGTCACATGCTAAATAAATATCATTTGAATTAAGGAAAACCATACATTTTCAGTAAAATGAATAAGAATTTTAACTCTATTTTTTTTGAATATCAAAGATTCAGAGTTGAGTTTACTTTTACATTAATTGAAACTTCTTTTTACTCAATCAATTCAAACTTAGAGTGTGATAGTACCTACTTTGAAGTTTAAAGAACTATGCCTGAAAGCAAATAATTCTTTCCGTCACTACAGACCAGAGATGAGAGTCAAGGTGCTTTATGTTAGTTCAATGACAACTTTCCAGGATGAGGAAATTATTGTGTAAGGTATAAGCATTTTCATTTCTATTTATGAAAGAAAAGCATATGAAGAAATGGTCTACAAATTTCAGCAAAGAGGTCAACCTTCTTTTGCAAAACATTTTATATCTATAAAGTGTGCTTTACTCTGATTCGTTGGAGTTATTACCTATCATCTCAACTAGGCAAAGATTTATAAATCCATTTTTAAAGCTTAGAATGAAACAAAAACCTGGAGTTTATAGACTTACTCAAGAGGCTGCCTGATTGCTAAAAGAAGCAAAGATGAATCTTCACCTCTCCATTTAAAAAATTTTTCCTTTTTATCCCTTTTTTCTTTGCCAAGAATTATACTACTTCATTGATTCTGTAATATTGAGGTCAGTTCTCGATTTTGAAAGGTACCATAGGGATTCCCTGGTGGCTCAGTGTTAAAGTATCCTGCCTACAATGCGAGAGACTTGGTTTTATCCTTAGGCCAGGAAGATCCCATGGAGAAGAAAATGGCAACCCACTCTGGTACTCTTGCCTGGAAAATTCCATGGACAGAGGAGCCTAGCAGGCTACAGCCCATAGTGTTGCAAAGAGTCAGACATGACTTCACCACCACCACCACCATAAGGCTACACCATCTACACAATCTCTTGTAATAGCTTTTCAGTGAAGACTTTTTTCTGTTAAAAATCAGGGAATTCCTTGGTGGTTAAGTGGTTAGGACTCTGTGCTTGCACTTCAGTGCACCTGAGCTTGATTGCTGGTTTGGGGAATTAAGATCCCACACACCTTATTGTATGGCCAAAAAATAAAAATCATTTTTTCTATTAAACTTAGGCACTAAATTACTTCATTTACAATGAAAATACTATACATAAGTCATTAACATTTTAGTACAACTTAATTCCAACCATATCACCTTGGTAATACCACTAAAATTCCACGTGGAGGCAGCCAGAGGGCTATCTCTGACTCCTCACTCCACTGTAGACTTCTGTGCAAAATCCACATCCTAAGGGACAGTCAGAGTGGGGATGGTGGAGAAAGGCAACAGCAATGGGGTATGACTGCATCCTCAAGTGGTTCATGAGTACTGGATTTCTCTGAAGTGAGCAGAGATGAAAAACAGAAGTAAAACTTGGCCTGGAAAACATGAGAAGCTCCCCCTTGAGAATTTCAGAAGGGGAATTTTGAGGAAAAGATGAGGTGTGCGATAAAATGTATATGCACTAAGACCTAGCAACAGTCTGAGCATTTTTGTAAATGTGACCACTCTCATAATCACTGGCTAGTGATATCTGGATACTGGACAAGTTTTTCCCACAAGGCATAGTTGGGCTGGGGTGATATTCACTTAGACTACTAGACCTCTGTCAGCCAGAAGAGGCTACCACTATATTGTGCAAAGTTGTGACTTTAAAAATTTTTCAGCTTAAATTCTGTATTTTTTCCAGTAATAATCAGTGCATATTTTTTTTTATAGTTACAAATTTATTTTTCTTTTTTTTTAATTTTATTTTATTTTTAAACTTTACATAACTGTATTAGTTTTACAATTTTTCTTTTTGTGTAAAATTCTCAGTTGAATCAAGCTTTCAAAATATATTGTATGGGGAAAAGCTAGTGTTATTTTCCTAGGTTTTGAAGCAAGCTTTCTTGGCCATACTTAACCCCATGGCAATTTCTCTCAAATTCAGGAACTTCAACTCTTCCTTGTTGAGGCGTTTAGTGTTATTGTTTAGTCTCTAAGTCATGTGTGACTCTTTTGCTACTCCATGGACTGCAGCCCACCAGGCTCCTCTGTCCATGGGATTTTTCCCAGGCAAGAATACTGGAGGGGGTCACCATTTCCTTCTCCAGGGGATCTTCCCGACCCAGAGATAGAACCTTGGTCTCTTGCACTGCCAGGCAAATTCCTTATGACTGAGCCACCAGGGAAAGCCCTGTGAGGGGTTTAGCCTATCACTGGAAATAAGTAACTGGGTCAATAATCTTGTGAAAGTTCTGGTCAGTGATTAGCACATGGAGGACGGAGGGCTGCAGAAGCAGGGAGAATCATGATCACTCTAGGATCACAAAAGTAGCTACAACTCTTCCTTTTTTTGGCTGCACCCTCAGCTTGTGGGATCTCAGTTCCCTGACCAGGAACTGATCCTAGGCCCTTAGCAGGGAGAGTGTGGAGTCCTAACCACCAGGGAATTCCTTACAAGTCTCTCTTCCCTTGAGGTACTCTGTTCAGCTTGGCCTCAAAATGATTAACAGATATACATCTTCATCCAGATTCAGAAATGATGAAAAAGGACCTTTTCAGCTCCAAAATTTACCTACATACAACATTTGGGTTTTCTGAGATTCTTCTGTCAAGTGATGAAGGGTTAAAAATAAAATCTTTCCTTACTATTCTTAAAATAGCTCACAAAATCCAAACAGGAAATTATTTTAAAACATCACTTGGAATTAATAGCAGTATTTTCTTGTTTTTAACTTTAAAACACTTCTTTTTTTCCAAAGAAAAAAAGCAAATGAATGTAATAATTGTAATAGTAATAATCATGTTAATGAAAACAGCTAACAGTTATTTAGCACTTACTATATTCCAGGTTTTCATTTAATTACTTGAATGTATTAACTAATCTTCCCAAAATCTTATGAGAAAGAAACTATTATTTCTATTATATAGATAATGAAACAGGCACAGAGAAGTTACTGATTTGCCCAAAGTCATTCACTTAGTAAGTGTGGAACTGGTTATTTTAATGAAGGCTATCTGACTCCCGTATCAGAGTCCTTAACTCTTAGAAATCTTCCTTTAATAACTGAAAAGTTGTGTTCTAATCCTAGGTATTTATGAATATATTTTATTAGTTTAATTTATTATGAATATTATGCTTGATGGGCTTTCTAGGTGGCTCAGTGGTAAAGAACCCGCCTGATAATCCAGAAGACTCGGGTTCACTGGAGGAGGGCACAGCAACTCACTTCAGTATCTTGCCTGAAGAATCCCATGGACAGAGGAGTCTAGCAGGCTATAGTCCATAGGGTCACAGAGAGTTGGACATGACTGAAGTGATTTAGCACACATGCATACTTGATGAAGATGATAAAGTTTATCTCCCAATGCCATCTGATTGTATGTCCTTGATACTTATGTATAGCACTTTGCAGAGTTCTAAACAGAATGAGGGTTAGGAAATTCAATCCTAAAACCATACCAATATAATTATATTTGCATGGCATAGAGTGATAATATCATTCTTTGAGTATCCACCATTTCTTGGTACTCTGCTAGGTGCTTTCGTGATATATCAACACTATGAAGAAGGTGTTGAAAATGGAAGCGCCTAGAAACTTTCACACAAAACTAGTAACTAGAAATGAGTTTCTAACCAATGTATATCTGAATATACATCTTTCTATCAAGGTTTATTATTACTAAACCTAAGTTATTTTACATTGTAGAATTCAAGAGTCATGGAAATGAGAATTTAAACTCTTCTCCAATCTTACTGATTATACAGATGCAGGATGAGGTTATGTCATCAGTGACTTCATAAAGGTAGTATAGATTCAGGTTTTAAAAATTTATTTGAGAGGACTTCCCTGGTGGTCCAGTGGTTAGGACTCTGATCTCCTAATGCTGGGGGCCTGGGTTCGATCCCTGGTCTAGGAACAGATCCCACATGCTGCAACTAAGAGTTCATGTGCCAAAATGAGGATCCTCTGTGCAGTGACTAGGACCCAGTGTGATCAAATAAATAAAAATAAATATTAAAAGAAAGTGTTAACCTGAAACTCTCACAACATTGTTTGCTAATCAGCTATGTGTTTGTATGTTAGTCTGTCAGTTGTGTCTGACTCTTTGCAACCACATGGACTGTAGCCCCCCAGGCTCTTCTGTCCATGGGGTTCTCCAGGCAAGAATACTGGAGTGGGTTGCCATTCCCTTCTCCAGGGGATCTTCCTGACCCAGGGACTGAACCCAGGTCTCCTGCATTGCAGGCAGATTCTTTACTGTTTGAGCCACCAGGGAAGCCCTAATTGGCTATATTCCAATACAAGATAAAAAGTTTTTAAAAAGTTATTTGAGAATGTATATGGTCTTTTTCAGCACTTCAGATCATAGGACACCTTACATATATAACACATTTAAAAACAGGAATTTATTTTGTGCTGATCTTGTTCTGGAGCCTAAGCCCTGCTGATGAAAGAAACAAATTTTAGTTTGTTAATTATAAGTAGCTCATCTCTTCCAGATTAAAACAGTTATTACAGTTGTAACATATGTCCACATATTCTTTGATATTTTTCCATTCGAAAGGTGGAGTCTGATTCCCCTCCCCCGAATGAAGGCTAACCTAGTGACTTACTTTTAAAGGAAAGAATATGGTGGAATTGATAATGTGTCACGTCTGAGATTAGAACATAAAGGTACTGTGGTTTCCTCTTTGCTCCTTCTCTGGGACCACTGAGTCTACAGGAAGCCAAGTGCCATGTCATAAGGACACTAAAAAAGACCACAGAGAGACCCATGTGGCAAGGAACTGAGGCCTTTAGCCAATAGCTAGTGAGGAAGTGAAGTCTCCTGCCAACAGCCATGTGAATGAGCTTGGAAGCAGACTCTGAAGCCCCAGTCAAGACTTCAGATGACAGAAGCTCTGGCTGACATTTTGTTTACAATCTTATGTGAGACCCAGAGCCAGAACCACCCAGCTAAGCAGTTCCTGAATTAATGAGCCATAGACATTTTGAGATAATGTTTGTTGTTTAAGTCACTAAGTTTTGGGATAATTTACTACACAGCAATACATAATTAATATAATAGTCTCTGTAAGGTAACATTCAGTGATTTGAAATTCAATCTCCCTGATAAGATTAGCTTCTCCCCGAATTCCAACTTCCTCCAAGACTCTCTCCTTCCTCATCCAAAATGGAAATTCTCCACAGGAAATTCATAGTGAATGTATTTTATACCATTTTCTAGACCCTGCTCCCTCTGCCAAAGGGACCCTCATTTCACCTTGATACTTTTTTTCAATGGAGTCCACTGAGAACTGGTCTCATTTGGACATTATCCTGTAATCTACTCCTTCTGACTGTGAACTTGGTCATGCCTTTTGGTCATGAAATACTTTCATCTTTCAGTCTTTGCAATGGACCCTGGCCTACTGTGATCTACTTGTAGTCTCAGCAATTGAGCCTGTGGATGCCCCACACATCAAATATGGGCCATGAGGAGTCTGATGCTCTACCACCATAGATTGTTCTTATCCTCTTAACTTCTTCTTCTTTTTTATTTTTTTTCTTCTTCTTTTTTAAAAAAGCATTTTATTTTATTTATTTGGCTATGTCAGGTCTTAGTTGTGACATGCTAAATCTTAGCTGTGGCATGCACGATCTTGGTTCCCCAACCAGGGATCAAACCCAAGCCCCTTTTGCTAAGAGAGTGGAGTCTTAGCCAATGAACCACCAGAGGTTTCTATCTTCTTAGCTCATTAGGTACCATACTCTAATGCCTGTTTGATGTGGAGCTTGTCTAAGATTATTGAAGTTTTCCTAGTCGATATCCTGAGGATATAGAAACAAATTCTCTCACTGGAAATCTCTTAAAATTTTCTTTATTATACTTGTGAAACATTGTAAACAGCCTAAACGCTCACACCTAAGAAAAACAGTTGAGTAAACTCCTACATCTACACAATGGAGTACCATGCATCTAAATAAAAATGAGAAAGATCTTTTCAGTTTATATTTTTCTGTAAAAAAAGCAAAGTGCAAAAAGCATTTATTCAGTTCAGTTTAGTTGCTCAGTCATGTCTGAATCTTTGCGACCCCATGAATCGCAGCATGCCAACCTCTCTGTCCATCACCAACTCCTGGAGTTCACTCAAACTCATGTCCATCGAGTCGGTGATGCCATCCAGCCATCTCATCCTCTGTCGTCCCCTTCTCCTCCTGCCCCCAATCCCTCCCAGCATCAGGGTCTTTTCCAATGAGTCAGCTCTTCGCATGAGGTGGCCAAAGTATTGGAGTTTCAGCTTTAGCATCAGTCCTTCCAATGAACACCCAGGACTGATCTCCTTTAGAATGAACTGGTTGGATCTCCTTGCAGTCCAAGGGACTCTCAAGAGTCTTCTCCAACACCACAGTTCAAAAGCATCAATTCTTTGGTGCTCAGCTTTCTTCACAGTCCAACTCTCACATCCATACATGACCACTGGAAAAACCATAGCCTTGACTAGACAGACCTTTTTTGGCAAAGTAATATCTCTGCTTTTTAATATGCTATCTAGGTTGGTCATAACTTTCCTTCCAAGGAGTAAGCGTCTTTTAATTTCATGGCTGCAATCACCATCTGCAGTGATTTTGGAGCCCCCCAAAATAAAGTCTGACACTGTTTCCACTATTTCCCCATCTATTTCCCATGAAGTGATGGGACCAGATGCTATAATCTTAGTTTTCTGAATGTTGAGCTGTAAGCCAACTTTTTCCCTCTCCTTTTTCACTTTCTAATATGTAACTATTTAAGCATTAAGGAAGAATATGAGAATATACATGTATTTGCTTATTTGTGAAAAAGACTTATAGAAAGGAATAAAACAAGCTAAAGAGATTGATTATGTACTGGAATGAGTAGAAAAGGTATGGAAATAAAGAGGCTATGGTAACATGGTATAGGACTGAGGGAGAAGTAATACTTTTGTGATTATACATTTTTTATAGCTTTTACTCTTAGAATCACGTTATTGTTTTATATACCTGTCAAATAAATAAATGATTAAAGAAATCAGGGTGTAAGGAAAACCCAAACTGGAAACACAGTAACAAGCGAACCTGATTGTATTATAAATGAATAAAATAACCACACCGATGAAGGTGGAAATAAAAGAACTAAAGTGAATAACTATAGAAAGCAATATTTTGACTAAATATAGTAAATCTAAAGACAAACAAACAAAAAGTTTCCTACAAATGCTGCAGTCTGTTTAGTAAATTTGTTTCTAACATGGGTGTGTGCATGCTGAGTTGCTTCAGTTGTGTCCAACTCTTTTCAATGCTATGAACTTTAGCCCACCAGGCTTCTCTGTCCATGGGGATTCTCCAGGCAAGAATATTGCCATGCCATTCTTCCAGGGGATCTTCTCAACTAAGGGATCGAACCTATGTCTCTTATGTCTCCTGTTTTAGCAGCTTGGTTCCTTACTACTAGTGCCACCTGGGAAGTCCTTCTAACATGAGTGTAAGTTAGGAATTCTAAAAGCATTTTATGTTCATACCAGGTCAGAATAAATAAGCAAATATACTGTCTTTTATTCATAAGAACCATGTTTCTCATTGGCAGAGAAAGAGGTTACTAATAAAAATGAGAAAAAATAAAATGAATTGTCATGTTAAATTGGAATAAAACATATCAGAATGAACTCAGTTTTCTTAAAAAATATATATATATATATATACACACACAGATGGATAGTTACAGAAATAAACAGTTGTATGTATTCATGTGTTATTACACATACATCTATTTCCCAGCTTTGTTCTCTGGGGGGGCCTAGAAACAATTTCTTCCCAGTAGCAATAAACACATTTAACCCTTAGATCTTGGAATTTAAATATCATTGGAGTAAAAGGAACCAGGACTCCTTGGAGAAATAGCTGGTGCTGGAAAGGACCAGGGTAGGAAAAAAACAAGATAAGACTGGAATATTTTAAGATAAAAGAAAGTATAGAAGCATCCACAAAAGATGGGGCAACTCTAGAAATCACCACAAAAACTAAGTTTAGGACCTCCCAATGACCGAAGTTGGATCAATTAGAGAACAACTCAAATAATGCTAGTTTGAATCATTGTTGTTTAGTTAGTAAGTTGTATCTGACTCTTTTGCAATCCAATGGACTATAACCCACCAAGTTCTTCTGTGTGTGGGATTTCCCAGGCAAGACTACTGGAGAGGACTGCCATTTCCTTCACAGTAACAAGTGAACCTGATTGTATTATAAATGAATAAAATAACCACACCGATGGAGGTGGAAATAAAAGAACTAAAGTGAATAACTGTAGAAAGCAATATTTTGACTAAATATAGTAAATCTAAAGACAAACAAACAAAAAAGTTTCCTACAAATGCTGCAGTCTGTTTAGTAAATTTGTTTCTAACATGGGTGTGTGCATGCTGAGTTGCTTCAGTTGTGTCCAACTCTTTTCAACACTATGAACTTTAGCCCACCAGGCTTCTCCTGCATTTGCGGGTGGATTCTTTAGCACTGAGCCGTCAGGTGAGCCCTAGCTTGAACTACAACCTCTAGATAAAAACGATTATGAATGACTACACAGATATAAAAATATAAATGGAAAAGTAAATAAATAGAACAGAGTACTCTTTTTTAGCCTTTCATGGTTCACAGCTTTTTCATGGTGAAGGGGGCTTGTATAACTCAGTGAAGCTATGAACCATGCCATACAGGGCCAAAAAGGACAGATGGGTCATAGTGAAGAGTTCTGAAAAAATGTGGTTCACTGGAGGAGAGAGTGGCAAACCACTCCAGTTTTCTTGCTGTGAGAACCCCATGAGCAGTATGAAAAAGCAAAAAGATAATTACACTGGAAGATGAGGATGTGTTGTGAATGTGTCTGGTAGTGAAAGTTAAGTTTGATGTCGTAAAGAACAATATTGCATAGGAACCTGGAATGTTAGATCCATGAATCAAGGTAAATTGGACATGGTCAAGCAGAAGATGGCAAGAGTGAACATCATCATTTTAGGAGTCAGTGAGCTAAAGTGGCTGGGGATGGAGGAATTTAATTCGGATGACCATGATATCTACTACTGTGGGCAAGAATCCCTTAGAAAATATGGAGTAGCCCTCATAGTCAACAAAAGAGTCTGAAATGCAATACATGGGTATAATCTCAAAAATGACAGAATGATCTCAGTTCATTTCTAAGTCAAACCATTCAATATCACAGTAATCCAAGGGTATGCCCCGATCACTGATGCCAGAGAAACTGAAGTTGACTGGTTCTATGTAGATCTACAAAACCTTCTAGAACTAACACCAAAAAAGATACCCTTTTATCATAGAGGGTTGGAATGAAAAAGTAGAAAGTCAAGCTATACCTGGAGTAACAGGCATGTTTGGCCTTAATGAAGCAGGGTAAAGGTTAACAGAGTTTTTCCAGAGTTTTTGACCACCAGAAAGTTCTGGTCATAGCAAACACCCTTTTCCAACACAAGAGACAATTCTACACATGGACGTCACCAGACGGTCAATACTGAAATCAGACTGATTATGTTTTTTTGCAGCCAAAGATAGAGAAGCTCTCTATAGTTAGCAAAAATAAGACTTGGAGCTGACTGTGGCTCAGATCATGAGCTCCCTATTGCAAAATATAGCCTTAAATTGAAGAAAGTAGGGAAAACCACTAAGACATTCAGGTATGACCTAAATCAAATCCATTAAGATTATACAGTGGAGGTGATGAGTAGATTCAAGGGATTAGATATGGTAAACAGAGTGCCTGAAGAACTGTGGTTGGAGGTTTGTAACAGGAGGCAGTGACCAAAAGCATCCCAAAGAAAAAGAAATCAAGAAGACAAAGTGATTGAGGAGGCTTTACAAATAGCTGAGGAAAGAAGGGAAGTAAGAGGCAAGGGAGAAGGGAATGATATACTCAACTGAATGCAGAGTTCCAGAGAATAGCAAGGACAGATAAGAGGCCCTTTTAAAATGAACAATGGAAAAAAATAGAGTAAAACAATAGAATGGGGGAAAACTAGAGATCTCCTCAAGAAAATTGAAGATATCAAGGGAATGTTTCATGCAAGGATGGGCACAATAAAGGATAGAAAGTATAAAGACCTAACAGAAGGAGAAGAGATCAAGAAGAGGTGGCAAGAATACACGGAGCTGTACAAAAAAGGTCTTAATGACCAGGATAACCACAATTGTGTGATCACTCACCTAGAGCCAGATATCCTGGAGTGTGAAGTCAAGTGGGCCTTGAGCATTACTACAAACAAAGCTGGTGGAGGTGATGGAATTCTAAGTGGGCTCTTTAAAATCCTAAAAGATGATGCTATTGAAGTGCTGCACTCAATATGTCAGCAAATTTGGAAAACTCAGCAGTGGCCACAGGACTGGAAATGGTCAGTTTTCATTCCAATCCCAAAGAAGGGCAATGCCAAGGAATATTCAAACTACCACACAATTGCACTCATTTCACATGCTATTAAAGTAATGCTCAAAATTCTCCAAGTTAGACTTCAACAGGACATCAACTGAGAACTTCCAGATGTATAAGTTGGATTTAGAAAAGGCAGAGGAACCAGAGATCAACTTGCTGATATTCACTGGATCATGGTGAAAGTTAAGGAATTCCATAAAAAACATCTACTTCTGCTTCATTGACTATGTAAAAGCCTTTGACTGTGTGGATCACAAAAAACTGTGGAAAATTCTTAAAGAGATGTGAATAACGGACCACTTTACTTGTCTCCTGAGAAACGTGTATGCAGGTCAAGAAGCAAGAGTTAAAACTGGACATGGAACACTGGACTGTTTCCAAATTGGGGAAGGAGTATGACAAGGCTGCCTATTGTCACTCTGCTTATTTAACTTCTATGCAGAATACATCATGTGAAAAGCTGGGCTGGATGAATCTCAAGCTGGAAATAAGATTGCTGGCAGAAATACCAGCAACCTCAGATATGCAGATGATACCACACTAATGTCAGAAAGTGAAGAGGAGCTAAAAAGCCTCCTGTTGAGGGTGAAAGAGGAGAGTGAAAAAGCTGGCTTGAAACTCAACTTTCAAAACTAAGATCATGGCATTCAGTCCCACCACTTCATGGCAAATAGGTGGGGGGGGGGGGGAGTGGAAGCAGTAACAGATTGTCCTTTCTTGGACTCCAAAATAACCGTGGACATGACTGCAGCCACAAAAGTAAAAGACGCTTGCCCCTTGGAAGAAAAGTTATGAGCAACCTAGACAGCATATTAAAAAGCAGACATCACTTTACTGACAAATGTCCATATAGTCAAAACTATGGTTTTTCCAGTAGTCATGTATGGATGTGAGAGCTGGACCATAAAGAAGGCTGAACACCAAAGAACTGATGCTTTTGAATTTGCTGGAGAAGACTCTTGAGAGTTCCTTGGACAGCAAGGAGATCAATCCAGTCAATCCTAAAGGAAATCAACCCTGAATATTCACTGGAAGGACTGATGTTGAAGCTGAAGTTCCAAAACTTTGGCCACTTTATGTGAAGAGCTGACTTCTTGGAAAAGCCCCTGATGCTGGGAAAGATTGAAGGCAAAAGGAGAAGGGGTGGCAGAGGATGAGATGGTTAGATAGAATCACTGACTTGGTGGACATGAAGTTGAGAAAAAGGGGGGAGATAGTGAAGGACAGAGGAGCATGGTGCTCTGCAGTCCATTGGGTAGCAAAGACTCAGACCCGACTTAGCGACTGAACAACAACAGCAATAACTCTCCTTTACAGGAGAATATAAAGGAATAAATCTACAAGGAGTAAGTGAAATTAAAGTCACCATTAAACAAATACATCAGTAATATTTGAAATCTGTCTCCCTACTTACATGTTGTTCAAACCATCAGTTGATGCTAAAATTAATGATTGAGGAGAAATAGGATATTTGTATAATTTTAAGTATTTCCTCACAAAATACTTATTAATTATGAAGGGGGAAATATTAACATTGAACAAAGACCCACAGACACCATTTAGCCATGTGATTAGAGTTAACATAACCAATAACAAGATATAATGCCATAATTTATTCCAATATATGATGTACGGAGAAGGGCATATGGAGAAGGCACTGGCGACCCATTCCAGTACTCTTGTCTGGAAAATCCCATGGATGGAGGAGCCTGGTGGGCTGCAGTCCATGGGGTCGCTAAGAGTCGGACACGACGGAGCGACTTCACTTTCCCTTTTCCCTTTCATGCACTAGAGAAGGAAATGGCAACCCACTCCAGTGTTCTTGCCTGGAGAATCCCAGGGACAGGGGAGCCTGGTGGGCTGCCATCTGTGGGGTCGTGCAGAGTCAGACACAACGGAAGCAACTTAGCAGCAGCAGCAGCAGAGAGGGAAATAACATGACTTCTGCTATATTTTTGCCAAAATGTTAACAACAATCTAATTATGAGAAAGCACTAGAGAAACACAAATGAAGGATGTTCTAAAAAATAACTGGCATGAGTTCTTCAAATGTGTCAAGAACATGAAATACTGAGGAACTATCACAGATTGAAGAACACCCAAAAGCAACTAAATCCAATATGGGACCTTGGATTGAATCTCAGGCCAGAGAAAAGGATATTAGTGGAATAACTGGTAAAATTCTAATAAGGCTTTCATACTGGTTAGTAATATGGCATCATTGTGTATTTCTTACTTTTTAAAATTGAAGTATAGTTGACTTATGCTATTACTTCATTTTAGGTGTACAATATAGAGATTTGATATTTTTATAAACTAAATACAAATAAAGTAATTGAAAAGTATTGGCTTATTGCCTGTGCTGTTCAAATATATCCTTGTAACTTATTTTATTTTATACCTAGTAGTTTGTACCTCTTAATTCCCTTCACATATTTTGGCCCTTCCCCACCCCTCTCCCCTCTGGTAACCACTAACTTGTTATCTGCATCTGTCTGCTTCTGGTTTGTCATATTTATTCATTTATTTTTGAGCTTAAACATATAAACTTTCTTGGTTTTAATAATTGAACAATAGTTATATAAGATGGAAAATTGTGGGAAACTGGGCAGAGGGTGAATTAGAGTTCTTTGCACGATCTGCACAACTTTTCTGGATGTCTACATTAAAATTTTTGCACTTTGTCCTAGTGATCATAAGACAATCCATGTATTTTAAAAGAGTATTTCAATATGCATCAAAGTTAGCCAGTTCCAGTGGTGTGAAAAATGGTATCAGTTAATGTTAACAATGTTCTCTGACTACCACAAGTAAAACTAATGTTCAGGTGAAACTGAAATAAATACCTGTAACTCAACACACACACACACACACACACACACACACACACACACGCATACACGTCTGTTATGTATTACTCCTGGCTCCCTCATTTTCTGGAGGATGGAGGAATGATAAGAAAGTATGCTCACGATCGACATCATGCCTTTTCCTTCATTTTTTGTCTTTCTTGTCTTCTTCCCTAGAGATGGAAGGCCTTTATATTTCTCCATCTGACAGAAACTGCCTTGGTTCATTCCCTTCTTCTACCTTACATGGCATTCACTTTCTCCTTTACTTGGATGAAGTAGCAAAAGTGTTGCAGGGAAAGAAACTCATAAAGAAGTACCTCTCAAGATGCACTGAGAAGTATTTTAAACATATGACCTCTGGCACACTTATAGACTGCTCTATACATTTTAATAACTAATGATCTTCCCAAGTTAGTTCCCCGAAGTTTAATTTTATCTTCCTGGTTACACTGTTATGTACCTGAGAGCCAGGTTGGGTTGATCTCTTACACATCATTCCCATAGCATGTTGCAAACATTGACTAGTCAATGTATATTTTGCTTATTGTTTGAAGTATGTTAATCACAGATCACTTTGGATACAAAGTACTAAAGAAGTATGGGGTAATGATCTACAATGAGATGATTCTCCTTCCCACTTGTTTTTGAAAGTTTAGTCAATCCTACTAAAATTTGCCAATAGTCAACTTTAAGTTTGCCACTTTGCCTTTCTGTAGTATAAATGTTTTCAGCTATGGAAAGTCATCATATGCACCCTCTACTTAAAGACCATACATATCACAAATAACTTCAAAATGTTTATGGAAAGATGATCAACAAAATGGAATAATTTGTGAGCATATGATTGAAAAAGCTATTCATGATCTGAATCTTCATGTTTCAAGAAATTCTTGGAGAAAACACTATTTCTATCAAAAGAATCCTAGCTCCATCCTTTGAAATGCGAGCAAGTTAAGGGAAGCTTTATTTAAATCTAAGATGAAATCAAAGGATGAGTGTGGACAAATGCAGTAATATGTGTGAGGGTTTAATGTGTGTGTGTGTGTGTCCTCAGTCATGTCTGATTTTTTTTGTGACCCCATGGACTGTAGACTGCTAGGCTCCTCTGTCCACGGAATTTTCCAGGCAAGAATACTGAAGTGGGTTGCCATTTTCTTCTCCAGGTGGTCTTCCTGACCCAGGGATCGAACCTGCATCTCCTGCTTGTCAGATGGATTCTTTACCACTGAGCCATAGAAATATTTAACCATTATAAACATCACTACTTATCAAGAAGGAAAAAAACTGCCATTATTATGTTATAGACTTAAACTTAGAAAGAGATGGTTTGTTCCTTACCATGAAGAATGAAAAGTATAAGGTAGAGTTATGATTAAACTAAAATAAGGAAAGATGTTTGGACAGGCCAAGCTGTCTTCCAAAGGTTACACATAGTAAAGATGCTAGACTAGGGTTTGAATCCAAGCATTCTAGCTCTAGAGTACATGCTCAAACATTAACTTATTGAACATATGTAGATAAAGCCATTCTAGGGCTCAGAGAAGATACACTCCTCATTATTTAAGGAAAGTCTCAGCTTGTGCTACTGTGGTGTGAGGGCCAACTTAAATCTGTTGTTAGATTCAAACAGCGTTGATCATTTATTTCTAACAAGTGCATTCACATCCAAGAGAGACAGTTTCCCATCAGTGGACAGTAGCTATAGTGCAGCTGTTCAAAGAGGCAATTTCAGTGAAATGGGTCTGAGATGTGCTGGGAAGAGTGACTCTCAGCAAACTCCAGAGGTGCAGGGTCATGTTGACTTTAGTGTATAGGATACCCCAGAAATCGGAATAGTCTGTATTGTTCCTCAGATTTGGGTCTGCCTACTTTAGATAAGACCAATCAAAACAATAGGAAGTGTTAGGAGGATATTTCAGGTATGATCATTCTGGGCCAATTTCTTGGAAATAGCATGGTATCTAGAGTTGTATTCAAAATGTAGAACATCATGCTTTTATTTCCTTTAAGTAATTTTCCTGTTTAAATAGTCATGTTTTGCTCTTCAAGTTTCTTGCTGAAAGTGGTTGATGTGTGTCTGAATAATACAAACAACTTTAAAAAGTAATTTGTTTACATTAATAATTCATGCAATGCAGGTGTGTGTGAGAAGTTGGCAAAGAAAACTAAGTTAGCAACAAGTTTTTAGGTTTAGAAATTCAACAACACGATAAATATCTATTGTAATTCTTAGTCATATGCTTAAAAATCTACTGTGGAATCCTCCCAAAGTGTAGTCTCCTCTCTAGTTACTGTGTCCAGGTGTAGTTTACGTTCATGAACTCAGGTTCATTGCTCTGCAGGTCAAATGTCTGATCCCTTTTGATAGGAGCATTAGAAAATCTTCACATTTGGTTAAACATAGATGGTACTAATGGAGCATGGCCATGTAATGGTGTGGCAAGGAAAGTGGAAACCTACTCAAGGTCTATTCACGAGATTTTATAAACACACTTCAAAGATTGCATGTCTGAAGTATCTTAGAGCCCAGTAATAAAAGATGATGGAAAATCTTAGGCTGTTTCCTTATTTACGAAAACTAGCGCTTGCCAAATTTCACACCCCCACCCCTGTGGCATGCTCCCCAAATAAATAAGCTTTTCTTTGTTCCTGTGTTCATTCATTCAAAGGTAATTCAGTATCACTGTCACTAAATACATTCTTGCAAAAATTTGGGGAGATGGATGTGTATTTTGAGGTTGAGTTTCAAAAATGATTGAGTTTAATGGTACTATGAAAGTAGAACTTTAATTAAACTATTCTTTCAGTACCAAGCATTATTTATATTTTTATTCAGTTATGTTGCATATAACATGCTATATTTAATACTTGTTAATAATAAACATATTAGCAAAGGCCACAGTAAGCAAATATTTGATAATTTAAATAGGTCTGTTATTAATTTGATGACGTATGAAGGTAAATGGAAAGAAGCATCTACAATATTACCTTCATAATCTATATTTTCATTGTAGATGTGACTATCCTATTATTATATTATTATATATTATATTATTATTATTTATATATATTATTATATTACATAATTGTATATTTTAATAATTAATTAATAATTAATAATAAATAAATAAATTAAATAATTATATATTATTATATTATTAATAGGAATAATTTTATTAAAGACAAAGTTTGTAAGTGACATGTATGTAAGTATATAATAGAATATAATTATAAGTATATAAGTATAATATATAATATATAATATAAGTATATCATAGAATAATTGTAATAGAAATATTTATATTTCTCAATTAATGTTGACAAGAAGTGGCTATTTGATTTCTAAGTCCAAGTCAAATCTGACATACATCACAGCAGGACCCTCTATGACCCACCTCCCAGAATATTGGAAATAAAAGCAAAAATAAACAAATAGGACCTAATTAAACTTAAAAGCTTCTGCACAACAAAGGAAACTCTAAGCAAGGTGAAAAGACAGCCTTCAGAATCGGAGAAAATAATAGCAAATGAAGCAACTGATAAACAACTAATCTCAAAAATATACAAGCAACTCCTACAGCTCAATTCCAGAAAAATAAATGACCCAATCAAAAAATGGGCCAAAGAACTAAATAGACATTTCTCCAAAGAAGACATACAGATGGCTAACAAACACATGAAAAGATGCTCAACATCACTCATTATCAGAGAAATGCAAATCAAAACCACTATGAGGTACCATTTCACACCAGTCAGAATGGCTGAGATCCAAAAGTCTACAAGCAATAAATGCTGGAGAGGGTGTGGAGAAAAGGGAACCCTCTTACACTGTTGGTGGGAATGCAAACTAGTACAGCCACTATGGAGAACAGTGTGGACATTCCTTAAAAAACTGGAAATAGAACCGCCTTATGATCTAGCAATCCCACTGCTGGGCATACACACTGAGGAAACCAGAAGGGGAAAAGACACATGTACCCCAATGTTCATCGCAGCACTGTTTATAATAGCCAGGACATGGAAGCAACCTAGATGCCCATAAGCAGATGAATGGATAAGAAAGGTGTGGTACATATACACAATGGAGTATTACTCAGCCATTAAAAAGAATACATTTGAATCAGTTCTAATGAGGTGGATGAAACTGGAGCCTATTATACAGAGTGAAGTAAGCCAGAAAGAAAAACACCAATACAGTATACTAACGCATATATATGGAATTTAGAAAGATGGTAACAATAACCCTGTGTACGAGACAGCAAAAGAGACACAGATGTATAGAACAGTCTTTTGGACTCTGTGGGAGAGGGAGAGGGTGGGATGATTTGGGAGAATGGCATTGAAACATGTATAATATCATATATGAAATGAGTTGCCAGTCCAGGTTCAATGCACGATACTGGATGCTTGGGGCTGGTGCACTGGGACGACCCAGAGGGATGGTACAGGGAGGGAGGAGGGAGGAGGGTTCAGGATGGGGAACACGGGTATACCTGTGGCGGATTCATGTTGATATATAGCAAAACCAATACAATACTGTAAAGTTAAAAAATAAAATAAAATAAAAAAGCATTAAAAAAATAAAATGCAAAAAAAAGGAGTATTCTTTTCAAGAACTATTCTCCATATGTACACATAGAAAAGTTTGAAATTTAAAATGTGAATTAAAAAATAGTTAAAAATAGTTAATGTAGAATTGAAATAGTTAATCTCAATTGAATCAGACCAGTTCAGTCAATCAGCCAATCAACAAACACCTACAATGTACCCACTACATCCCAGGCAGGGTGTGTGATGACAGGAATGAAGCAGTCTTTAAGAGAAATGATCCCTACCTCCATGCAGCTGCTGCTGCTGCTAAGTCACTTCAGTCGTTTCCGACTCTGTGTGACCCCATAGACGGCAGCCCACCAGGCTCCCCTGTCCCTGGGATTCTCCAGGCAAGAACACTGGAGTAGGTTGCCATTTCCTTCTCCAATGCATGAAAGTGAAAAGTGAAAGTGAAGTCCCTCAGTCGTATCCGACTCTTAGCGATCCCATGGCCTGCAATCTACCAGGCTCCTCCGTCCATGGGATTTTCCAGGCAAGAATACTGGAGTGGGGTGCCATTGCCTTCTCCGTCCATGCAGCTAGTAACATAGATTGGCAATTTGATGTATTTTACTGTATGCATTCCTTCTAGTAGGAGTAAAATAAGGATTTGTATGTCTTAAAATACACAACTGTTTAATAGTAACTTGTAATGCACGCTGAAAAAGTATTAAGGGCTTTTTGAATTACAGTTTTCTTTAGATATATTGGTACCATGAAAAAGGCTGAAATTGTGCAATCTTCTAATTTTATAATTTTGAGTCCATGGCAGTATTAAAACATTCATGTAACATCCTACAGAAAATTAAATGTGTGAACATAAATTACATCATTTGAAAATTTAGATTGTACTTGATTTTCTGGAGTGGCTGGTATATAACGAGCCCAGGCAATATCAATGTGCTCAGTGATAAAGAAGATGGTAATTGTGTACCAGGGGAATTTAGGTTGTATTTTGATGATGTGGTCAATTACTTGGCCTTTGTGAACATTCATGGAATAATTGGTTTTATTTAATAAGTCCATTTGTGAAAATAACCACTGTTGCACATTGGTGCTTATCAAAAGCATTTTTTTCCCTTGAAGAGACTGTGCACGTATATCATCAAACTGCCAATTAATGTAATTTGTTTAGAGCTATTTTTCCTTCTGTACCATCAAGACATTAGCTATCAAAGGTGAATGGTAAAATATCTAGCCAAAAAAGGGTTGTATGGCTATCCTAACAACTTAAACAAAGGGAGTAAGAGAGAACACATGTGTTACAATTACCCAGATTTTTCCTTTAACTGAAGCTTTTAAACTAAGATTGATAGAAAACAGTGTTTAGGAAGAAATAATGCATACTGATTTATATAAAATGCTATTCGTGGTATTTTTCTTTTTGTATTAGCTTTAATGAATAGATACGCCTTTTTATTTTGTGGTACCCTACCATTAAATGATACCATCATTTTTTTCTACCTAAATAAATTCAAATTCTTGTCACCTACTATCTGTACAGGAAGATTTGAGACATTATTCTTAATTGAGATTTTTACTGAATATCTTTTAAAGATAAATTTGTTTTATTCTTTCACCCACTATTTAAAAGGATTTTCACATTTTTGTCTTCTAAAGGAATTGTCAATGAGGAACGAAAACTGCATAGACTATACATTAAAATCACTTTAGTTTTTAAGCTGTCATGAACTGTTTCAAAAAATGCTAAGTTGCTATTGTTTAATGTCTGTCATTTTATAATGCTTTAGAAGTTATCTATCCTGTAAAATTATTAACTGATGCTAAAATTGCCTTGTAAGTATTAGGACAATAGCAATTTTGTAACAGCTGGGACACTGCCAATGTAAGATAAGTACATTTTGCTCTGTAGATTCATAAAGTGCTTTGAAATGGTTTGTAACTGATGGATGGATGCATTTTCTAAGTGTAGAAAGCAATATTTTGTAGAAGGAAATGGCTTGAAAGCTGACACACATGCATGCAAATGCCATTCTCTTCAGTAAGTAATTTGCTTTTTCTTTCAAAAGCATAAATGGCATAGTTAGACACATTATTTTGTATATTGCACATAACAATACAAGATGCACAAAAACAGCAAGTACAAAACATTTCATATTGATAGAAGAACCCATGGCTGTGGTATATGATTAGCATAAATGTATACACACTGAAGTAATGCTTTCAGGATTAAAAAGTGAAACTGAAAAAAAAGATAGGTAAGTTCTACTAAACTTCAGGAAATGATAATATTGATTATGCTTTCCCTCTTTTAATTTTGCTACTTGATTGGAATGCTGTCTCATTTTAAATGGATATATTATATCCATTTAAGATGGTTTAGTACCCTTAACATCTCTTAGCTTTCAAAAAATAAAAGGCAACAATATACTTTCCTGTATGACAAGTGCACACATGGGATTAGTTTTTGTCAAGTTAAAATCATTCTTGACCATATTGGATGTTTAAACATTTATATAGTTACTGGTGCATCCTGAGTACCTAGAGAAGACTGGCAGAGAGTAAGTAACCAATAAATATAAGACCAAGTTTGAATGAATTGTCTTTCAGAGACACTTGAATTAAAATCATTCAGCAACTCTTAAAGTTATGGACTCTGTGAGAGAGGGAGAGGGTGGGAAGATTTGAGAGAATGGCATTGAAACATGTAAAATATCATGTATGAAACGAGTTGCCAGTCCAGGTTCGATGCACGATACTGGATGCTTGGGGCTGGTGCACTGGGACGACCCAGAGGGATGGGATGGGGAGGGAGGAGGGAGGAGGGTTCAGGATGGGGAACACATGTATACCTGTGGCGGATTCATTTTGATATTTGGCAAAACTAATACAATTATGTAAAGTTTAAAAATAAAATAAAAAAAAAAAAAAAAAAAAAACACCACTCACAAAAAAAAAAAAAAAAAAAAAAAAAGAACTCGAGCTCTGGAGCCAAGTTGGGTGGGTTTGAGTTCTGTTATCAACATTAACAGCTTTGTGAACTTCGGCCTGCCTTTTAACTTTGCTAAGCTTCAGTTTCCTACTATACAGAATGAAGAAAATAACATCCACTTCTTAGAGTTGTTATGGGAAACAAATCTGTATAAAGTGCGTTTGTGCAGTGTCAGACACTTAGCCTCCCATACATTATGGCTTTTATTATTGTCACATCTCCATCATTATCAACGTTATTATTTTGTTTGCTGTATCAATACAGACTTATCTTAGTTCCTTAAAATGTCCTTAGTTTCCTCTTTTGATTAGGACAATTTCCATGAAAATCACTTAACATTAATTCCATTTATTAACGATGGTTGTGTACAGTTAGAGAGGAAACCATATCCTCTGTTTTTAATAAGATTTTACTTTTATTTTACCGAGGCAGTTCTTTTTCCTCTGATATATATTTCATTCAACACATTCAAAGGAAATGTAGCCATGAATAAAACCTACTGGTTTGGGTAGTGTTTTGGATGACAACAAGGCAAAACTTTCAATTTGTACTTTGAATATTTTTCTCAGATATTAGATACTGGAATCTCTAGACTTCTTTGAATTGGTCAGTAGAAGACATTATACAACATGAACTAATTGATTAATAAACCTGCAACTTAGTGATATTCTCTACCTTTTCAAAAAATACATTCACTACTTACCTGGAAGATTTTGTTACAAAGATATGCCAGAGGAATGCTTTTAGACCAAAAGTGTTTACATCTGAGTTATTTCCACACTTGAGATCTCTGATGGAACTGCTTCATTGGAAAGACCCCTATATAAGAACAGAAAAAAAAGATTGGTCTTTTATTTGAAAATCTTATAGACAAATTTTGAAGATTTCTAATTTTATGGATTTTTTGAAACATGTAGCTTATTAAATAGCTGTACTATTTCAGGTATAAAAATGTGTCTTCTATTTCATCCATACAATTTCTTGTTTCGTTATGGCTTTAACTCTTGATTGGAATTCTGTGTTTTATATATAGTTTTAGAGCTGTGCCACTTGGTGTTTATGATATCACATGGGTTGATTATGATTTCTCCCCAGTCCTCTGTGCATAAAAATTACATGATGGCATTTTCCTAACTAACCTATATCAGATGGGGTCATATAAATTTCACTACCATAAGCTCAAATGTCAAAGGTGTTCATGACATCCATGAATATGGTCCTAAAAATGCAGCCTCAACCTACTTTTTCTCTCTTTGATATGGACCCATGGAAGAATAATGTGATTTTCTGCTGGGACTTCTTTCTCTTTAGCAAATTTATCCAACAAAGAAAGATTAAATTTCCCTCACAGCAGTTCTTTAGATTTTTCATCTCAAAAGTCTGTAACTTACAGCCTGGCTTCCTCAGGCATTTATTCATTGTAACAAACCACAGGCAGACTTTTGGCACAGTTGTCCAGTTATTGATACTTCTAAAAGCTCTGTGATCTTGTGGGTAAATCTACCAGAACAACCTAAGTTTGTCCACACCTTCTCTCTACCTTGGAGTCCATAAACTGGAAGTGCCTTCGGGATAACCTATAAGAACACATAGATAGCATCACTGACTCAATGGACACGAGTCTAAGCAAACTCCAGGAGACAGTGAAGGACAGGGAAGTCTGGCATGCTGCTGTCCCTGGGGTCACAAACAGTCGGACAATGACTTAGTGACTGAACAACAATAAGAATGCAACATAAACTCTTAACTGCTTATGCTTATGTACAACTTTACTGCCATGTGGGTAAGTATTGGAAAGATGCTTAGTGGCAGGTAACCTAGTGGGATAAAACCAGTTTTGTGTTCTGCCATTCCTTGTCTTTAATATATGTCATATGACTTAATGCCACTTTTGTGTGAATTGGCTAAATGACTCTGCTATGAAAGACAGAAAGATAAATATTCTTCTGTATGTTGTTTTTGAGGTCTCAGTTATCATAGATTTGCAGAGCTCTTACAAACTGACCCTGCGCTGTATTTATTTTCAGGAAAAATAAGTAATATACTGCCACCAACCTGCTATTTTTACTCAAAAACATACCTTGAAGATCTTTTATCCATGCACAGATTTCTGTATCATTCATTTTGACTGTTGCACAGTGTTTCATAGTGTGGATAGGTGACAATTTGCTTACTACACTTGATAGACATTTAAGTTATTTACAATTTTGTGCTCTAAACAATGATTATGATGAACATCTTCATACAGGTCCTCTTGTGTATATGTGTGGCTTTTTATTTAGGATGGATTAAAAGAAAGTTTACTGGTTCTTACAGATTCTGCCAAATTTACCTTATGTGGGTCCTAATTCAGTGACTAGAGTCCCCTAAGAGGGAAATTTGGACTGAGACACAGGAAGAATGCCATGTGACTCCAGAGGTAGAGACTGGAGTGATCTATCTACAAGACAAGGAATCCCAAGGACTGGAAGCACTAGAAGTCAGGGAGAGGAAAGGAAAAATCATTCTCGAGAGCCTCTGGAGAGAGCCTGGCTCTGATGACATCTTGATTTTGGACTTCCAGCTTCTAGAATTGTGAGACAATAAATATCCGTTGCTTTGAATCATTTAAATTGGTAGTACTATGTTATGGCAGTCCTAGTAAACTAATACAATGGTCATTATTTCTGGACAGAATTGTGTTGTAGTCCAATGCCCAAAAGAGAACATCTTAGGCATTAGTAATAGATTGTGTTTTCCATTTTATTTCTATGTAAGCAAGACCATAAAAGATGTGTGTTTGTGAATAATGAGACTAAAATGTTGAATTCTGACACACATAAATGCCAATTAGAACAGAAATTTGGAGGTAAGGAGGTTTCACGGAACACATTTACTTCACAAGTAAATGTCAAAAGAACTTCAATATTCAAACTATAAAAATATATTAGAAAATATCTGTAAATTTAGGTCAGGAATATATGTGATCCCTAGAAATAAAGGTTAATTGTCATAATTTTAAAAAGTGAGTATTGTAAGTTCTAATGCTAATAAGGATTTTGTACACAACGTGACAGAGTTTGTCTGTTATTTGTAGCTCTGTATTGACATTTTCAAAATCACTGAAGCTGAGCTTTACTTTCTTTTTTTTTTTTTTTTTTTTTTTTTAATTTTATTTTATTTTTAAACTTTACATAACTGTATTAGATTTGCCAAATATCAAAATGAATCCGCCACAGGTATACATGTGTTCCCCATCCTGAACCCTCCTCCCTCCTCCCTCCCCATTCCATCCCTCTGGGTCGTCCCAGTGCACCAGCCCCAAGCATCCAGTATCGTGCATCGAACCTGGACTGGCAACTCATTTCATACATGATATTTACATGTTTCAATGCCATTCTACTTTCAATTGACTGTTTTAAAAGATTATGATATTTTTTCACTGAATCATTAAGGTCTAAAAAGCTGCCATGGGCCATTCTTTAATTACATGTCATAAATGCAATTCTACGGTTACTGAAGTAAATAACTACACTGTCTTATGACTGACAATGTCAATATTTGAATGACCCTCATTACTTCTGAAAGATTGATGTTGTTGGGTTTGTAAAGACACCAATATAAAGAAGCAACACTCTCTTACTGGTTACTAGAGTGTGTTAGTAGCTATCAACAAGAAAGTAACTAGAAAGGGAATTTATTATTTATTTTCAGAGTGCACAGAATATTCCAATTTTTTATGATCATATGTAGCCATATTGGGTAATCCTGTCCTGTTCTAACTATAAAATTTTCATATTTAGGATTGTTTCTATTTGCCTAAAAATTCATGTGAGATGGACCACAATTGTACTTTGCTTCAGGTACTTTTAACTTTTCCTTCACAATTCATCTCAGCCCTAAAACTCATTAATCAAATTAGATGGGAGAAGACAAGCTTCCCATGGCTTGATCTTAACTTGTATTCATGATGATTAATCATTGCACAATAGCAGTGAGGTCACTGGAAACATGTCATTCTCAAAGTCCACCATTTAAGTTCAAAGAAAGGAGTAAAGTAGTAAGAGTCTAGCAAGAAGACCTATAAAAATGGTTCAATAGAAACTCTAACATTTTCTTTACAATGTATAAGTGATTAACAGTTTTCTTTTAAAAATTAATCTATTCATTTTAATTAGAGGATAATTACTTTACAATATTGTGATGGTTTTTGCCATACTTCAACATGAATCAGCCACAGGTATATATGTGTCTGTCTTTCTTAGGATTTTTAGCTATTTTTTTCTACCAAGATACTTATCACTTTTAGATGTTTTTTATAAATGTTTTACATACATGTATCCAATTTATTAAAACAATTTTTACATAATTCCATAGGAAGGTTTTACTATAAAAGTGATTCTGGTCCATGTTTCTTACATTTGTATAGCATTTACAGATTTCAAAATGATAATCACTCTATTCTCAATTTTTCTGTTCTTTTACTTTTTGTTGAGAGATCTAAGAGTAACATTCATAGATGAGAAATGATTTTGAATAGACATGCAATTGACCACAGGCTGAATTACTTAAATTTTCTAACACAGTAAGATATATAATAAGTCAAAAGCTACAGATGATGCACTTAATATCCATGCATTTTACTATATGTAAGGTCAACTACAATTAAAAAAAAAATCTTCCCAAGATGATTTACCAATTAACAATTCTAAACAAAACTTGGACATGCAAAAATGAGAGATTAAAATTTACAAATTTTATCCTTTATTATATATTCCCATTAAATACTTTGAATATGATGGTTTGATTTCCTTGCAGCATATGTAATTCTGAAATAATAAAATGAGACATTTGCTTGCAAAATAGCAATTACTGCAATTATTTTCATGGAGAGGTTCAGGGATATAAGGACCTTTGCTATGTGGTACTTAGGACCTCTCTAACTTATTTTTCATGCCTTCTCTGGATGCTCTTACATTACCAACTACATTCTTACATTCATTTATTCTTTCTACATCATCACGTGCCTTAACATTACAAAGGAACTTTCTATGCAATAACCTTGTCTTTAATCACTCACCTTCCAGGCACTCTCCATTCCCACAACTCCACTGAGATTGCAGCCCAATATTCTCAGGTTCAGGGGGATCCTTCTCATTCTATTCCTTGTTTTATCCCTCAGCAGAATTCAATGGGAATGGCTCTTCTCTCCTTAAAAAATTTCATCCCCACCACCACACCACTTTGTCTTGATTTTCCTTTTGTCCATTCCTTCTCATTCTATTTTACTTGCTCCTCTACTTCTTTTGTCAGTTTAGGGTGATGTCTGCTACTCAATCATCTGACAGCTCCATCTTGGGACTTCTCCCATCATTTCATAGACTTTGGAAACAGATACCCTTTGTTTGAATCCCAGGCTTAGCACTTACTAGCTGTGTGACTTTGGACAAGTCTTTTATTCTTTTTGTGTTTCAGTTTTATCATCTCTAAAATGGAAGCAATAAATAGTACCTACTTCATAGAGTTATCGTATTAACATACATTTACATATATGAGATAATAGAAACAAAATGCTTACAATAGTGCCTGGCACTTAATACTATCTCCATGTTGATAACAACCAAATTTATATTTATTCTAAACACTGCATGTGGATTTCCAGCAAATATTTTAATTGCCAATTTGATATTTCCACTCGTATTTCTAAAAGGCATGTCAAAACTTACATGTAAAAAATTGAAAACTTGACATCTTTCTTTCAAACCAATTTCAACTCCCTGTTTTGACCATATCATCATCAGTTCAATTGCTCAAGTAAAAAGCTTTGGAATAATTCTTCATTCCTTACTTTCTCTTTCACATTCAATTCTTATTTGTTCTATCCTAGTAAGTAGTTTAAACCCATCCCTTTTTCTGAATCTCCATTGCAATCAGCCTAGTCAAAGAGATCATCACTTCTTATGTGTTTTATGGACTAGCAAGTCCTCGCATCCCTCTCTTGCTCTTTTGCAACTAATCTTTACCTATTAGCTCAAATAATCCCTCTGAAACATAAATTATATTAAACTACATGCTGAGCACATGAATATTTCAATAAATATTTGTTGAATGAATTGATATGATATTAATTAGGTGGCATAGAACCTCAACAGTTTAAGAAAAGCAGATAATTGTCTTAAGAGCTTACTGTGAATTAATAGAACAGGGTACTATGAGAGAGAATAACTAGGAAGTGGTAGACATGTGTAAAAGCAGGTGGCTAACGAAGTTGACACTGAGTAGGTATATTTTAAATTGACTCTAGTAGACTGAGAAGGATCTACTATGGCGATGTGCTGTGTGCTTAGTTGCTCAGTTGTGTCCAACTCTTTGTGACTCCATAGAGTGCTAGGCTTCTCTGACCATGGGGGTACTGGAGTGGGCTGCCGTGCCCACCTCCAGGGGATCTTCCCAACCCAGGGATCGAACTCAGGTCTTATGCATTGCAGGTGGATTCTTTACCATCTGAGCCACTAGGGAAGCCCAAGAATACCGGAGTGGGTAGCCTATCCCTTCTCCAGGGGAACTTCCCGACCCAGGTATCAAACAGGGGTGTCCTGAATTGCAGGCAGGTTCTTTACCAGCTGAGCTACTAGGAAAGCCCCCTGTGGTGATAGTTGTATGCAAAGAATTCCAGGCAGAGGATCTCTGGAAGAAAAAGGACCTGTCTTGGGCTTCCCTGGTGGCTCAGTGGTAAAGAATTCACCTGCCAATGCAGGAGATATGCGTTTGGTCCAGGAAGATTCCACGTACCTTGGAGCAACTAAGCCCTTGCACTCCACCTGCTGAACCTGTGCTCTAGAGCCTGTGAACAGCAACTACTGAGCCCATGTGCCACAACTACTGAAGCCTAGAGCCCATGCTCGGCAATACGAGAAGCCAGGGCAATGAAAAGCCCCTGTACCGCAAGTAGAGAGTAGCCCTGCCTACTACAACTAGAGAAAAAGCCTGCGCAGCAACAAAGACCTAGCACAGTCAGAAATTATAAACAAGTAAATACTTGTTTTTTAAAAGGTCTTGCCTCTTTCACAAAACTCAGATGTCCAATGTGTCTGGATCTTTACAGGTAGTTGAGAGATTAAGCAGGGAACAGATCTTACTAGGACAGTTGTCTGGTAGTGGGTGGTGATTTATTAGCTATAATAAAACGACTGGACAGTTTTAAAGAGGGGTATTACACAACCCAGTTTGTTTGCAAAGATAAGGACAGGCTTCTGTGTGGAAGGACTGGAAGGAAATTGTGCAAACAAGGTTGCTGCTGGAGAAGAGGCGAGCAGAGAGGATAGTTACAGTGGACATACACTGTAGAGATAAAATCAGGTATCAAGATGACCTATTGATGTATGGCCATTTAGAATGGGGAAAGGAAGCAAGTAGAATGAGTGCCAGGTCTCTAGCTTGAACTACTGGGTGGATATTGATGCTAGTTTATGAACTGGATGGTGGAAGGTTATAGATTTGACCTTGGAGTTTAAATGGGATGTTTGCATTAGAGATATAAATTTGAAAATAATCAACATTTTGATGGCATTTATGACCAAGAGAATAATTGAGATGGTCTAGAAAAAAAGGATGGAAAATAAAAAAGGAACTCCAGTTTTTAGAGCCTGACAGAAAGAAAGGGGCTATTAAGGGTGTTACCACATTTGCCATATTATTTTTTTACATCTATTTCTTGCATAGTAACTCCTCCACAATTGGTCTGACAAGCTTCTATTCATCATCTGTAACATAATGCTGCCTCTCATTTAATAATGATCATTATTTAACCAACATTTACCAAGTGATTATTAAATACCAAATGTACTTTAATATGTGTATTGAATGCATTATTCCATTAACCCACATTATAACAGCTTTGAGGTAGATATTATACTATTTTACAGCTGAGAAACCTAAAGTAACTTGCAACTGATTACCAATGGAACTGGGAGTTGACCCCAGACTGTTAGCAGTTACAGACTATAAGTGTAATTTCTACACTGTATCATTTCATATATAGTTAGCATTTTACTTTCATAGTGTACTGTATTTTGTATATACATATAAAGCATAAATATAACAAATAAAAATAATCAGGAATCTAAACAAAAATTTAAATTATATTCTCTTTGTATTTCTCCTTTACTAAAATATGAGGATGTTGAAAGTAGAATTCATGGATTACTAAATTTTGTAGTTTTCAGGCCAACCATAGTGTCTGATCTACAATAGACCTAAACAAATACTTGCCTGGTTAAATGAATATAGATCCTGAAATTTTAGAGCCAATTATTTCAAACTTTTAAGTTCTTATATTTAATATCTTGTTTGTATATCTATATATTCACTTGCTCAGTGTTAAAGACAGAATTCAGTTTTCATAAATGGAATTTTGAATCTAAGCTCTCAGTAAGTTTATTAGACCTAAGCTTTGCTGTGTGCATCTTATCCCTACCAAAGTTACTTTTTCCAAGATTACATCACCAAAATATCATGCTGGTTGTTTATTAAATTATTTTATGTAATTTGTTCTAAGTTGTTATTTCATGTAATTTGCTCAAGCCTATTTTTTTTTTTCTGGATTCCCCACCATTTTGAAGTAGTCTTCTATTACTAAGAATTTAATTTCATGCTGCTCTCAAGGATCTTGAATGGAGACCAAAATGTGTGTGACTTCTGGAATGGTAAAATACTAATTTTGTATAATTCCCGAAAGATAACTGTGTTAAATGTTCTTTGCTGTAAAATGCAGTAGAAAAAAGATAAAGAAATATTCTTTTAAGTAGTATTAATTCAGCAAACTACCTTTTATTGTTAGAATTATGAAAGAATATAGCTTAAAACTGACTAGAATTATTATTGAATTAAAAGATAAATTGTCTCTTTTTAACAATGACTGGATTCTGCTTCAGAAGAGTTGACATCATTAAAATATTTCACTTTGTCAGGCAATTTCCAGTTTCTGTTATTAAGAAGCTTTCATTGCTTTGACACACTTTAAAAATGCATACTGTTTTCAAAATAACTGAACTCAAAACACTCTAAAACAAAATGTTTCCATGCAATACAATATCACACAGTCCCCAGACTATATCTATTATTTCAAATGTATAAAGCAACAACTTTTTCCACTTTAATTGCAGGACAGTTTTGCTTCCCTCTTCTCCCCCAGGGATTGCAACTATCTAAACTAGGAATCATAGTTAGGCTATTTTTGGATATAGGGAGAAATCATTAACAGCAATTTTTTACTCTTTCAAATGGCTTTGATTTGGAAATAAATTTTAAGTTGAACAATCTCCTTATTTTTACCTAGTCTCCATTTTTGATACCTGAGTGTATCTATTTGGCAGTCAAACTTCCACTTATTCAATCAAAAAACAAATCAGCCACAACTTAACTATTTTCTAAGTACACTTGGTGCCTTCCAGGAGGTGAGTTACTCCAGATTTCTAGTAGCCTGTAAGTAATAAACCTCAGCCAGTTTTATCACCAGGGATATTGGAAGTCATTAAGTGATTTTATATTTTGCAGTTTAATGTGACTGATTATTTTACCACCATGTTGAATCTTTATCATTAATTCTCCCATGCAATGCATAGACGGGCAAACGCCTTTACATTTCCATGGGGAAACAGTGGAAACAGTGTCAGACTTTATTTTTCTGGGCTCCAAAATCACTACAGATGGTGACTGCAGCCATGAAATTAAAAGACGCTTACTCCTTGGAAGGAAAGTTATGACCAACCTAGATAGCATATTCAAAAGCAGAGACATTACTTTGCCAACAAAGGTTTGTCTGGTCAAGGCTATGGTTTTTCCTGTGGTCATGTATGGATGTGAGAGTTGGACTGTGAAGAAGGCTGAGTGCCGAAGAATTGATGCTTTTGAACTGTGGTGTTGGAGAAGACTGTTGAGAGTCCCTTGGACTGCAAGGAGATCCAACCAGCCCATTCTGAAGGCGATCAGCCCTGGGATTTCTTTGGAAGGAATGATGCTAAAGCTGAAACTCCAGTACTTTGGCCACATCATGCGAAGAGTTGACTCATTGGAAAAGACTCTGATGCTGGGAGGGATTGGGGGCAGGAGGAGAAGGGGACGACAGAGGACGAGGTGGCTGGATGGCATCACTGACTCGATGGACGTGAGTCTCAGTGAACTCTGGGAGTTGGTGATGGACAGGGAGGCCTGATGTGCTGCGATTCATGGGGTTGCAAAGAGTCGGACACGACTGAGCGACAGATCTGATCTGAACTTATTACTTGCTATTCTAGATTTTTCATTTCTTTTGCTTTTGTACAATTTCTCATCCTTGTTATGAACTTTAGCTTCCCCATTTGCACAATCTATTGCTCTACTTTTCTTTAACTGGAATCTTTATTATTACCAACTATTCAGCAAAAGTTTTGGCATTATAGAATCAATTACCTACTTAATATCTTCAGACCTATTTTTATTACCAACATTACCTTAAATAATATCTACCGCCCATGTGTTACAGTTTCCATGGTGGCTCAGATGGTAAAGAATCGTCCTGCAATGGAGAAGACCCAGGTTCAATCCCTAGGTCAGGAAGATCCTGTGGCGAAGGGGCCAGCTACCCACTCCAGTATTCTTGTCTGGATAATTCCATGGACAGAAGAGCCTGGTGGGTTATAGTCCATAGAGTCACCAAGAGTCGAACACAACTGAGTGACTAATGCTCTCACTTTCCATGTGTAAAACTCCATGTCTGAGGTGGACAGCTATATGTAAGGATATTATTAACCATATATATAAAGTCTACTACAATGCATATTAGCTAATTTCTTCTTGAGCCACATCAGAACAATTACATTTTTATTTTTCAGAAAGCTTTTTATTTCCCACTGAATTTTCACCAGAGTGAAATGAGAAATTTGTATAACCTTTAAAACCCAAGCTTATGTATTCTCATCATACATGTGCTTAGTCACTCAGTCATGTCCAACTCATTGTGACCCCATGAACTGTAGCCCGCCAGGCTCCTCTGTCCATGGGATTCTCCAGGCAAGAACACTGGAGTGGGTTGCCCTGCTCTCCTTCAGGTGCTCATCATACATAGATTGCAAAGTATTTCATTTCCTATTTTTAAGATAAAAGGCACTTGAAGTATATTTTGCTCTATACTACCCTCCATTCACTAAGTAATAATTATTTTTACATGTCCTGTTTGTATCCTTTTCTATTCTTGCCTTTTGCCCTAGCTTGTTATGTGGAGACTAACTTGCCTTTTGGGAAGGCTGAGATCACCTGCTAGTGTCCAGTAGGTGTTCTGTAGGAGTTGTTCCACATACAGATGTATTTTCAATGCATTTGTGGGGAGGAAGTTCAGTTCAGTCATTCAGTTGTGTCCAACTCTTTGCGACCCCATGGACTGCAGCACACTAAGCTTCCCTGTCCATCAGTAACTCCCGGAGTTTGCTCAAACTCATGTCCATCAAGTCGGTGATGCCATCCAACCATCTCATCCTCAGTTGTTCCCTACTCCAACTGCCTTCAATCTTTCCCAGTATTAGGGTCTTTTCCGATAAATCAGTTCTTCCCATCAAATGGCCAAAGTATTGGAGCTTCAGCTTCAGCATCAGTACTTCCAATGAATATTCAGGACTGATTTCCTTTAGGATTGACTGGTTCAATCTCCTTGCAGTCCAAGGAACTCTCAAGAGTCTTCTCCAACACCATAGTTCAAAAGCATCAATTCTTTGGCACTCAGCTTTCTTTATGGTCCAGCTCTCACATCCATACATGATGATTGAAAAAACCATAGCTTTGTTTGCTGATGGACTTTTGTCAGCAAAGTAATGTCTCTGCTTTTTAATATGCTGTCTAGGTTGGTCATAACTTTTCTTCCAAGAAGCAAGCGTCTTTTAATTTCATGGTTGCAGTCACCATCTGCAGTGATTTTGGAACCCAAGGAAAGAAAGTCTGTCACTTTTTCCATTGTTTCTCCAATTATTTGCCATGAAATGATGGGACATGGTGCCTTGATCTTTGTTTTTTGCATGTTGAGTTTTAAGCCAGCTTTTTCACTCTCCTCTTTCACCTTCATCAAGAGGCTCTTTAAGACACTGACGTATAGAACAGTCTTTTGGACTCTGTGGGAGAGGGAGAGGGAGAGGGTGGGATGATTTGGGAGAATGGCGTTGAAATATGTATAATATCATATATGAAATGAGTCGCCAGTCCAGGTTCGATGCACGATACTGGATGCTTGGGGCTGGTGCAATGGGACGACCCAGAGGGATGGTATGGGGAGGGAGGAGGGTTCAGGATGGGAACACATGTATACCTGTGGTGGATTCATTTCAATATATGGCAAAACCAATACACTATTGTAAAGTTAAAAAATAAAATAAAATTAAAAAAGAAAAAAGAGGCTCTTCAGTTCCTCTTTGCTTTCTGCCATTAGGGTGGTGTCATCTGTATATCTGAGGTTATTGATATTTCTCCCGGCAATTTTGATTCCAGCTTCTGCTTCATTCACCCCGGCATTTCTCATGATGTACTCTGCATATAAGTTAAATAAACAGGGTGAAAATATACAGCCTTGACGTACTCCTTTTCCTATTTGGAACCAGTCTGTTGTTCCATGTCCAGTTCTAACTGTTGCTTCCTGACCTGCATACAGATTTCTCAAGAGGCAGGTCAGGTGGTCTGGTATTCCCATCTCTTGAAGAATTTTCCACAATTTGTTGTGATTCACACAGTCAAAGGCTTTGGTGTAGCCAATAAAGCAGAAGTAGATGTGGGGAGGATGGTGATTTCCAAATTTTACTCCCTCACCATCTTGAAGGTCCTCCCTCATTTTTCCTTTTTAAGCAGATTTTTATTATGAAATCTTTTTCTCAACCATCCTCTCTTTTCTTTTAAAAAAGAATTATGCACTTAAACATTTACTTTATTTATTTTTGGCTGTGCTGGGTCTTCATTGCTGTGCATGGGCTTTTCTCTAGATGTGGCGAGCAGGCTGTGTGCGCAGGTTTCTCACTGAGGTGGCTTCTCTTGTTGCAGAGCGCAGACTTCATTGTTGTGCCTTGCAGACTCTAGAGTGAGGGCTCAGTCGTTGTGGCATATGGGTTTAGTTGCCTGGCTGTGATCTTCCCCTACCAGGGATTGAACCTGTGCCTCCTGCTTTGGCAGGTGGGTTCTTTATCACTGAGCCACCAGGGAAGTCCCTCTCTTTTCTTTTAATGCTTCTGCATTAATCCTATCTGCATTATCTCTATGTATAGTTATCATGCCTATGAATATAATCTCCAAATCAGTATCTCCTGGTCTAAATGCTAGATGTGCTTCTTTAGTTATTTGCTGAATATATCAATATGACATGTTTACTCAAAACCCCTAATTCATTAAAGCCTTTAAGGTCTTCCCCTATTTGCCTATAACTTGAATGCTATTTACATTTTACAGTAAGTAGCCCCTTTATGCATTTGACACTCTTAGTCAAATGTAACAGTTTCACCTTTCTCTAAATGAGTCATTTACTTTCTTTTCGCTCATATACCATCTTCTCCTTTTGAAACACTTTAAAACTCTTCTGTTCTTCATGGGTGAGTGCATGTGCCTCCTACCCTGAATTCTTCCTGTGCAGGATGCAACACCTATTTCTTCTGAACTTTCAGTATTTTCTTATCTTTTCCGTGTTTGTGACCTGTGTTCAATGGCCACATCTCAAAGTTAAGAGAGGTTATCAGTTTTCACTTACTGAATTCTATTGATATTTTAACTATTTGTGATCAGCCTCTGAACAAGTGATTCCTAGAGTCTAGAACAGGAATTTTCTTACTCAAGTTTATATCCCTCTAAAGCATCTGGCACAGTGCTTTTACATCTCCTATAGAGACATTTAATATAAATAGGCAGGATACATAAATACTCAGTTTTCCACACACCAATATTTTAGCATTTAGATTAGAAAAATTGAACTTGTTTTGTCTCTCACTCCCACTCAATGCTCTTTCCACATACTCCTCCAAATTTGCTATTCTTTAATCATTCTTTTCCCTCTTAGCAATGAGGATGCTGTCAAAAATACATCAACACCTATTGCCCTTTCCATTACAAAATCCTGGGTATAAATATGCAGTTAATTGATTGTGTTATCCAATCCTCCAATACATTCATAACTAATTTCTTATCACCTACTGAGTTCTGGGAAGATATGGGCTATATCTGCACTCTGTTCTGTACAATAATAGATGAAAGTCTAATTTAAAGAGTTTTGGTGGATAATGCCTTTAAATCAATAAATGCTTAAAAAACTTGGAGTTGTCATCATAGGTGACAGTATCAATGAAGCAATGGGAAAATTCCCATAGAGAACAATAATCACATAGTTTGTTATAGGCTTGAAAGAAAATAATGAGATAAGAAGGACACAAAGACATGAAAACATACAGCATTTCTGGTTGAAATGGATATAGTAATAAATCTTTGGAGTAAGAATATTAAAGCCTTATACTGATAAAAATGCATGTCCAAAGAAAGTGTGTGGAGGTGCTTTTATAATTGTGACATGTTCTGTAGAAGATAGCCTTACAAATTTCTGAAGGTTACATGAGAGAAAATGCATAATAACATGTTGCATGTAAATTAGATATCAATGATGAAAATAATTTTAATTTTAGATAAGTCACAAAGAAGAGATTTCTATAAATTTAATTTTGTATTTACCAGTAAGTTTGAACACTGCAAGGAGATCCAACCAGTCCATCCTAAAGGAGATCAGTCCCGGGTGTTTATTGGAAGGATTGATGCTGAAGCTGAAACTCCAATACTTTGGCCACTTCATGTGAAGAGTTGACTCACTGGAAAACACCCTGAAGCTGGGAGGGATTGGGGGCAGGAGGAGAAGGGGACGGCAGAGGATGAGATGGCTGGATGGCATCACCAACTCGATGGACATGAGTTTGAGTGAACTCTGGGAGTTGGTGATGGACAGGGAGGCCCGGCGTGCTGTGATTGATGGGGTCGCAAAGAGTCGGACATGACTGAGTGACTGAACTGAACTGAACTGAACTTGAACATTGCACTTATTATAAATTTATTTGGAATCATGTCTGAAGTCACTTATGTCATTTGAGAAATTAAAGTTCAGTGTACCCTTGTTATGACCAAAAAAAAAAATCCATCTTTATTTTTCCGTTTGGATAATTTCTAGTACTTTCCATCAGTCAGATCTAGGACTGATCATTGGAAGACTGATGCTGAAGCTGAAACTCCAATACTTTGGCCACCTGATGCAAAGAACTGACTCATTGGAAAAGACCCTGATGCTGGGAAAGATGGAAGGCAGGAGGAGAAGGGGATGACAGAGGATGAGATGGTTGGATGGCATCACCGACTTGATAGCCATGAGTTTGAGCAAGCTCCAGGAGTTGGTGATAGACAGGGAAGCCTGGTGTGCACAGGGAAGCCTGGTGTGCTGCAGTGCATGGGGTCACAAAGAGTCCGACCTGACTGAGCAACTGAAATGAATTGAATTGAATTTCTAGGAACTTTTAATTATTTTTCACATTGATATAATAGCAGATACCTTTTATTTTTCTGATGACCCTTAAAGATGAGATCATAAAAACTGATTGTATTCTTTGGGATATTGTGCTAAACTTATAGTAGTGTGGCAAATTGATGACATAGCTATTTTTAGGAGATTTGATTTCAGGTATTATATTTCCTAATACTTAAGTGTACCTAAAGGCCCATTTTTCTCTCTGACCATCACTCTTGCAACACTGAAGGGCACTCTGATTGTTGCTATTCTGTAGACATAAGTAGGGCTCAAGTATGGTACATTTAAATATAGTAATATGCCAAGAGGGTTTGAATGCTTCCATTTCTCCAGGATGAAAAGGTTTTAATGAAGTGTTTCAGAGTAACCACCACTTTCTTTCACTTTGTCTGTGTAGATAAGGCCTATGAGAGAAACTGTTCTAACGTATAAGCCCAGGACAGTGATTAAGCAGGGTAAGGCTGTGTAGCATCATCTGTGAGTTATGCCACATGCTGACTGTTAAGCATTTTCTTATCCGCACTCACTTTTCTTATTTGTGCATTTGTAGTAGTGGTAGCAACCTCACAGTATTTTTGTTGATATATTACTCAATGTGTTTGATACATTCTAGCCACTTGGTCTTTGTTAACTGTGTTTGTTACAATCAAGAGGAAAGAAATATATATTATGATTCTTCTTAGTACCAGATACTCTTCTAGGCACTGTCCCTTCCCTCAAGAAGTTCATAGTGTGCAAGAAAAAAAAAACAGCCAAGATAAAGAGTTATGTCGTGCTGTGCCGTGCTAAGTCACTTCAGTTGTGTGCCACTCTTTGCGACCTTAAACTGTAGCCTGCCAGGCTCATTTTTCCATGGAATTTTCCAGGCAAGAATACTGGAGTGGGTTGCCATTCCCTTCTCCAGGGGATCTTCCTGACCCAGGGATCGAACCTGCATCTCTTATGTCTCCTGCATTGGCAGATGGGTTCTTTACCAGTAGTGCCACCTGGAGCCCACATTTCAATAAAATAAAATCAATATTAATTTAGACTAAGTTTTTTAGGTTTTAAATACTGTATAAATATAAAGAGCTCAAAATGGTTTTTCAGGTGACTATGATAGAGTCAAGATGCTAGATTCCTTATCTTTCTGGGGATAGAGTTCAAAGTTTTTTAAGTTAATAAAAATAAACACTAAATTATTTGGAACTGCTGTCAAATATATAAATAGTAGAAGAATGTAAAAAATGGTAGGTTATTTTAAAATGAAATAAAGAGGAATAACAATATATAAAGAGACAGTTCTCTTGGAAGAGAAAAGCAATTGACCAAATTGCAAACAACCTCCAGTCTTTTTTGCCTTTAAGGGATACTATTAAAATCAAATGGGAAAAATATTTTAAGAGCATTTTTCCCATAAAAATAAAGGTGAGAAGGAGTTACTATAATGCTATATGGTATGGTAGATTTCATTGTTTTGAACATTAGAAGAAATCAAAAAGTTGACCATATAATAGAGTTACAAATAATAAAACACCTAGCAATATTGAATTATATATTCTAAATAACAGTAACAGTAACAAAAGGAAAAATGAAAAAAACTACTAGAGGGAAAAAGAAATATAATTTTTGAGATTTTTTTAACCTAAAAGCAGTATGTCAGTTTGTGTAGGTATAAATATAAGTAAAGCTGAAACTCCAGTACTTTGGCCACTTCATGCGAAGAGTTGACTCATTGGAAAAGACTCTGATGCTGGGAGGGATTGGGAGCAGGAGGAAGAGGGGACGACAGGATGAGATGGCTGGATGGCATCACCGACTCGATGGACATGAGTCTGAGTGAACTCCGGGAGTTGGTGATGGACAGGGAGGCCTGGCGTGCTGCGATTCATGGGGTCGCAAAGAGTCGGACACGACTGAGTGACTAAACTGAACTGAACTGAAATATAAGTAAAAACATTATAAAGGGCAGCAAACAAACAAACAAACAAAAAATAATGGAAAATAAACCAAAACACTATGGAAAGAAACTAGATAATTTCTGAGGAAGGTTTCCATTGCTAAAGGACACCACTAATCACTCATAAGAGAAATGCAAATCAAAGCCACAATAAAGTACCACTTTATACCCAACAAAAAGATATTACTAAAACAAAGAAAATATCCAGTGTGGACAAGGTTTGGGGAAAATGGAATGCTTATGCAATGCTGGTGGGAATGTAAAAACATAGTACAGCTTAAATGGAAAACAATATGATAATTTCTCAAAATATAAAAAAATAAAATTATCACATGCTCTCTCAACTCCACACTGGGTACATATGTATTCAAAAGAATTAAAGCATATACCTATAAAAATATACAGAAAAGAATGTCTATTTCATTAGATAACTGAAGAGATAAATGAAATAATTTAATATGGTGTTTGGCACATATGAAATGCTTTATAACAGCTAAATTTATGTTAGTCTTTGAAATATCTAATCCAATATACAGTTTATAGATGAAGAGATTTTAATTAATTGAAATGCTAGCTGTTTGCATTATTTAAGACTATTCCTGTGATTTTTGATCAAATGTTATTTCCACAATGTACATGACTTAGCTATATATTAATATGAAAAGATTAAATTGTTAAAAATTTACAAAATACAACCAGAGTTTTCTAAGCTCTTTCCATTTCAGATTCTTACCACGTTATTCTCTTCTTAGAAGGTTTTTTATTTTCACATTTCTCTAGAAATTCAGATTTCTATTTACCCTCCAGTTTTCAGCATTCAAGTGGGCTCAGTTTTTTTCTTATGTTCTTATAACTTGCTGTGTTTTTCTTCTGTAGCATTAGTATAAGCTTAATTACATAATTAGTTGTTCAATTAGTTGTTCAATGTCTGTCTCACCCAAAGGTTGTAAGGCCCATTAGAACATTTGTTGTAGCAGTGTGTGTAATCTGAGAAGTTTTGAGTAAATATTGCCTAAATAAATGGTTTGGGCACAATATGAATAAACAAGTCATCTTGGATTCTGTTTGGAATGAAATAAAACAAACAATGGAAAGTGAACTTCTCAATCCACATAAAATGCTCTTCTTTCCCTTTCCATTTATGTTCCAGCCATCCTACTTTTCTTTTAGATCTTCAAATGCATCATATTACATTGCCTTCATGCATTCAGGTACAGTGCTTTCTCCACCTGTAACCTTAACATCATTTCTGACCTGCTAAGTACCACTCATTCTCAAGTATGGCATTATCTGGCTTTCTAGCCTAGATTATGTCTTATCATCCCATACTTTCTTATTTTAACATCCCCCAACTGTTTTCATTTATTGAACCTCTTTTCCCCCCTACTACACTGTAAGCCCAAAGGTGTCAGGGTCCAAATATATGTTATTCAGTGACTAGTATTCCTAGTCCCTCATACACTGCTTGGCACAGTTTCTGATGTATCCATTTATCTAGATGTTGAATGAAAGATTACATAAGGAGATGAGAAAGTCATCAGTTCTCACTAGAGAACTTCTTCATAAAAATTTGTAGCAAGAGGAATATAGAGTCATTAAAGACAAAACCATTAACACCGAAGAGGCTAAGAGACTAGCCCTTTTATTTGTCTACTATTAACTAATAGAAATAACTGTTACCAGCTGTCAGTTAGTGACAAAGATTAGATTGGTCCTCAACGAACCTAGTTCTCTTAGCCACTATTTCACTGTGCATTTGACCCCCAGAAGCTGCCTGTTCAAAAGCAGATTTCTGCCTCCTACACCTGAAGAGTCTGGTCTAGTATGTAGGGCCCATGTTCCAATTAGTCTTAAGAGGCACAGGTTCTAGGGCCTAGTCAATATTAGGGGCCTATGAAAAAAAATTTTTTTTAATCAGAAGAAAAATATATGAACTTTCAAATCAAACAAAAAGTTTAAAATACATAGTATTCAGGATGGGGAACACATGTATACCTGTGGCGGACTCATTTTGATATTTGGCAAAACTAATACAATTATGTAAAATTTAAAAATAAAATAAGCCAGTCCAGGTTCGATGCACGATACTGGATGCTTGGGGCTGGTGCACTGGGACGACCCAGAGGGATGGAATGGGGAGGGAGGAGGGAGGGGGGTTCGGGATGGGGAACACATGTATACCTGTGGCGGATTCATTTTGATATTTGGCAAAATTAATACAGTTATGTAAAGTCTAAAAATAAAATAAAATTTAAAAAAAATGATTAGATTTCAATAGGGCTTTAGAGATTATTTTATCTAACTCCATATTGTATGTGAAAAAAGAAAGCCATTGAAAATAGTCAAACTCCATCTTGTTTTCCTCAGCTTTTTTTAAAGTAAAACTGACAAATAAAATTGCTTATTTTAAAGCATAAAAAAAAATATGTAGTATTCATATGCTTTTACCTATACTAACACATAAGTGAAGTGTAATTTTTAATATTTTCCTATGGAGAAAGGAGCCCATGATGGGAAAAGTGCCTATAGTGCACAAAAGTCATAAAGTGGCCCTGTCAGTAAGTCTGAGTGGGACATACTTAAGACCCTCTGAACTGAATTTGAACAAAGTGCCCCTTAGGACCACATTTGAGAAACTGCACTAGAATCTTCTGCATCAGTCCTGACTCAAATAGATTTACTGAAGAATTATTATTTTATTTTCCAGGGGAGAATCAATTTATTAAGAACACTGAATCTTATCTTGATCACATTTAGAAATACAAATATTAAATCCCATAAAAAGACCAGTCCAAAGAAAGTGACAGGTAGCTTCATCTGTAAATAGAGATATTAAAATTAAAAATAACATTTAACTCAATTTAAAGATTAAAAATAATTAAATTAAACCAAATGTTTCCATTATTATTAAGTAGGATTTAGTGCAGCCAAAAAATTCTTGTATAGTACAGGAGAGATTATTAATATAATTCATCACATTAGTAGGAAAGATGATAAAAAGATCATATAATTATCCCAATAGATGATAAAAGGAAATGCTAAAATTCTGCATCTATTTTTAATTAAAACACTACAAATTATGTTTGAGTATTTCTTTCTAAGCATGACCAAGAATACACATTTAAAATCTGGAACTAACATTATGCTTAGTGGAAAAACTTTATGTTTATTGTCATTTCTTTCAAAAATAGGAATAAGAATATATTCTGTACCAACTCTTATTTAATAACAGACCAGAAACTACTGAGCCATAGCTTTTAAAAGAGGAAAATAAGATATAAATATATGAAAGTAAAATATATACATTTAGAAAAAGTTTTCTGCAAATAAAATTAGTATATACCTAAATACAAGAAAATAAAAAAATTAACCAAGGTAATACAATTATAAAATAAAAAGAATCTTTATAAACAGTTAAATATTATAATATACATTGAAACTAGCAGTTTAGAGGCAGAAATACTGGAAGCTAGTGGGTTTTTTCCTCACACATTTGAAATTCATGGTGCATTTGTATGATGTACTTTGAACTAGATTCTGAAGCCAAGATAGAGCTCATGCATGGGTATCTCCAAATTAATAGCACACAACTCACTATCTGTACATATTCTTTGTGGGAGAGAGGTGACATTAGCTCTTGAGCGCTCACTCAATCACATAGAAACACACATGCGTGCATACATATAAAACATACACACCCACTCACAAATACACATGTAAACACTCACAAACATTCATACACACAATACACATATACACTCAAATATGTTTGCACATACACATGGGCTTCCCTGGTGGCTTAGATGGTAAAGGATCCACCTGCAATGAGGGAGACCCAGGTTTGATCCCTGGGTTGAGAAGACCCTGTGGAGAAAGGAATGGCTACCCACTCCAGTATTCTTGCCTGGAGAATCCCCATGGACAGAGGAGCCTATGAAGCTACAGTGCATGGGGTCACAAAGAGTCGGACACAACTGTGCAACTTTCATTTTCACTTTGACACACATAAAGATACACACACACACATACACAAACATATATGCCTGTCTTCTTTCAGAAGAATATCTGGCAAATGTTCAAAAGGATTAAAATCAGTATTTTCATAAAAGAAAAGTAGAGGGTGATAGAAGCAGGGTTCTTCCCCTGATAGTCTGGCTATGGAGCTCATGTTATTAACTACACCATTTTTGGGGTCACCAATGCAATTTAAGAGTGAGAATATCTGCCTTAAAGAGGTTTATTGAGGATTACAAGTGATAATACACATAAAATGATGAACATAATGCCTAGCACATAGTACACCCTTATTGAATATTAGAAATTATTATTTTATTAATAATTTTCTCCCACAAAATGTCATTATTAGAAATTCAAGTGACAATTCCAAGGTAGTCTACAGTCTTCACTACTTCAAATCTTAAGGAGTTAGAGACCTATCAAAAGGAGAAACTCAACTTAATGGCGGATCAAGTATTTTATGCCTAGAAATGCTTTTTCCACTATGACATGTCACAATTTTCAGGGGAAAATGTGTTTTGTCCACAGTCTTTTAGGCTGAGTTATAGAGAAAGAAACTTCTAACATGGTAGTAAATTCAATAAGCGAAAATGTGGAAGAGTGATTCTCCAAAGGATATCTCTTCAAATAGTAAGGAAAAAAATTGATAAAGTTGTTATTCAAGTGTTGAGGTTGAAGAAACAGCAGTCAATTCAAAATCAATATTATCAAAAAGAATAAGATAGATTTGGTGTAGTGAAAAAACTTCTAAACTTTGAATCATAAGATTTGAGTTTATTGTAGAACAATTCACAAATCTTTTCACTTGAGAGTATCAATTTTCTTAAGTATAAAATAAATAATTCTTATTTAATAGGGTTGTTATGGGTCACAAATGATATAATGTAGGTAAAATAATCTTAAATTGTAAAAGCTCTTCAATGTAAGAAATTACCATCCATTTATATATTTTGATAATTAGACATTTATTGCCTATTTTCTCATTGCATATTGATGACATATGTCTTAACAACTTGCCTAGAATCTAGTAAAAATAATATTTGTCAAATGAACAAATAAATATAAAAAGGAAAATAAATTTTAAAAGTGGATGTTGACTTGCATCTGCAGGAAATAAAAACTTCTACAAAATAAGTAGATTTGTGGATGAATAGATGAATAAATAGGTATTTTTATTACATGTATGCTTATTTTCCTGCCTTTGTTTTATATTTTTCTCCAATGTACCCAGCCTAACACTTTGGCCTAACTCAACTGTTGATTATCAGGTTTATTCAATGTGGAATTATTTCTTACCCCAAGTGCAGGCATATTAGCCTAATAGGAAATTGTGGGCTCTGTTTATTACCTTGGCCTGCTCATTAATGAGACTCATGTGGCTTTCAGTGTGTAATTATCTACCTTAAGGGAGTGAGGTGGTTTCCTGCCTAGAAGTCAATCTGGCTACCAGAAAGAAGAGTGGCCTTGTTTTACCCAGCAGTTCAATTCTACTTGGAGATAATATAAATGACCTAATATCATGTTCATAATTCTTAGTGTATTTATCAACATTAACTGATTTATATTTCACAGAGTTGTTTGCTGATTGAGTACCCAGTCACTAATATGATTTTTAAAAAGGTGCTTTTTGACAATAAGCTGGGAAGTTAGAAGACTGCCCTGGAATTAGAACCTGGGTAAGGACTAGTGTAAACTCTCCTTGATGCTTTGTTATTTAAGGGAAGCATAAAACAATTATAGGTAATTTTTGAATTGTAATAAAGCTCTGTTCTGCAAGTGTGATTTCTAGTTATTTTTAAGGAACCTAGTATTCACTTTCCTGGGAAATCTACTTAAAATGCTGTTTAGGTGCTCAGGCTCACCAAAGCACACTTACTGTTTAATGGGGTGGAAGAACAGTTTCCACCAGTAATACACCTATTTCATACAAACTAATTTCAACTATTTTATGGAAAAATATTTTCCAGTTTTCAACCTTGATGTTTGAATATATGGTACTGAGAAAAGAAGACTATTCCATACCCTTTAACTCCCATTCAGAGAGCAGGATTAGAGTCTCTTCTGGTCCCTGGAGAGCAATAGCAGCTCTAGTTATGATGTCAAATACTCTTGGGCACAGGTTGGCAAACTATGTAAAAGGCCAGATAATAAATATCTTGGCTTTGCGAGCCAAGAGGCAAAATTGAGGTTACTATGTAGGTACTCGTAAATGAGACAAAACAAACTTCCACATTTTTATCAGCAAATATTAAAGTGTAAATAAAAATATAGTAATAATGATTGCATATTTTTTTCACTAAAGTAATTCACATCTACTAATGAAAAGAATGGAATTCAATTTTAGAATACTATTTTGCTTAATTTTCAGTTCAGTTAGTATGAGAAGCCCCAGGGGTTCAGCTGTAAAGAATTAGCCTGCAATGCAGGAGATGCAGGGGACTTGAGTTCGATCCCTAGGTTGGGAAGATTCCCTGGAGGAGGAAACGGCAACCCGCTCCAACCCAACCCAGTCTTGCTGGGAAAATCCCATGGACAGAGGAGCCTGGCAGGCTACAGTCCATGGGGCTGCAGAGTCAGACACAACTGAGTGACTGAACACACACAAAATCAATTGCAAATATTCATCTGTTAAAGCTGATCTTTGAGGAGATTTTATGTATTTCATCCTAAAAAAATCTTTCATACAGATTTGTTTTTGTTGTTGTTTAGTTGCTAGGTCATGTCCAACTCTTGAGACCCCATGGACGGTAGCCCACCAGGCTCTTCAGTCCGTGGGATTTCCCAGGGAAGAATACTGGAGTGGGTTGCCATTTCCTTCTCCAGGGGATCTTTCCAACCCAGGGATTAAACCCACATCTCCTATGTTGGCAGGCAGATTCTTTACTACTGAGCCACAAGGGAATCCCTTTAGGTTTTGCTAAACATTGATAGCAATCCATAAGTTATGATCTTAAACACATTTTTCACTTACAATTCATCTATAGAAATCTAGAATATAGATAGATTGTTCTCTTGACGTTTGCCATTTACCGTGTCATTGATGTGCAGATTAACCACTTCGATAGAAAGATAAGTGGAAGTTCCTCAGTTGTACAGTTAAATGGATTTTGAAATATAGAAATTTTTTTGGCACTTGCACTGAGGTCTAAAAAATGCTACTGAAACTACAGTTGCGTTCATCAAATAGAGACACTAAAATATTTTTTGGAAATGCATACCTCACACCTTGCTTTAACTTTTGATATTGTAAATAGTGTATAAAGTAGCTTGATTTACCTGTAATCCAAAAGCATTAGTGTCCTCAAATTAATTTTACCATACTATATATTTCTCATGTCAAAGCACTGCTGGCTTTGTAATTCTAAGTTGTTCAGTAATAAACATTACCAACTCTTCAGCAATGGCTAATTCCAAAGTAATTCAGTATTCATTAATAGTAGTTGAGAGTGGTTCTTCTTACTCAGAAAAATTACAATTTCAACCCTGATCCAAAAAATGATTTTATATATATATATATATATACACATCACAGTAAAACTTTACCACTGCTAAGACATGGAAGCTATTACGTTCACACAGATGTGTTAGTGCAGAACTAAATGTACAAAACACCTGGTAAATATTTAGGAGTGCAATTTCTGGGTTGTGTAGGAAGTCTATGTTTAATTTACAAGAAATTGCCAAATTGCTTTCTAAAGTGACTGTACTGCTTTCCTTCTTCATTAGAAATGTATGGGCATTTCTATTGTTCCACATCCTAGTCAGCATTTGTTACTGTCAATTTTTTGGATTTTAGTGATTTTAATAGGTGTGTAGTGGTATCTCAATGTGATTTTGATTTGTATGTATCTAATGACAGATGCGTGAACCATGAAACTTCCTGATGTTCAAGCTGGTTTTTTAGAAAAGGCAGAGGAACCAGAGATCAAATCGCCAACTTCTGCTGGATCATCACAAAAGCAAGAGAGTTCCAGAAAAACACCTTTTTCTGCTTTATTGATTATACCAAGCCTTTGACTGTGTGGATCACAATAAACTGTGGAAAATTCTGAAAAAGATGGGAATACCAGACCACCTGACCTGTCTCTTGAGAAAACTATATGCAGGTCAGGAAGCAACAGTTAGAACTGGACACAGAACAACAGACTGGTTCCAAATAGGAAAAGGAGTACGTCAAGGCTGTATATTGTCACTCTGCTTATTTAACTTATATGCAGAGTACATCATGAGAAATACCGGGGTGAATGAAGCACAAGCTGGAATCAAGATTGCCAGGAGAAATATCAATAACCTCAGATATGCAGATGACACCACCCTTATGGCTGAAAGTGAAGAGGAACTAAAAAGCCTCTTGATGAAAGTGAAAGAGGAGAGTGAAAAAGTTGGCTTAAAGCTCAACATTCAGAAAATGAAGATCATGGTATCTAATCCCATCGCTTCATGGGAGATAGATGGAGAAACAGTGAAAACAGTGTCAGACTTTATTTTTTTGGGCTCCAAAATCACTGCAGATGGTGACTGCAATCATGAAATTAAAAGACGCTTGCTTCTTGGAAGAAAAGTTATGACCAACCTAGACAGCATATTAAAAAACAGAGATGTTACTCTGCTGACAAAAGTCGATCAGAAAACAAAGCTATGGTTTTTCCAGTGGTCATGTATGGATGTGAGAGTTGGACTGTGAAGAAAGCTGAGCACCAAAGAACTGATGCTTTTGAACTGTGGTGTTGGAGAAGACCCTTGAGAGTCCCTTGGACTGCAAGGAGATCCGTCCTGGGTGTTCTTTGGAAGGAATGATGCTAAAGCTGAAACTCCAGTACTTTGGCCACATCATGCGAAGAGTTGACTTATTGGAAAAGACCCTGATTCTGGGAGGGACTGGGGCAGGAGGAGAAGGGGACGACAGAGGATGAGATGGCTGGATGGCATCACTGACTCAATGGATGTGAGTTTGAGTGAACTCCGGGAGTTGGTGATGGACAAGGAAGCCTGGCGTGCTGCAGTCCATGGGGTTGCAGAGTCGGACATGACTGAGCGACTGAACTGAACTGAACTGAATGACAGATGATATTGAGCATCTTTTCATTTGCTTCTTTGTCATCCATATATTTTTTCAGTAAAGTGTTTGTTCATATAACTTGTCATTTTAAAATTAGTTTTTATTGTTCAATTTTAAAATGTTTTATTACTGAAATTTAAGAGTTTTATATATTCTTGATGTAAGTCATTTATCAAGTATATCATTTGCAAATAGTTTCTCTCAGTCCCTGATTTGTTTTTTCATTATCTTATCAGTCTTTCACTTATAAAGTCCAAGACTTTTAAAAATTAAATCAATTATTTCTCTTTCATGAATTTTACTTTGGGTATTGTTTCTAAAACTCTATAGCCAAACTCGAGGTCATAGAGATTTACTCCTATGTCTACTTTTGGAAATTTTATATTTTTTATTTTAATATAGGTCTACGGTCTATTTTCGGAGAAGGCAATGGCATCCCACTCCAGTACTCTTGCCTGGAAAATCCCATGGGCGGAGGAGCCTGGTAGGCTGCAGTCCATGGAGTCGCTGAGGGTCGGACACGACTGAGCGACTTCACTTTCACTTTTCGCTTTCATGCATTGGAGAAGGAAATGGCAACCCACTCCAGTGTTCTTGCCTGGAGAATCCCAGGGACGGGGGAGCCTGGCGGGCTGCTGTCTATGGGGTCGCACAGAGTCAGACACAACTGAAGCGACTTAGCAGCAGCAGCAGCAGCAGCAGCAGCATGATCTAACTTGAACGAACTTTTAAGTTTGTGTCTATGTTTATTGTTTCTGCATATTCACATCCAATTTTCCCAGCAACATTTGTTGAAACACTATCCTGTATTCACTGAATTACATTTTACCCTTTGCCAAGATTCATTTGACTATATTTTTGTGGGCTCTTTATTCTATTCTGTTGATTTTTGTGTCTATCCTTGTGCCAATACCACACTGCTTTCTTTAATATATCCCTGGATTGGGAAGTGGGAAGATCCCTAGGAGAAGGAAGTAGCAACCCACTCCAGTATTCTTGCCTGGAAAATCCCATGGACAGAGAAGCCTGGCAGGCTGCAGTAGATAGGGTCAGAAAGAGTTGGACACGACTTAATGATTAAACAGCAGCAGCAGCAGCCTTGGAATAAGTCTTGAAATCAGGTTAATGTGAATATTCCAATTTTGTTCTTTTCCAGAAATGTCTTGGTTGTTTTAGATCTTTGCTTTTTTGTATGAATTTTAGAATCAGCTTATTGAACAATAAACTGTGAAAAATTCTGAAAAAGAGGGGAATACCAGACCACCTGATCTGCCTCTTGAGAAACCTATATGCAGGTCAGGAAGCAACAGTTAGAACTGGACATGGAACAACAGACTTGTTCCAAATAGGAAAAGGAGTATGTCAAGGCTGTATATTGTCACCCTGCTTATTTAACTTATATGCAGAGTACATCATGAGAAACACTGGGCTGGAAGAAGCACAAGCGGGAATCAAGATTGCCGGGAGAAATATCAATAACCTCAGATATGCAGATGACACCACCCTTAAGGCAGAAAGTGAAGAGGAACTAAAAAGCCTCTTGATGAAAGTGAAAGAGGAGAGTGAAAAAGTTGGCTTAAAGCTCAACATTCAGAAAATGAAGATCATGGCATCTGGTCCCATCACTTCATGGGAAATAGATGAGGAAACAGTGTCAGACTGTATTTCTTTGGGCTCCAAAATCACTGCAGATGGTGACTGCAGCCATGAAATTAAAAGACACTTATTCCTTGGAAGGAAAGTTATGACCAACCTAGATAGCATATTCAAAAGCAGAGACATTACTTTGCCAACAAAGGTCCGTCTAGTCAAGGCTATGGTTTTTCCAGTGGTCATGTATGGATGTTAGAGTTGGACTGTGAAGAAAGTGGAGCACCAAAGAATTGATGCTTTTGAACTGTGGTGTTGGAGAAGACTCTTGAGAGTCCCTTGGACTGCAAGGAGATCCAACCAGTCCATTCTGAAGGAGATCAACCCTGGGATTTCTTTGTGCGGAATGATGCTAAAGCTGAAACTCCAGTACTTTGGCCACCTCATGCGAAGAGTTGACTCATTGGAAAAGACTCTGATGCTGGGAGGGATTGGGGGCAAGAGGAGAAGGGGACGACAGAGGATGAGATGGCTGGATGGCATCACTGACTCAATGGACGTGAGTCTGAGTGAACTCCGGGAGTTGGTGATGGACAGGGAGGTCTGGCGTGCTACGATTCATGGGGTTCAAAGAGTTGGACATGACTGAACAACTGAACTGAACTGAACTGATTGATATCAACAAAAAAGCTTGTTAGGATTTTGACCGGGATTACTTTGAATCAGTAGATAAAGTTTGGGAGAACTGACATCTTAAACCTTCTAATCTGTGCACATTCTATCTCTCGCCATTTGTTATGGTATTCTATGGTTTCTTTTATCAGTGGTTTGTAGTTTTCCATATAGTAGATGTATACCTAAGTATCTTGGGTGGTGCTACTTTAAGTGATTTTCAGTTTTTAAATTTTAGATTCTAATTGTTCCCTGCTAGCACATGAAGAAAATTGACCTTTCATGTTGATCTTTATTCTGTGAACTAGCTAAATTCATTTATTAGCTTCAGAAAATTTTTGTAGCTTCTATGAGATTTTCTATGTAAACAATAATATCATCTGTGAATAAGGACCATTTTATTCCTTCCTTTACAGTTTGCTTGCCTTTTATTTCTTTTTATGCATTTTAATCTTTTTAGGACTTCCAGTATATTGATGCCTTGTTTATTAATTTCTTATTTACTGATCCAACTCAATAACAAAATAACCTATACTCTATTATGTCTTGACAGTACAACATAAGTCCACTTCTCTTCTGTTTTAACATAATGCATATATACTGATAATTAAAAAAAATATTAAAAGTCCTAGGGTGGAGATATGTGTGGCACTTGAAACACTGTGGATTTATAGCTGCATCACTGTGGTTGGTAGTGTCCTGAATAGCAGTCTGAAGCAGTGAGAGCCACATGTAGTCTCTAGCAACTACTCAGATCTCCTGTTGTAGCCCAAACAGTCTTAGATAATCTGAGATAAATGAGTATGGCATTATTCCAAGAAAACTATTTATGGACACTAAAATATGGATTTCATACAGTTTTAACATATCATGTTAATTTTTTTCAAACAATTTAAAAATGTACACACCACTCAGTTCACAGACCATATTATAACAGGTGGCTGATCAGATTCTACCCATAGGCTGAGGTTTGTCATTTCCTGATCTTTGTGCTATGTAAAGTCTAGAAATAATGGAGGGAAGGAATAAATGTTTCACAAAAAGACAGTGCCAGGCTACTAACCTGCCATACATTCTTCTGAGAGAGGGCAAGTCTGTGTATACTTGTGTGTGTGTGTGTGTGTGTGTGTGTGTGTGTGTATAGATAGGTGAGTGTACTGTGTTACATATTTAAGTGTGGTCAAATGTATGCATATGTATTTATGTGTATATCTAGGTGTGTGTGTTAATATGTATATATTTGTGAGTGTGTATATGTGTCTTTTATGCACGTTTGTGTGTTTGTTTGCATTGAGTAGAAACTCAGGAACAAATACTGCCTTTTTCCCACAAGATGTATGAACAAATGTGTGTTGAAAATTTGGGAATGCCTTATATTAGCCATATCTTGAGTTCAGAATCTAGTTCAAAATTATACTTTGTTATCCTAACAGAGTCTAGATATGTCTCTTTTAATAGCATTATTCTTTTGGCCAGTTGGCCGGAAACTGTACCATCACAGAACTATTCAGACAGTTTTGTCACATTTAGTGCCAATGTTTAAATGCCTCCAAGGCATATTTCTATTTACTTACTCCTAATATTTAAAGTATTTTATTAAAAGCTATTTCTTTTTGTGTATAGTGTCAGAAAGTGTTCTAATTTCATACTTTTGCATGTGCCAGAATACTGGGGCGGGAAGCCATTCCTTTCTCTGGGAGATCCTCCCAACCCAGGGATCGAACCCAGGTCTCCCACATTGCAGGCAGATTCTTTACCAGCTGAGACACCAGGGAAGCCCCAATCTTTAAAATCTTTTATTAAAAGCTATTGCTTTTAGTGTGTAATGTCAGAAAGTGTTCTAATTTCAAACTTTTACATGTAGTTGACCAATTTCTCAAGCACCACTTGTTGAAGAGACTATTTTTTCTCATCTGTTTATTTTTGCCTCCTTCGTCAAAGATAAGGTGTCCATAGGTGCATGGGTTTATCTTCAGGCTTTCTATTTTGTTCCATTGATCTATATTTCTGTTTTTGTGACAGTACCATACTGTCCTGATGACTGTAACTTTGTAGTATAGTATGAAGTCAGGAAGGATGATTCCTCCAGTTCCATTCTTCTTTCTCAAGATTGCTTTGGCTATTCAGGATCTTTTGTGTTTCCATACAAATTGTGACATTATTTGTTCTAGTTCTGTGAAAAATATTTTTGGTAGTTTGATAGGAATTACATTCAATCTATAGATTGCTTTGGGTACTATAGTCATTTTCACTATACCGATTTGTCTAACTCAAGAATATGGTATATCTCTCCATCTGTTTATGTTATCTTTGATTTCTTTCATCAGTGTCTTACAGTTTTATACATACAGGTTTTTTGCCTCTTTAGGTAAATTTATTCCTAAATATTTTATTCTGTTTGTTGCAATGGTGTGAATGGAATTGTTTCCTTATTTTCTCTTTCTGATTTTTCACTATTAGCATATAGGAACGCAAGGGATTTTTGTGTATTAATTTTATATCCTTCAAATTTACTATATTCATTGATTAGCTGTAGCAATTTTCTGGTGGTATCTTTAGAGTTTTCTATGTAGAGAATCATGTCATCTGCAAACAGTGAGAGTTTTACTTCTTTTCCAATATGGATTCCTTTTATTTCTTTTTCTTCTCTGATTGCTGTGGCTAGGACTTCCAAAACTATGATTTGGGAGAATGGCATTGAAACATGTATATTATCATATGTGAAATGAATCACCAGTCCAGGTTTGATGAATGATACAGGATGCTCAGGGCTGGTGCACTGGGATGACCCAGAGGGATGGTATGGGGAGGGAGGTGGGAGGGGGGTTCAGGATTGGGAACATGTACACCCGTGGCAGATTCATATCAATGTATGGCTAAACCAATACAATATTGTAAAGTAATTAGCCCCCAATTAAAATAAATAAATTTATATTTTAAAAAAATGGAAAAAAATAAAAAATAAAAAGCAGGAAAAAAAAGAACTATGTTGAATAATAGTGGTTAAGAGTGAGCATGGTTGTCTTGTTCCTGATTTTAGAGGAAATGCTTTCAGTTTTTCACTATTGATGATAATGTTTGAAGTGGGTTTGTCATATGTGGCCTTTATTATGTTCAGGTATTTCCTTATAGGCCTACTTTCTGGAGAGTTTTTATCATAAATGGGTGTTGAATTTTGGGTCAAAGGCTTTATCTGAATCTACTGAAATGATCATATGGTTTTTATCTTTCAATTTGTTAATATGGTGTATCACATTGATTAATTTGCATTTATTGAAGAATTCTTGCATCCCTGCAATAAAACCCACTTGATCATGGTATATAGTCTGTTTAATGTGTTGTTGGATTCTGTTTGCTAGGATTTTGTTGAGGATTTTTGCATCCATGTTCATCAGTGATAGTGGCCTGCAATTTTCTTTTTTGTGGCATCTTAGTCTGGTTTTGGTATCAGGGTGATGGTGGCCTTGAAAACGAATTAAAGACCTAAATGTAAGATGTTCAGTTCAGTCACTCAGTTGTGTCTGACTCTTTGCGACCCTGTGAACCACAGCACATCAGGCCTCCCTGTCTATCACCAACTCTCGGAGTTCACACAAACCCATGTCCATTGAGTCGGTGATGCCATCCAACCATCTTATCCTCCGAGAAACTATTAAACTCTTAGAGGAAAACATAGGTAGAACACTGTCTAACATAAATCACAGCAAGATCCTCTATGACCCACCTCCTAGAGTAATGGAAGTTAAAACAAAAATTAACAAATGGGACCTAATTAAACTTAAAAGCTTTTGCACAATGAAGGATAAGCAAGGTGAAAAGACAACCCTCAGAATGAAAGAAAATAATAACAAAAAAACAGTTAAAAAAGAATTAAGCTCCAGAATATTCAAGCAGCTCATGCAGCTGAATACCAGAAAAACAAGCAATCCAATCAAAAGGTGGGCAGAAGACTTAAACAAACATTTCTCCATAGAAGACATACAGATAGCTAATAAACACATGAAAAGATGCTCAACATCACTCACTATTAGAGAAATGCAAATCAAAACCACAATGAAGTATCATCCCACACTTGTCAGAATGGCCATCATCAAAAAATTTACAAATGCTAAATTTTGGAGAGGGTATGGAGAAAAGGGAGCCCTCTTACACAGTTGCTGGGAATGAAAATTCATACAACCACTATGGAGAACAGTACTGAGATTCCTTAAAAAAACTAGAAATAAAACCACCATGCTGCTGTTTAGTCTCTTCAGTTGTGTCTGACTATGTGACCCTATGGACTGTAGGCCATCAGGCTTGTCTGTCCATGGAATTCTCTAGGCAATAGTACTGGAGTGGGTTGCCATGCTCTCCTCCAGAGGATCTTCCCAACCTAGGGATCGAACCCAGGCCTCCTGCATTGCAAGCATATTCTGGGCTATCAGGGAATCACCCAAACTACCATAAAACCCAGCAATCCCACTACTGGGCATATACTCTGAGGAAACCAGATTTGAAAAAGGCACACGTACCTCAATGTTCATTGCAGCCACCTAGATGTCCACTGGAGATGAATGAATAAGGAAGTTGTGGTACATATATACAACGGAATATTACTCAGCTATAAAAGGGAACATATTTGAGTCAGTTCTAATGAGGTGGATAAACATAGAGCCTATTATACAGAGTGAAGTAAGTCAGAAAGAGAAAGACAAGTATGGTATAACAATGCTTGTATATGGAAACAAGAAAGGTGGTACAGATGATCCTAAGTGCAGGGCAGCAAAGCAGACACAGACATAAAGAACAGACTTTTGGAGTCAGTGGGAGAAGGAGAGGGTAGGATGATTTGAGAGAATAGGACTGAAACATATGCATTACCATATGTAAATTAGATAGTCAGTGGGAGCTTGATAAATGATGCAGGCCACCCAAAGGCAGGGCTCTGTGATGGCCTGGAGGGATGGGGTGGGGAGTGAGGTGAGAGGGGATTCAGGAGGGAGAGGACATATGTATGCCTATGGCCAATTCATGTTGAGGTATGGCAAAAACCATCACAATATTGTAAAGTAATTATCCTGCAATTAAAGTTTAAAAAAGAAGGAATAAAAAATCCATTACTCTTCCTGGAAGTTTATGTGATTTAGTTTTGTCTTCTAGTTTCAATTTGGTTTTCTCTTTCAAATATGTTATTTAATTTTCTAAGTGTTTGGAGGCACTATGGATAAAGGGGGAAAACACCAAGTGTAAGAAGCTTTTTCTCATTCTGTATGACTGTATGCGGGGGTGGGGGGTGGGTAGGGTGGACAGGTCAGCACACATTTTGTTGCCAATTCCATATGTGAAATTCATGGGATACTCAGAAAATAGTGTATGCCTCAATCTACTCAGCTGGAAAGTTGGATTTTAAAAAATGGCGTGCAGAGAGAATATGGAAGGTATGGTGCCTGGCAATTGAAGTGGACTGTAGGAGATTCCCAACACATTACTTCTCTCAAATGATGAGCACTCCAAGTAATATAACAAGGAGAGAAAGGTTATTATCAAACACTGCCTTAGTCAACAAGAGGGTTTCCTGCTGTCTGTGGACACAGAGGGATGAGAAAACACGAAGTCGCAGTGAGTACTGTTTGCTCCAAGATATTTAGAAGTAATTTTATCATAAAATTTATTTCTCTTCTATAAGCTGCCAAAAACACTGAAAAGGAAACTAAGCTCTGGGCAAAGGGACAGTCCCTGAATCCGCCGTGTATAAATCTGTCTTCTAATGATTCACTTTTCATTAATTCAATATCTAATTATTTCTGTCTGTGGGCTAGCTTTTTCGGGGGAAACTTTTTGATTTGTTTATATAAATATTTTACTCTTCTATTTTTACGAAATACTCTGATTTTCACCCTGTTTTGAAATTATAGCATTTTTCATTTTCTGTATTTCTAGCAATACATAACAAAAGAGGAAATCAACTTGATAAATAATTGTAATCTTTAATCTTTCACAAGTGTTTTGCCTAGCTCAGAGGACAGATATGTACCCATAATTAAACATTAAAGTAGCTGCTTTTTCACAAACATATGTATGAGCCTGTGCTCCCCAAAGATAGGGAAAGTCAGTGTTACATAAGTTAAAACAAGAGTTAAAACATAAATCATTATTTGCAACTCTAAATAAATATAGAGGACACTGAACATTAAATTTTATATGGGAAAGATGGAAAATATAAATATTCTGCATTTATGATGTTACTGAGCTTTTTTATCTGTTACCATTATGCTGGCCTTTTATATGGATATTGTTAGTATTATTTAATGCAGATTCAATGGATTTTGAGGTTTGGGGAGAATGTGGAAAGATCAAAATATTAAGTGAATAACATACTAGAAATGACTTTTTTTTTTTTCTTGGAAGATGGAGTTTCTCAAAAGCAAGTCAGCTGTTTAGAAAACATTTGTTTTCTTTCTTTATTGAAGTATGATTGGCATACAACATTATAGTAGTTTCTGATGTAAAACATAATTCAACATTTGTATATGTTGCAAAATGATCACACAATAAGCCTAGTTCACCATCTGTCACCACATGGAGTTACAAATTTTTTTCTTGTGGATGAGGACTTTTAAGATTTATTTTCTTAGCAACTTGCAAATTTGCAATATAATATATATTGACTATGGTCACCATACCTTATGTTACATCCTAATGCTTTATTTATTTTATAGCTGTAAGGTTTTTCCTTTTAATTCCCTTCACTTATTTTATCCCACCACTACCCCACCACCCCCACCCCCACCAATCTCCCACCTCTTCAGCAACCACCAATCTTTTCTCTGTATCAATGAGCTTAGTCTGGTTTAGTCAGTTTTGTTTATTAGATTCCGCATATTAGTGAAATCATATAGTATTTGTCTTTCTCAGTTTGACTTATTTCACCTAAGATAATACCCTAAAGGTCCATCCATACTGTGACAAATGGCAGGAGTTCCTTCTATGGCTGAGTAGTATTTCACTGTTTGTACATATATATATATATATATATATATATACACACACACAGCTTCTTTATCCATTCAGCTCTTGATGGGTGCTTAGGTTGCTTCCATATTTTGGCTATTGTAAATAATGCTGGAATCAATATAAAATGCATATGCCTTTCCGACTTAGTGCTTTTACTTCTGATAAATACCCAGACGTAGAATTGCTGGGTCATACCATAACTCTACTTTCAATTTTAAGTCTTCTTGAGAAACCTCAATACTGTTTTCCATAGTGATGGCACCAGTTTACACTCTAAACAACAGTGCTCTAAGGTTAACCTCTCTCTACACCCTAGCCAACACTTATTTCCTGTTCGTAGCCATTTTGAGCAGGTGTGAGGAGATATCTCATTGTGGTTTTGATATGCATTTCTCTGATGATTAGTGAGCCTGAGAATCTTTCAGTGTGTATTTTGGCCATCTGTATGTCTTCTTTTAAAAGATGTTTATTCAGATATTCTGACTATTTTTAAAATTGGGTTATTTATTTCTTGATGTTGAGTTGGGTGAGTTCTTTATACATTGTGGATATTATCCTTTGATTGGATATGATTTGCAAATATCTTTTCTCACTCAGTAGATTGCCTTTTTATTCTGTTAATGGTTTCCTTCATTATCCAGAAGTTTTTAGTTTGATGTAGTCCCACTCTTTTTTCTTTGGAGTCGGATTAAAAAAAAAATGTCGCCAAAGCAATGTCATGGAGTTTACTGGGGGTTTTCCGGTTTCAGGCCTTACAGTCAATTCTTCAATGTATTTTGAGTTGATTTTTATGTTGGTTTAAGATAGTGGGCTAGTTTTATTCTTTTGTATGTAGTAGTCCAGTTTTCTCAACATATCTATTGAAGGAACTGTCTTTTGCCCAGTGTATATCGTTGCCTACTTTGTCATAAATTAATCGACCATATATGCTTGGGTTTATTTCTGGGCTGTCTATTCTGTTCCATTGATCTATGTGTCTGTTTTTATGCTGATGCATCTGTTTTGATTACTCTAGCTTTGTAATATAGTTTGAAATCATGCAGTGTGATGTCTTCAGATTGTTTTTCTTTCTCAGAATTGCTTTGGCTTTTGGGGTCTTATGTGCTTCCACACACATTTTAGGATTGTTTGTTCTGCTTCTGAGGAAAATGTCCTGGAATTTTGACAGAGATTGTATTGAATCTATAGATGCTTTGGGTAACATGGACATTGTTCTATTAATACTTCCAATATATAAGTGTGGAATATCATTCCATTTTTTGGTGTGTTTTCAGTTTCTTTCATCAATGTCATAGCTTTTAGTATATAAATCTTTCTTCTTCTTGATGAAATTTATTCCTAGGTTTTTAAATTCTTTTTGACACAATTTTAAATGGGATTGTTTTCTTAATTTTTTTTTTCTGATAGTTCACTGTTAGTGTATAGAAATGCTCCAGATTTTTGAATATGCACTTTGTATATTCTGCAACTTTTTTGCTTTATTAGTTTTAACAGCTTTGGGGGGAAATTACAGATAAGCAAGGGAAAAAGTCTGGAATGATCTGCCTTATAATGAATTAGAGTTGGGACATCAGTGTAAACTCATTTGCTCTTTTGAGTGAACTGTAGATGACTTACCCTACCCATTCCTAGATTGGACCTTTGTAATTAGCTACTATTTCAGAAATGTGCATGATCTGTGACTCCATCTCTGTATTTATCTCTCTATCTCAATCTGATTTGAAAAATAATTAGAGAGTACAACAAAAATTAAATCAATATATAAATATTTATGCTTGATCTGAGCTAAACCTAATTATGAGTTTTCTTTCTGTTTACAGATATGGGCATTTTCTCTTAAACTGTTAGATTTTATCATCTGTATGACATACATCTTTTCATTTCTATAATATGAAAACATCCATATGGATATTCATCATTGCTTTTCAGGTGTCAAAATTTGTTGATAAATATATAGTTTATAAGAATCATATAAGTGGCAAGTAAACAACTGTGACTATTAAACTAACATGAAATTTAGATAAAAGTATACATGTGGTCTATTACATAAAGACCTAATGGTTCAGGTTCAAATTAGAATTGAACTAGTTCTGTTGGTGGAGTCATTTTACCTGGCTATGCCTATAAAGCAATAAAAAAAGCAAAAATTCACTGAAAATTACAAATTACATTTGTTATTTGATAAATCAGTCCATATCCTTTGTATTGAAATTATCTTTTCCTCCTACACATGATTGTGTCCCGTTTCACATGTTCAGGGAGAATGGATTTTCATCACATAGAATAGTTTAATTTGGTCAATTGTGTTACTTTCTCTATACCCTCTGTTTGAATCAGGGTTGAATGTAGATAACTGAAACTACTCTATCTATTTTAAGCAGAAAATTATTTAATACAGGAATTAAGTTCCTACAACTTATGGAAAGCTTAGAGGGCAGACTTTATCATAGAAGTAAATCACCAGGCAAATCTCTACTTTTGTTATAATCAAGAATCTATAGCACCGTCGCTGCAACCATAGAGTCCAGGCATGTATTATCTTAGCAGCTGCAATTTTTAGGTTGGAAAACTACATACTGTTGACACCAGAACCACTTTATGCCCATATATTGGAATAAGCAAAAATGGATGTCCTGAGCCCTCTCAACATTCACAAATTAATTATGAGACACTGGGATACCTGCAAATGTTGTTGGAGAAGAATCTAGGGCTTTTGTGACTATGAAGACCAACAGAAATTGTAGAGCTGTGATCTCCACTATACTCCCTTTCCTGAATACCACAGGAATTCGACTGTCTAAATCTAAACCACACTCTGAGTCCCGTCTGCAAAAGAGACTTAGAAATATAGATTTTTCCTTCTCAACCTCAGAAGTTTAAGAAAATATACTAGGAAGAGGGTGAATGGATATTGAGCAGCAATGCACAATAACTCCAACTCTCCCATACAAAAAATTTCCAACAGCAACAACTGATTTCTACAACTGATTTCAATAAAATGCAGCTCTTCTCACACAGAAATAAAAACATTTACATTGTTCATAAGAGAAGAAACCCAAACTTCTATTAGTCATAGAATCTTTCCTGAGGTGGTATTTCTTGCCTGGGTTCACTGGCCTTTCCATTTACATACCCTACAAAACTATCAAAGAAAAATATATAATACAAAATGAGAGAAATGGAGTATAAAAAGGATATATGTTAAAGAGAAATAAATACATAAAGAGGCTACTTCAGCCTGTTTTTTCTCCAAATGGTCCAAATGGTCATAAGGCCCTGTTTGTATGTATAGCATCTTATTATTATTTTTTTTCTACTTTGAATTCCATATTTTCATTGGTCTCAGTTTTGGGGGTTAAACGGTGGGTGTGTGAAAAGTATGTGTTAGTCAATCAGTCGTGTCTGACTCTTGTGACCCTACGGACTGTAGCCACCAGGCTCTGCTGTCCATGGAATTCTCCAGGCAAGAATAATGGAGTGGGTTAAAGCAAACCTTCACTTCTGTTGGACCTGAGCCACTGCTGGTCATGACTGTCTTGGAATACCTGGAATTGTCCATGAAGTGTTGCTTCAGGATATGGGAATACAAGGACACATCTCAAAATTTCCCTCCATTCCAAACACATACATAATCCTCCATGACACACTTTTTAGGAGTATCCTTATTCCCCTTAAAGTCAAGGTTAATATTCTTATCCAACAGAGAAAACTCTTTTTTCTCCCGTTACTTTTAGATTATAAGGAGGCCCCAGATGACCACATGACAGTCAAAACTTCTAGTCCTAGGAACCAGTGTGCAATATGATAGAAGCATTTTTTTTGGAGGGGGGGATATTAAGTCCTCTAATGCAAGGTAGGTCAAATTTATGAGAATAAGGAAATTTTATATGAGAACTTACCCTTAAATTCCAGATCATATATTCTCATCATAGGAGAAAATGTGCCAAAATGAATGCCCTGTACCTTGCCTCTTAAGACCTATGAAGTTGATAACACTGGGATCTCTGCTAATGTTGTCACAGAGAAGTCCAATGTCATCATGACTATGCTTGCCAAAACAACCAACCAACCAGCCAACCAACAAATAAAAAACCCTAAGCCACAGTGGAAGCATCACTCCAGCTTGCTTCTGCCTCCAAATCTCATGAGACTATCTCTGAGTATTTGAACCCAGATCATATCTAGATCTTACTGTAACAGGGTCTGGAAAATATAACACATTAGGAAAAATGTGAAATGGATGTTTCAATTTCTCCTATCCACCAAGCCATCCAATTTTACCACTGTAACATTCTTTTAAAATTATGTCACGGGCCATGGCTTATCAAATTCCAAAAGCCAAAAATGACTAATTGTTTTTCTGCTTATTTCAAAATGGTATAAAATATTCCCCCTCTTCTTTTCCCAAATTTGTGTCCCATTTATCTAACTGCCTTTATTTCTTGCTTTACTCTAAATCTTAACTTGGATTCTGCCAGACAAGACTCGGTCAGATTTGAATTTCTACATTTGACAACCAAGATTTAATAGCATTATTTCTGTAGTAGGTCCCCTCAAGTTATCGTGCCCCCATGGGCCTTACTTGTAGCTTCTCATTGTTCTCTATAAAAACTGTGTTTGTCTTTCAATAACTTTCCAAATGAAATTTTCCTATGTCTACCGTTTCTGAGAGTCTGACTACCCAATTCAAGCAGCAATGTTTTGTATTGATAATTCTCTTTAGCCAAGTGTTGAATATATATTTGGTTCTAATTGGTTTTATCAGTTCAGTCATTCAGTCATGTCTGACTCTCTGCGACCCCATGGACTACAGCATGCCAGGCTTTCCTGTCCATCACCAACTCCCAGAGCTTGCTCAAACTTATGTCCATTGAGTTGGTGATGCCATCCAACCATCTCATTCTCTGTCGTCCCCTTCTCCTCCTGCTTTCCATCTTTCCCCAGCATCAGGGTCTTTTCCAATGAGTCAGTTCTTTGCATCAGGTGGTCCAAGTATTGGAGCTTCAGTTTCAGCAACAGTCCTTCCAATGAATATTCAGGACTGATTTCCTTTAGGATTGACTGGTTTGATCTCCTTGCAGTCCAAGGGACTCTCAAGAGTCTTCTCCAATACTACAGTTCAAAAACATCAATTTTTCAGCACTCAGCTTTCTATATAGTCCAACTCTCACACCCATACATGACTACTGGAAAAATCATAGCTTTGACTCGATGGACATTTGTCAGCAAAGTAATGTCTCTGCTTTTTAATATGCTGTCTAGGTTGATCATAACTTTTCTTTCAAGGAGCAAGCGTCTTTTAACTTCATGGCTACAGTCACCATCTGCAGTGATTTTGGAGCCCCCCAAAATGAAGTCTCTCACTGTTTCCATTGTTTCCCCATCTGTTTGCCATGAAGTGAAAGGCCCGGATGCCATTAGTTTTCTGAATGTTGAGTTTTAAGCCAGCTTTTTCACTCTCCTCTTTCACTTTTCTCAGGAGGCTCTTTATTTCCTCTTTGCTTTCTGCCATAAGCGTGATGTCATCTGCATATCTGAGGTTATTGATATCTCTCCCGGCAATCTTGATTCCAGCTTGTGCTTCATCCAGTCCAGCATTTCTCATGATGTACTCTGCATATAAGTTAAATAAGCAGGGTGACAATATACAGCCTTAACGTACTCCTTTCCCGATTTGGAACCAGTTTGTTGTTCCATGTCCAGTTCTGTTTCTTCTTGACCTGCATACAGATTTCTTAGGAAGGATGTAAGGTGATCTGGTATTCCCACCTCTTGAATAATTTTCCGCAGCTTGTTGTGATCTACACAGTCAAAGGTTTTGGCATAATCAATAAAGCAGAAGTAGATGTTTTTCTAGAATTCTCTTTCTTTTTCTGTGATCCAATGGATGTTTTCAATTCGATCTCTGGCTCCTCTGCCTTTTCCAAATCCAGCTTTAAAATCTGCAAGTTCACGGTTCAGGTACCTATACCTATATTGGTTCACATATCTAATTTCACATATCTAGTTGGTCTATATTATTAAATATTCTTGACATTTTAACTCTTGCATATTTCATTTATATTATTATTTCCTTTATGTAAGTAAGTACAATAACTTCCCTCTATTGTTTTCATTCAACAACTATATAATCAGTGCTATCACATGCGTAGTCAATTAATTGGATCTATGGGAACAGAAAAATGTATAGCCTGACAAACATAGAGTAGTATTTGATACATAAAATTTCACAGTACTTATAATTTTTTTATATTACAAAAAAAGTGCCACTGAATGTTGGCCAAATCATATAAGCCTAAATTAGACATTTATACACTATATACCATACTACAGAGTAAACCTCAATTTAAAGAAGTAAAGTGAATCTTTATGGGATCAAATATTTTTTACTTTGCCATTCAAGTTTGCAAACGTGCAAATGAAAACAAATACCAAATAATAATTTATTTTAAAAAAACATTTCATCTACTAACATTATTATACTTTATGTTGCCAGTTTCATTGTTTAGTTCTTTTGAATTCAAAGAATATTCCACAAAGGAAAAATTAGCTTTTTTAAAGACTTTTTAAAAGAATATTTAGGCAGTAATTGATTCCTTTATTTCTTTTTCCTGCTTAGTGGGCTTCAGGAAGTCAAATCCCTTCATAAAAGGGAGAGAAAAACAAATCATTATATTACTTATTTCCTAATACTGTTTCTAAATTATTTAGTAATACTTTATATCTTGGTTGATGTTTGGAGCTAATTTGACTCAAGATTTTAAGAAAGAAACTGTTAGTGGTTCATATAAGATTACATAGTCTATAAAATGATCAATATGACTATAAATAATGTAAATAATACTATATATTTTATGTTGCCATACATGGAGCTTCCCTGGTGGCTCAGCGGTAAAGAATCCACCTGCAATGCAGGAGACCCAGGTTCAATTCCTGGGTTGGGAAGATCCCCTGGAGGAGTGCATGACAACCAACTCCAGTATTTTTGCCTGGAGAATCCCAGGCACAGAGGCATCTGGCAGGCTACAGTCCATGGGGTCGCAGGGTCAGACAAGACTGAATCAACTGAGCATTGATACACATAGCTATACACATATGGATATATATATATAGTCACACCCATATGCATTATAATGTGTAGTTTATTGGGGGAAATGCTTTGGAATGTGCTAGTTGATTCTTTACTTGCTGCCCATATCTATTCAGTTCTTAAAAGGAGAAATCAACAGTAACTTCTCTTCTCCCAGATATTAAATGAATAATTATATACTAAACTGCCTGTTCTTACTTCTCAGTCATATTTATTCATATAACTTATCTAGACTATAAGAAAATTTATTTTAAATTCTTCAAGGATACTTATGTAGCCTATGGCTAGATATTATTTATGTTTTAGGGAAAGTAGAATAGTAGCTCTATATTTTCAAACTTTAAAATATTTTAGGTCATAAACAATAAGTATTCAAGCTCAGTCTCATTAGAAATTCTAAAACAAAATCAGGATTGTATTAGCATATTCACACATAAATCAATTAGCAACAGAGAGCTGTAAACCTATACATTTATGTCTTTGCAATTATCAATTTTTGATACAGGTAGCAAGGTATAATTGGACCATTTCATCGTGTGAAGTGGTGATGTCATCGTTTTTAAGTCCTTGTACCTGTAATCAGAGCAGGTAACACATCTTAAAACTGAGGTGACAGGACTGACACGTGCATTCACACACAGTGTAAGTCTTCACACTATGTTCTATAGAGTGCTGTAATATTTGTCAATTAATATTATTGATACTATAAAACTTTAAACATATTTTGGTTCCTCAGAATTACTTGGAAAAGTTTAGAGTCACAAATGAGAGTCACTTCTTGAGAGTCTTGTCCATCCCTGGGTTTCAGAAAGGCCCAGGTAACTTGGTAGATGGAGAAGGGACAGGTCTTTATGTAAATTCTGAATTCTGCTCTTCTCTTCAGGGGCAGAGGCTCTGGACCACATACCTTTCTACGGCATTTCCTAATAGCCTATTCTGATCCTTGAGCAATGTGATCAAAGCTTAGTTTAGTCTCACAAGCTGCTGAACAAATTATGATTCGTTTGTACAGCCTCATAAAATGGATTTATTCCAGTAAAAATCCTTTATCTTCTAGAGTATCAGGATATTTCTCAATGTGCTGAGCATTAATCATTTGCTTTGGCATTACACGACTTATTGGTAAACATGCAGCTCCTGTATCTTACCCACAGACTTATGTATTAGAACACGTGGCAGTGGAACCTGGTGATTCTTTCATGCTTCACAGTTTGATAATTACTAACAGAAAAGTGAGAGGTGGTTAAAGTTTACATAACAGAATGCTTTTAGACAGTCGGTTGATATCAGGTTGAAGTTGCTGAGTTTGCTATTCATATTCCTTTGGATCTGGACTCTTGATCCAACATATGTGAATCTGTGACACAGTGCTCTTGGGTTTCCCCAACCTAGGGGTATGAAGCATCCCAGGGATCACTCACAAATGAAAACTTCAATAAGCAAGTCCTACTGTGATACTCCAATATCTGGTAGTCAAGTTATATTACTGAATTAAGATTTTTTTTTCTTTTTTTTTTTTTCAGCTGCTTAGTCATTGTCCAACTCTTTGAAACCCCATGGACTGTGTACACCACCAGGCCCCTCTGTCCATGGAATTTTCCAGGCAAGAATACTGGTCTGGGTTGCCACTTCCTACTCCAGGGGATCTTCTGGACCCAGGGATTGACCCACATCTCCTGAATATGTAGATGGATTCTTTACCACTGCATCACCTGGGAAGCCCACAGTAAGATCAGACTCAGACAAAAGATAAACAATCTGCTGAAGGGTCATGTTTGCAAAAGAATAGGGGCCAAATAAAGAATGTGTTAGGAGGAATAGTGGATGTGTTATACTTTATATTTTAATAGGTGGCCATCAGAGAAGGCAATGGCACCCCCCCTCCAGTACTGTTACCTGGAAAATCCCATGGATGGAGGAGCCTGGTGAGCTGCAGTCCATGGAGTCGCTAAGAGTCGGACATGACTGAGCAACTTCACTTTCACTTTTCACCTTCATGCATTGAAGGAAATGGCAACCCACTCCAGTGGAATCCCAGGGACAGGGGAGCCTGGTGGGCTGCCGTCTATGGGGTTGCACAGAGTGGGACACGACTGAAGCAACTTAGCAGCAGCAGGTGGCAATACACAGAGATGAATTATAGTAGTACTTAATTTTAGGAACATCTCTATGTCATATTGAAAAATCACTGGAGAAGATAATTTATATTTGGTTAGATAGACAATAGGGTTAACTAAATGTATTTCAGTGAGAAAAAGATAATTCTTCGCCCCAAACACGCACTATCTTCTCTCCACTTATAAGTTCAAAATTCAATTAATGATGGAATCTTGGTTCTAATTTGATGATAGAATGGCACATCTCTAACTAAACTTTTTAAAATGTGAAGATATTTTACTATCTATATTAATTGGATAACAAAATAATTAATATATTAACTTATTGGAAAAGTCTTTTGAGTGTAAATGAACTTCTGTTTGGTAGACAAATTGCTAAGCATGGATGTCACTTTGAGACTTAGGCCCTGAATATAGAATTACAATGGCATTTTATTTTAATGCTGTGGTAATTAATGCTAAGTTATGATGATAAAAGTACAAATAACAATGAATAACAAATGAGCAAATACAATAAATAGCAAATGAATCAGTTCTGACAGAGAACTTATCAGACTGATAAAGTTATAATTTTCTTTAGTTACTTTGAGGTGTTCTCTGACTTTTATTTTTATTTTTTTATTTTTTAAATTTTATTTTATTTTTTAAACTTTACATAATTGTATTAGTTTTGCCAAATATCAAAATGAATCCGCCACAGGTATACATGTGTTCCCCATCCTGAACCCTCCTCCCTCCTCCCTCCCCATTCCATCCCTCTGGGTCCTCCCAGTGCACCAGTCCCAAGCATCCAGTATGGTGCATCGAACCTGGACTGGCAACTCGTTTCATACATGATATTTTACATGTTTCAATGCCATTCTCCCAAATCTTCCCACCCTCTCCCTCTCTCTCAGAGTCCATAAGACTGTTCTATAGATCAGTGTCTCTTTTGCTGTCTCGTACACAGGGTTATTGTTACCATCTTTCTAAATTCCATATATATGCGTTAGTATACTGTATTGGTGTTTTTTCTTTCTGGCTTACTTCATTCTGTATAATAGGCTCCAGTTTCATCCACCTCATTAGAACAGATGCAAATGTATTCTTTTTAATGGCTGAGTAATACTCCATTGTGTATATGTACCACAGCTTTCTTATCCATTCATCTGCTGATGGACATCTAGGTTGCTTCCATGTCCTGGCTATTATAAACAGTGCTGCAATGAACATTGGGGTACATGTGTCTCTTTCCCTTCTGGTTTCCTCAGTGTGTATGCCCAGCAGGGGGATTGCTGGATCATAAGGCAGTTCTATTTCCAGTTTTTTAAGGAATCTCCACACTGTTCTCATAGTGGCTGTACTAGTTTGCATTCCCACCAACAGTGGAAGAGGGTTCCCTTTTCTCCACACCCTCTCCAGCATTTATTACTTGTAGACTTTTGGATCGCAGCCATTCTGACTGGTGTGAAATGGTACCTCATAGTGGTTTTGATTTGCATTTCTCTGATAATGAGTGATGTTGAGCATCTTTTCATGTGTTTGTTAGCCATCTGTATGTCTTCTTTGGAGAAATGTCTATTTAGTTCTTTGGCCCATTTTTTGATTGGGTCGTTTAATTTTCTGGAGTTGAGCTGTAGGAGTTGCTTGTATATTCTCGAGATTAGTTGTTTGTCAGTTGCTTCATTTGCTATTAACTTCTCCCATTCTGAAGGCTGTCTTTTCACCTTGCTAATAGTTTCCTTTGATGTGCAGAAGCTTTTAAGGTTAATTAGGTCCCATTTGTTTATTTTTGCTTTTATTTCCAATATTCTGGGAGGTGGGTCATAGAGGATCCTGCTGTGATGTATGTCAGGGAGTGTTTTGCCTATGTTCTCCTCTAGGAGTTTTATAGTTTCTGGTCTTACGTTTAGATCTTTAATCCATTTTGAGTTTATTTTTGTGTATGGTGTTAGAAAGTGGTCTAGTTTCATTCTTTTACAAGTGGTTGACCAGTTTTCCCAGCACCACTTGTTAAAGAGATTGTCTTTAATCCATTGTATATTCTTGCCTCCTCTGTCTAAGATAAGGTGTCCATATGTGCATGGATTTATCTCTGGGCTTTCTATTTTGTTCCATTGATCTATATTTCTGTCTTTGTGCCAGTACCATACTGTCTTGATAACTGTGGCTTTGTAGTAGAGCCTGAAGTCAGGTAGGTTGATTCCTCCAGTTCCATTCTTCTTTCTCAAGATCGCTTTGGCTATTCGAGGTTTTTTGTCTTTCCATACAAATTGTGAAATTATTTGTTCTAGCTCTGTGAAGAATGCTGTTGGTAGCTTGATAGGGATTGCATTGAATCTATAGATTGCTTTGGGTAGTATACTCATTTTCACTATATTGATTCTTCCAATCCATGAACATGGTATATTTCTCCATCTGTTAGTGTCCTCTTTGATTTCTTTCACCAGTGTTTTATAGTTTTCTATATATAGGTCTTTAGTTTCTTTAGGTAGATATATTCCTAAGTATTTTATTCTTTCCGTTGCAATGGTGAATGGAATTGTTTCCTTAATTTCTCTTTCTGTTTTCTCATTATTAGTGTATAGGAATGCAAGGGATTTCTGTGTGTTGATTTTATATCCTGCAACTTTACTATAGTCATTGATTAGTTCTAGTAATTTTCCGGTGGAGTCTTTAGGGTTTTCTATGTAGAGGATCATGTCATCTGCAAACAGTGAGAGCTTTACTTCTTCTTTTCCAATTTGGATTCCTTTTATTTCTTTTTCTGCTCTGATTGCTGTGGCCAAAACTTCCAAAACTATGTTGAATAGTAATGGTGAAAGTGGGCACCCTTGTCTTGTTCCTGACTTTAGAGGAAATGCTTTCAATTTTTCACCATTGAGGATAATGTTTGCTGTGGGTTTGTCATATATAGCTTTTATTATGTTGAGGTATGTTCCTTCTATTCCTGCTTTCTGGAGAGTTTTGATCATAAATGGATGTTGAATTTTGTCAAAGGCTTTCTCTGCATCTATGGAGATAATCATATGGTTTTTATTTTTCAATTTGTTAATGTGGTGTATTACATTGATTGATTTGCGGATATTGAAGAATCCTTGCATCCCTGGGATAAAGCCCACTTGGTCATGGTGTATGATCTTTTTAATGTGTTGTTGGATTCTGATTGCTAGAATTTTGTTAAGGATTTTTGCATCTATGTTCATCAGTGATATTGGCCTGTAGTTTTCTTTTTTTGTGGGATCTTTGTCAGGTTTTGCTATTAGGGTGATGGTGACCTCATAGATGAGTTTGGGAGTTTACCATCCTCTGCAATTTTCTGGAAAAGTTTGAGCAGGATAGATGTTAGCTCTTCTCTAAATTTTTGGTAGAATTCAGCTGTGAAGCCGTCTGGACCTGGGCTTTTGTTTGCTGGAAGATTTTTGATTACAGTTTCAATTTCCGTGCTTGTGATGGGTCTGTTAAGATTTTCTATTTCTTCCTGGTCCAGTTTTGGAAAGTTGTACTTTTCTAAGAATTTGTCCATTTCTTCCACGTTGTCCATTTTATTGGCATATAATTGTTGATAGTACTCTCTTATGATCCTTTGTATTTCTGTGTTGTCTGTTGTGATCTCTCCATTTTCATTTCTAATTTTATTGATTTGATTTTTCTCCCTTTGTTTCTTGATGAGTCTGGCTAATGGTTTGTCAATTTTATTTATCCTTTCAAAAAACCAGCTTTTGGTTTTGTTGATTTTTGCTATGATCTCTTTTGTTTCTCTTGCATTTATTTCTGCTCTAAGTTTTAAGATTTCTTTCCTTCTACTAACCCTGGGGTTCTTCATTTCTTCCTTTTCTAGTTGCTTTAGGTGTAGAGTTAGGTTATTTATTTGACTTTTTTCTTGTTTCTTGAGGTGTGCCTGTATTGCTATGAACTTTCCCCTTAGGACTGCTTTTACCGTGTCCCACAGGTTTTGGGTTGTTGTGTTTTCATTTTCATTCGTTTCTATGCAAATTTTGATTTCTTTTTTGATTTCTTCTGTGATTTGTTGGTTATTCAGCAGGGTGTTGTTCAGCCTCCATATGTTGGAATTTTTAATAGTTTTTCTCTTGTAATTGAGATCTAATCTTACTGCATTGTGGTCAGAAAAGATGCTTGGAATGATTTCTATTTTTTTGAATTTACCAAGGCTAGCTTTATGGCCCAGGATGTGATCTATCCTGGGGAAGGTTCCATGTGCGCTTGAGAAAAAGGTGAAATTCATTGTTTTGGGATGAAATGTCCTATAGATATCAATTAGGTCTAACTGGTCTATTGACTTTTAAAATTTTTACTGTAAGCAATAGTCTTTGAGGTAAGATGAACAGTATAGTAGCTGTTTCTTTTGAAGAGCCTAAATTTTGTGGTGTATTTATGAGACACACATTCTTAGGGCAATCAATATCTATCTTACTCTCTATTTTTTTTAGGGACTCACAGATTCTTTGTCTTATGGAATCTGTCTCCCAGAGCTCATTGTTTCAGAATACACAGGTTAAATAAAAGTTATTGTTAATCTACTCACAGGATGAAAAAGAACATTATGTCACATTCATTTTCATAGCCAGTTCTATATTTTGCCTCCTTGATTTTAAAACTATGCTTGCCTTTATTTCTACATACACAGATCATATTATTTTCTTCTTATCCAATTTATCTCTTTTGCATTTTCTTTTTTATTTGAAGAACATTTTCTTCAAACACCCTATCTGTTGAAATGATTTCTTCTTAGATTGCTGCCATGTCTTCATTCACTTATTTTTCATGTAGCATTTATAAACTTCGTAGATACCCTACAGAAGCCAGGTCACTGCTGAGAACAAGAGACCCAAAATTGTCTATGCTCATAGTTCTGCAAGCAATATTCTGTCTACCTGGATTTAACCTAAGATAGATGCTGATCCTTTGCTATTGACTCAA